>NC_058522.1:380597528-380904194 GCF_904849725.1 Hordeum vulgare subsp. vulgare | reverse complement strand
AAAGTTTCATCGAAATCAATTCCTTCAACCTGTGTGTAGCCTTGGGCTACAAGCCATGCCTTATTCCTCACCACTTGACCATTCTCATCTTGCTTGTTTCGGAAAATCCACTTGGTGCCGATGATATTGCGCTTGTGAGGATCTGGTCGTTTGACGAGTTCCCATACGTCATTTAGCTTGAATTGAAGAAGTTCATCTTGCATGACTTGAATCCACTCAGGTTCCATGAAAGCTTCAGCAACTTTTGAGGGTTCTGTGATAGACACAAAAGAGGAATGCCCACAAATGTTAACTAAATGTGAAGCTTTTGAGTGAGTGAGAGGACCTCGTGCATTGATGTCATCCAGGATTTTGTCAAGTTCTACTTCATTTGCAATCCTTGGATGAGATGGTTCAGGATTTTGTGTGGGCTGAGGAATTTGATATGGAGCAATTTCCTCACGTGCACATTCTTGAATTTCATTATTGCTGGGGACGATTTCTTCAACAATTTCCTCAGTAGGAACAATATCTTCATTAGCTTTGAACTTGATCGCTTCCTCGGGAGATAATTTGTCTGTCACAGGAGGCAATTGCTCTCTTCGCGAGCCATTTGTTGCATAGAACCGCACATCTACAGTTTCAACAACCTTGTTGTGATAGGTGTTGAAGACTCTGTAGGTGTGCGAGTCCTTTCTATAACCAAGCATAAAACCCTCATGTGCTTTAGGTGCAAATTTTGAGCTATGGTGAGGATCTCTAATACAACATTTTGCACCTAAGACTTTGAAATAACTTACATTGGGTTTCTTGTCAGTGAGGAGTTCATATGAGGTTTTCTTGAGGAATTTTTGAAGATATACCCTGTTGATGATGTGGCAATAAGTATTGATTACTTCAGGCCAGAAACGACAATGAGTCTGATATTCTTCTAGCATGGTCCGTTCCATTTCAACCAGAGTCCTGTTCTTGCGTTCAACGATGCCATTCTGTTGAGGAGTATAGGGAGCAGATAGTTCATGAGTAATACCAAGTTCATCAAGATAATCATCAAGACTAGTGTTTTTGAATTCTGTTCCATTGTAACTCCTGATGTGTTTGATCTTGATGCCGAAGTTTGTCAAGGCCCTTGAGGAAAATCGTTTGAAGACTTCCTACACTTCAGTTTTACACATAATGATATGTACCCAAGTATATCGAGAATAGTCATCAACGATGACAAATCCATATAAGGATGCTGCATTGGTTAGAGTAGCATAATGAGTAGGTCCAAATAGATCCATGTGAAGCAATTCAAACGGACGAGTAGTAGTCATGATAGTCTTTGAGGGATGTTTGGATCTGGTCATTTTTCCAGACTCACAAGCACCGCAGAGGTGGTCCTTGAGGAATTTGACTGATTCGATGCCAATGACATGCTTCTTCTTTGCCAGCATGTGCAAATTCCTCATGCCTGCATGACCAAGTCTTTCATGCCATAGCCAGCCTTCTGAGGTTTTTGCTAATAAGCATGTGGCTGGTTGAGGACCTGTGGAAAAATCAATAATGTACAAATCTCCTCTCCTAAGGCCTTCGAAGACTTTGGATCTGTCAGATTCCATGATGACTACACATCTGTATTTTCCAAAGATAACAACCATATCAAGGTCACAAAGCATTGAGACTGACATGAGATTAAACCCAAGGGATTCGACAAGCATCACTTTGTCCATGTGCCTATCCTTGGAAATAGCCACTTTGCCAAGTCCCAATACCTTGCTTTTACCTTTGTCAACATACGTGATTTCCTTCAGTGGTGATGGAGTCAGTGGCATATTCATCAGCAAGCTTTTATCACCAGTCATGTGGTTTGTGCAACCACTGTCAAGAACCCACTCAATATTCTTGGGTTTGTCATCCTGCATATGAATTAGTACAACTTACCATATCATGTGCTTCAGACTTGAAGAATATGATTTCAATTTCATTAGATAGGAATTTTATCATAAACAATAATTTTGAGGATGTGTGAAATGTTATCATTTCATCAATTCTAGCTTGCGTCCAATCAATCATTTTCCTCAGGTCTCGAGCAAATTCTTCAGATGATGATGATTTTCATCTGGAGACCTGACGTGCAGAAGTCATTAGTTCAACTTCTTCACCACCCACATCTGAAGGGGTGGCAAGGAGTTCAGCATCCTGCGAGCACCATATGAGAAAGGGGACATTGAAGCTAATGCACTTTGTTTCACAGTAGGGGGTTAGAGTACTCAAATGAATAGGCAGAGAAGTTCTTTAAGGATTTATGAATATAATGATTTGAGGAATAATGGTCATATTCATAACCCCTGTAATTTCCCTGCATATTAGAAGCATTAGCACGAGTATGAGCATAGTATTGACCAGTTGAGGATTTTGATCCTCCTGAAGACTTTGGTCCACGTGAGGAATTTGACCTGGGGTTCATGTTCTTCAGAGGTCGTGTCATGAGGACATTCACGTGAAGATTTTCCAAGCAACTTTTGGGGACCCAAATTTTCCTCACGGGTGGTCCATTCCTGCCGTTAGTTCCAACATATCGAGAAAATACTTCACCAAATTGCTTTTTGAACAGTTTATAGTTGGAGTCAATTGACTCATCCGAGGAATAAGACAATTCACATGAAAAGCCTGTTAGAGAGGATGGATCGACGGGAGGACCTTTAGTAGCAACCCATGAGGTTTTTGGATACTACTCAGGTTTCGAGTATGATCCATTGATGTCCCACAAACGTATGGGATCGCAACAGTTTTCGAGGGTAGAGTATTCAACCCAAATTTATTGATTCACTCACAAGGGGAAGCTAAAGGATATTCTCAAGTATTAGCAGCTGAGTTGTCAATTCAACCACACCTGAAAGATTAGTGTCTGCAAGCAAAGTATCAGTAGCAAGGTAGTACGATAGCAACGACACCAGAAAAAGCTTTGGAAATCCCCGGCAACGGCGCTAGAAAAGGCCTTGTTGACGGGATGTTAGCGCCAACAAAGTCTTGCAACAAGTAACAACGGAGTAGCAAGGAACAATAGTAGTAGCAGCAACAAAGTAACAAGTAAGAACAGCAGCAACAGTAGCAGCAAAGTGACAGCAACAAAGTGGCCTAATCCCTCTTGTAGCAAGGGACAAGCCTAGGCAAAGTAACATAGCGAGGACCAGTAGTAAAAGACTCGTAGGCAATGGATATGTGATGGATGGATGTGACAGATGTGATTCATCATGTAACAGCTATAACACGGAGAGATATGTGACTAGCTCCCGTTCATCGATCTAATGTAAGCATGTATTCCGTATGTAGTCATACGTGCTTAGGGAAAAGAACTTGCATGACATCTATTGTCCATCCCTCCCGTGGCAGCATGGTCCTAATGGAAACTACGGGATATTAAGGTTCTCCTTTTAATAAAGAACCGGACCAACGCATTAACACGCGGTGAATACATGAACTCCTCATACTATGGTCATCTCCGGGAGTGGTTCCGGCTATTGTCACTCCGGGGTTGCCGGGTCATAACACATAGTGGGTGACTATAACTTGCAAGATAGGATCTAAATCACACATATATTGGCGACAACATAATAGGTTCAGATCTGAAATCATGGCGCTCGGGCCCTAGTGACAAGCATTAAGCATAGCCAAGTAGTAGCAACATCAATCTAGAACATAGTGGATACTAGGGACCAATCCCCGTCAAGAACTAACTCGATTACATGATAGATCTCATCCAACTCATCACCGTCCAGCAAGCCTACGATGAGATTACTCATGAACGATGAAGAGCATCATGGAATTGTCGATGGAGGAAGGTTGATGATGACGATGGCGACGATTTCCCCTCTCCGGAGCCCAAAACGGACTGCCGATCTGCCCTCCAGATGAAGAACAGAGGGTGGCGGCGCCTCCGTATCGTAAAACGCGATGAATCCTTCTCTCTGATTTTTTTTCTAGGCGAAACGGAAGATATAGGACTGAGATTGGGGGCGGTGGTGCCACGCGGGCCCCACAAGCCTGCATGGCACGACCTAGGGGGGTGGCCGCGCCGTGTGGGCTTGTGGCCCACTGGCACACCCCCTCACGTGGATCTTTGCGCATGTATTTTTCTTTTATTCCAGAAAAAATCTCCGTAAATTTTTAGGACATTCCGAGAACTTTTATTTCTACACAAAAACAACACCATGGCTATTCTGCTGAAAACAGCGTCAGTCCGAGTTAGTTCCATTCAAATCATGCAAGTTAGAGTCCAAAACAAGGACAAAAGAGTTCGAAAAAGTAGATATGACGGAGACGTATCAACTCCCCCAAGCTTAAATCCTTGCTTGTCCTCAAGCAACTCAGTTGACAAACTGAGAGAGACAAAAGAAAAACTTTGACGAACTCTGTTTGATCTTGTTGTTGCAACTATGTCTAACTCACAACCAGAATTTCAACAACATCACAATCAAACCACATAAGCAAATGACATCTAGGTCTCACGGTAAACTCATATCAATGGCATAATCAACTAGCGAGCAAATAATAATAACCTCAAGTGTCAACACTTCAATCAAAACAACATGAAGCAGTACGAATAGATGGTATCTCACTAGCTCTTTCTGAGACCGCAAAACATAAATACAGAGCACCTTAAAAGACCAAGGGCTGACTAAACATTGTAATTCAAGGCAATGAAGATCCAGTCATAGTCGTACTCAACACAGTTAAAAGCAAAGCATAAAAATGACAGAGGTGCTCTCTAATTGGTGCTTTTGTAAGAGGAGGATGACTCAACAGGAACATAAATAGACAGGCCCTCCGCAGAGGGAAGCATTGATTTGTAGAGGTGCCAGAGCTCAAGCTTTGAAAACAGAGATAATAATTTTGGGTGGCATGCTCTCATTGTCAACGCAATGACCAAGAGTTCTCAACATCTTCCATGCTACACATGCTATAGGCGGTTCCCAAACAAAAAAGTAAAGTTTTGACTCCCCCACCACCAATCAATCACACTCCACGGCTAGCCGAATCCTCGGGTACCGTCCAAACCAACATCAATCCTGGGGGAGTTTTGTTTGCAATTATCTTTTCGATTTGAGCATGGAACTGGGAATTCCAATTACCGGCCCCTTTCTCGTGAATGATAGTGAATAAACACATATCGAGGATAACACGCCTAGCATGGAAGATACCAATAGCCCCCTGTCACCACATGAGCGGTTCGGGCATGCAAACCAATAGCCCCCTATCACCACATGAACGACCGTTTTACCTGAAAGTCAAAGAGAGCAGGAGCAGGAAGGGTAATATGGAAAACACGCTGCCGGTTAAATATCAATCGGTATAGGAGGGATTCGTCATCCCTCTCAAGGAACTGGTAGCGTGTCATAGCGACGCGGTCAAGGAAAGCTGTATGGAGCGGGGGATCTCCTGCATGGATGGGTACTCCGAGAAAATTCGCTATGCGAGTGGCATAGATCCCACCAAAGAAATCCCCATCAATAGCATTCTTATTTAGCCTCCTTGCTATAATAGCTCCCATGTTGAAGCTTTTGTCACCTGTCAATGCGCTCTTAAGGATACTAAGGTCGGGTGCGCATAGGTGACAATGCTCAATCTTGACATTAATGCATCTGCCTATGAAGAGGGCAAAGTAATGCAAGGCAGGAAAATGAATACTCCCCATGGTAGCTTGTGTAATGTCTCTAGTTTCTCCAACCCTAATACCAGCGCAAAAATCTCTAACCGAAGATTTAGGAGGATCATTGAGGTTACCCCAAACAGGTGTTTTGCAAATTCTACTGAAATCCTCTAAATCCATGGTATACGATTTATCATAGAGACCAAACAGTACCGATGGCTCACGGCCAGCTGAGAATTCGAATCTACGAACAAAAGACGCTGTGAGAGCAACATATTGTTCACATTTATCGGAGATGAATTCTTTGAGTCCGACTTGCGAACAAATGCATCAAACTCATCTTTGAAGCCTGCCTCAATCATAAATTCATCAGAAGGCCATTCACATGGTTGTACCTGCGCGTCCCTAGGTTGGTAAGGATCAGGCTCCCGAATTGCAAGACGGGGACCTCTCTTGCTCGATGAACCACCATGAAATTTTCTCCTGAACATCTTCCTTTTCTGAAATTTTCAGTGACCTAAAGGAAAGGTGAACAAGGTTCAACTAAACTCGTAGCAATTACTCCCACAAGTGCCTAGAGACCATATTACGCATCAAAACTACTTGGGACCAGCTAGAATTAGCATATAAAGCTCAAGAACATGGTCACCAAGGCAGCAAAAATACGCGGAGTATAAGGCACTAGAGGAAAAACTAATTGGACCAATGGAGGAGTCACTTACCAAGGAGTAATTTCCCCAAAACAGTTCGGAGAATGGTGATTTGAGCAAGGGGATCGAAAATCCGAGCAAGAGGAGCAAGAACACGGGTTTGAGCTGCGAAACGATTTTTTCTGGAGGTAGGAGAACTGGATGGAAGCAAGAATGAGTGGAGGGGGTGCTTGTGGGCCCCACAAGCCTGGGTGGCGCGGCCAGGGGGGTGCCCGCGCCCCTAGGGCTTGTGGCCCACTGGTGTGGCCCCCAGATAGACTCTTTGTCCCAGTATTTTTCAAATATTTCAGAAAAAATCATACTAGATTTTCACAGCGTTCGGAGAACTTTGATTTTTGGGGTGTTTTTCTACCGAACGCTAAGACAGAAAACACGGAAAACTAAACAAAATCTATCATTTTTCTTCTAAGCAACCTATAGTGAAAGCTTGGAACAAACGTATCTATAATTTTTGATGGTTTCACGCTGTTATATTGTCTTCTTTGTATGTTTCATGTACCTTTTTATATCTTTTTGGGACTAACTTATTAATTCAGTGCCAAGTGCCAGTTCCTGTTTTTTCCGTGTTTTTGACTCTTTTTAGATCTGATTTTGGAACGGAGTCCAAACGGAAGAAAAACCCCGAAATGATTTTTTCCCGAACGGAAGAAGTCCAGGGGGCTTTTGGGCCAAGCCAGGTGGGCTCCAGGAGCCCACAAGCCCCCACTCCGCCACCAGGGGGAGGCGGTGGTGGACAGGCTTGTGGCCTCCCTGGCTTCCCCGTGACGTACGTCTTTGGCCTATAAATTCCCAAATATTCCGCAAAAAATCGGGGGAGCCTCGAAAATACTTTTCCGCCGCCGCAAGCTTCTGTTTCTGCGAGATCTCATCTGGAGACCCTTCCCGGCACCCTGCCGGAGGGGACTCTGGAGTTGGAGGGCTTCTTCATCATCATCATCGCCCCTCCAATGACTCGTGAGTAGTTCACTTCAGACCTACGGGTCCGTAGTTTGTAGCTAGATGGCTTCTTCTCTCTCTTGGATCTTCAATACAAAGTTCTCCATGATCTTCATGGAGATCTATCCGATATAATCTCCATGATTTTGTTTGGCCAACTAGATCTATGATTCTTGCAATGGGAGAAGTGCTTGGTTTTGGGTTCTGCCATGTGGTGACCTTTCCCAGTGACAGTAGGGGCAGGAAGGCTCACATCAAGCAGTTGCCATCAAGGGTAAAAAGATGGGGGTTTTATCATTGGTTTGAGATTATCCCTCTACATCATGTCATCTTGCTTAAGACGTTACTCTGTTCGTATGGACTTAATACACTAGATGCATGCTGGATAGCGGTCGACGTGTGGAGTAATAGTAGTAGATGCAGAAAGTATCAGTCTACTTGTTTCGGACGTGATGCCTATGGAAATAATCATTGCATAGATATCGTTACGACTCTGCACAGTTCTATCAATTGCTCGACAGTAATTTGTTCACCCACCGTCTACTTGCTTTCATGAGAGAAGCCACTAGTAAACACTACGCCCCCCGGGTCTATTCACATCCATAGTTTACATCTCCGCTTTTACTTTGCTTTCTTACTTTGTTGCTTTCAGTTCTCACTTGGCAAACAATCTATAAGGGATTGACAACCCCTTCATTGCGTTGGGTGCAAGCTTTGTGTTTGTGCAGGATCTTGAGATACTCTTCCACCGGATTGATACCTTGGTTCTCAAACTGAGGGAAGTACTTACCGTCGCTGTGCTACATCACCCTTTCCGCTTCGAGGGAACACCAACACAAGGCTCCAAGGCCACGGGGGAAATCCTTTGCATACTTGCCTAGGAAGTCCCTTAAGGCGTAGCCATAGCTGAAGGATTCCTAGTGCCGGCGACACAACTATTTATGGCGCCATTGCAAGGGATACACATCAAACATCAGAAGTATTTCTGGCGCCGTTGCCGGGGAGGAGAAATATAGATCTATCCAAGTAGGTCTCACAAACTCTTCTCTTGCATTTACTTTTGTTGCCAGTTGCCTCTCGTTTTCCTCTCCCCCACTTCACATTTGCTGTTTTCATTCGCCTTTCTCCTTCGCCGTTTCCTTTTGCCCATTTTCATTCTCTCTTCCCGCTCGTTTGTGCGTGAGATAGTCCATCAATGGCTAGACCCACCACTCCAAATGACACCCCTGAAAATGAAGTTCTCAATTTCAGGCAGAATGAGGAAGAAAATTTGAAGGACGCTTGGTACAGGATTTGCAATGCTCAAAGTAGATCTACTCGTAAGCAATCCACTACCGTCCTCCTTCGCAGTTTCTATGTTGGAATTTCTCCTTGGAATAGGTATATCCTTGATACTATTGTAGGCGGGAACTTTTTGGGGAGCCATACTGTTGACTCCTATAGAGCTATCATTAATTTGGTAGGCTCACCCCGCTCATGGTTAATGGAACTATCTTGACCTTGGAACACGTGATGCAAAGGCTTGACGCTATTGAAAACAAAATTGCCACATTTGAACTTACTGAGGGTTTGGATAGAAAGATCCACAATCAAATTACTCAGTACGGATCCAAAGTGGGAAACTTTTTGAAAAATTTAAAGGAGAAGGAACTTATAGTTAATGATTCTTCTAGAATTGGCAAATTAGAAGATGTCATAACCAACTTGGGTTCCGCTTTTGCCGCTGTGCAAAATACTCCAAATCTTACTCTCAAAAAGACCGTCAAGCCTGTTTTTGTTCCTAGAGCTAGTGGTGAGTCATCTAATAAAGATGAAAATCTTGAGATGATAAATGATCACGCTACCTATGGTTTGAGCACCAAAGATGACTATACGTGATTCCATCACTTTCGCCTAGCTAAGGGCGTTAAACAAAAGCACTTGTTGGGAGGCAACCCAACGAATCTATCCTTTTTCTTTCTGTTTTGTGTTTTTCACACTTTCATAATTCTGTTATGATTGTGTTTTTTGTGTTTCTTTTTGCGTTTGTGCCAAGCAAAACCGTTATGATTAGTCTTGAGGATGATCGTTTGGTCACGCTGGAAAAGACAGAAACTTTCTCATCAAGAAAATAATTTTCATTTTTTTCTGTAAGAGATTTTGAGTTGATTCTTTTTAATGCTGATTGCGACGCAAATTATTCAGACTGTCGTAATTGTTCAGAAGTTTTGAAGTACCAGAGGTATACGAAACATACAGATTGCTATAGACTGGTCTGCTGTTAACAAATTCTTTTTTTGTTGTGTTGGTTGCTTATTTTGATGAAACTATGGATAGTATCGGGGGGTATTAGCCATGGAAGATTGAAAGTACAGTAACCCAACATCAACACAAGTAGAATTTAAGTTTTCTACAGTACCTAAGGAAGTGTTGGTTTGCTTTCTTGTACTAATGTTATCATGAGTTTCTGTTTAAGTTTCGTATTGTGAAGTTTTCAAGTTTTGGGTGAAGTTCTTATGGACAAAGAGATAAAGAGTGGCAAGAGCTCAAGCTTGGGGATGCCCAAGGCACCCCAAGAGATTCAAGGATGCTGTAAAAGCCTAAGCTTGGGGATGCCCCGGGAAGGCATCCCCTCTCTCGTCTTCAATCCATCGGTAACGTTACTTGGGGCTATATTTTTATTCACCACATGTTATGTGTTTTTGCTTGGAGCGTCTTGTATCATAGGAGTCTTTTATTTTTGTTGTGTAACAATCATCCTTGATGCACACCTAGAAAGAGAGACATGCACACACCGTGATTTTGTCGAGCTTCACTTATATCTTTCGGTAGACAATTCAGCTCACATGTGCTTCACTTATATCTTTTGAGCTAGATACTTTTGCTCTATGTGCTTCACTTATATATTTTAGAGCGCAGCGGTGCGTGGCTTGGTGGTTGATCTATGCTTTGAAAGTAGTCTCAAAAGGGGTAGTTATCCAAAGGGATACGAAAACTTCCACCTTCATGTGCATTGAATAGTTAGAGAAGTTTGATTCATCTCAATTAGTTTTGAGTTGTGGTTATGGTAATATTGAAGTCATGCTAGTAAGGTGTTGTGGATCTAGAAATACTTGTGTTGAAGTTAGTGATTCCGGTAGCATGCACGTATGGTGAACCGCTATGTGATGAAATCTGAGCATGATTAGTCTATTGATTGTCATCCTTTGCGTGGCGGTCGGGATCGCGCGATGGTTTATACCTACCAACCCTTCCCCTAGGAGTATGCGTTGAATGCTTTGTTTCGATTACTAATAAAACTTTTGCAAGAAGTATATGAGTTCTTCATGACTAATGTTGAGTCCATGGTTTAGATGCACTTTCACCTTCCACCATCACTATCTTCTTAGTGCCGTGCAACTTTCGCCGGTGCACAAAACCCACCATTGGCCTTCCTCAAAATAGCCACCATACCTACCTACTATGGCTTTTTCAAAGTCATTCCAAGATATATTGCCTTGCAACTACCACCATGATATGTGCCACCATGTCTACATTGCCTTTGCATGATCGTAAGATAGCTAGCATGATGTTTCCATTGATGTCTATGCCATGCTAGATCATTGCCACGGTACACTACCGAAGGCATTCCATGTAGAGTCATAGTTGCTCTAAGTTTTGAGTTGAAAGTGTGATGATCATCATTATTGGAGCATTGTCCCATGTGAGGAAATAAAATAGGCCAAAGAAGCCCATAAAAAAAGAGGCCAAAGAGCCCACCAAAAAAAAATATATATGAGAGAAAAAGAGAGAAGGGACAATGCTACCACTTTTTCCACACTTGTGCATTTTGAGCACCATGATCTTCATGATTGAGAGTCTCTCGTTTTGTCACCACCATATAGCTAGTGGGAAATTCTCATTATATAACTTGGCTTGTATATTCCAATGATAGGCTTCCTCAAAATTGCCTTAGGTCTTCATCAGCAAGCAAGTTGGATGCACACCCACTAGTTTTCTTTAAGAGCTTTCACATACTTGTAGCTCTAGTGCATCATTTGTATGGCAATACCTACTCATTCACATTGATATCTATTGATGAGCATCTCCATAGCTCATTGATATGCCTAGTTAATGTGACTATCTTCTCCTTTTTGTCTTGCAACCCCCACCACATTCCACACCATCTATAGTGCTATAACCATGGCTCACGCTCATGTATTGCGTGAGAGTTGAAAATGTTTGAGAAAGTAAAGGTGTGAAACAATTACTTGGCCAATACCGGGGTTGTGCATGATTTAAATTCGTTGTGCAATGATGATAGAGCATGGCCAGACTATATGCTTTTGTAGGGATAACTTTCTTTTGGCCTTGTTATTTTGAAAGTTCATGATTACTCTGTTAGTTTGCTTGAATTATTATTGTTTCCACGTCAATAGCAAACAATTGTTTTGAATCTAATGGATCTGAACATTCACGTCACATAAGAGGAATTACAAAGGACACCTATGCTAGGTAGCATGAAAGCATCAAAAATTCATTCTTATCACTTCCCTACTCGAGGACGAGCAGGAGTTAAGCTTGGGGATGCTTGATACGTCTCAAACGTATCTATAATTTTTGATGGTTTCACGCTGTTATCTTGTCTTCTTTATATGTTTCATGTGCCTTTTTATATCTTTTTGGGACTAACTTATTAATTCAGTGCCAAGTGCCAGTTCCTGTTTTTCCGTGTTTTTGACTCTTTTCATATGTGATTTTGGAACGGAGTCCAAACGGAAGAAAAACCCCGAAATGATTTTTTCCCGAACGGAAGAAGTCCAGGGGGCTTCTGGGCCAAGCCAGGTGGGCTCCAGGGAGCCCACAAGCCCCCACTCCGCCACCAGGGGGGAGGCGGCGGTGGGCAGGCTTGTGGCCTCCGTGGCCGCCCCCTGACCTAGGTCTTTGGCCTATAAATTCCCAAATATTCCGCAAAAAATCGGGGGAGCCTCGAAAATACTTTTCCGCCGCCGCAAGCTTCCGTTTCCGCGAGATCTCATCTGGAGACCCTTCCCGGCGCCCTGCCGGAGGGGACTTTGGAGTTGGAGGGCTTCTTCATCATCATCATCGCCCCTCCAATGACTCGTGAGTAGTGCACTTCATACCTACGGCTCCATAGTTAGTAGCTAGATGGCTTCTTCTCTCTCTTGGATCTTCAATACAAAGTTCTCCATGATCTTCATGGAGATCTATCCGATGTAATCTTCTTTGGCGGTGTGTTTGTCGAGATCCGATGAATTGTGGACTTGTGATCACATTATCTATGATATATATTTGAGTCTTTGCTGATTTCTTATATGCATGATTTGATATCCTTGTAAGTCTCTCCGAGTCTTGGGTTTTCTTTGGCCAACTAGATCTATGATTCTTGCAATGGGAGAAGTGCTTGGTTTTGGCTTCTGCCATGTGGTGACCTTTCCCAGTGACAGTAGGGGCAGCAAGGCACACATCAAGCAGTTGCCATCAAGGGTAAAAAGATGGGGTTTTTATCATCGGTTTGAGATTATCCCTCTACATCATGTCATCTTGCTTAAGACGTTACTCTGTTCTTATGGACTTAATACACCAGATGCATGCTGGATAGCGATCGACGTGTGGAGTAATAGTAGTAGATGCTGAAAGTATCGGTCTACTTGTTTCGGACGTGATGCCTATAGAAATAATCATTGCATAGATATTGTCATGACTCTGCACAGTTCTATCAATTGCTCGACAGTAATTTGTTCACCCACCGTCTACTTGCTTGCATGAGAGAATCCACTAGTAAACACTACGGCCCCCGGGTCTATTCACATCCATCGTTTACATCTCTGCTTTTACTTTGCTTTGTTACTTTGTTGCTTTCAGTTCCCACTTGGCAAACAATCTATAAGGGATTGACAACCCCTTCATAGCGTTGGGTGCAAGCTTCGTGTTTGTGCAGGATCTTGAGATACTCTTCCGCCGGATTGATACCTTGGTTCTCAAACTGAGGGAAATACTTACCGTCGTTGTGCTACATCATCCTTTCCGCTTTGAGGGAACACCAACGCAAGGCTCCAAGGCCACGGGGGAAATCCTTTGCATACTTGCCTAGGAAGTCCCTTAAGGCGTAGCCGTAGCTGAAGGATTGCTGGAGCCATCGAGACAACTATTTCTGGCGCCATTGCAAGGGATACACATCAAACATCAGTATTCGAAAGAAATCCGTCAATGGGGTTGATCAAATCCCCTCGACAAAACTTTCTCGAATCGCAAAAGAGGACGGAGAATTTTCGAATAGTCACTAGGTCACCTCAATGGGGATTTGTATCTCCCCAACAAGCAAATCATACTTCATCTTGACACGAGGAATAGGGCATTCAAAGCTCCCAATAAGAATCGATGAAGCTTTTTCGAGAGCATTGATGCAATGTACTCGATATTGTACCTTCGGAAAGTGCACCGTATGCTCATTACCGTTGACATGGAAAGTGACATTGCCTTTGTTGCAATCTATAACAGCCCCTGCAGTGTTTAAAAAGGGTCTTCCGAGGATGACAGCCATGGCATCGTCCTCAGGAATATCCAAGATAACAAAGTCTGTTAAGATAGTGGTATTAGCAACCACAACAGGCACATCCTTGGAAATGCCGATAGGGAAAGCAGTTGATTTGTCGGCCATTTGCAGAAAGATTTCAGTGGGTGTCAATTTATCCAGTTCAAGTCTACGATAAAGAGAGAGAGGCATAACACTAACACCGGCTCCAAGGTCGCATAACGCAGTTCTAACGTAGTTGCCTTTAATGGAGCAAGGTATAGTGGGCACACCGGGATCACCTAGTTTCTTCGGAGTTCCACCCTTGAAAGTGTAATTGGCAAGCATGGCGGAGATCTCAAGATCAGGTATCCTCCTCTTATTAGTCACAATATCTTTCATGTACTTAGCATACGGAGACATTTTGAGCATATCTGTCAAACACATCTGCAGAAAGACAGGTCTGATCATTTCAACGAAGCGCTCAAAATCCTCATCATCCTTTTTCTTGGATGGTTTGGGAGGAAAGGGCATAGGTTTCTGAACCCATGGCTCCCTTTCTTTACCTTGCTTCCTAGCAGCGAAGTCATTCTTATCGTATCTCTTAGTCTTAGGCTGTGGGTTATCAAGATCAACACTAGGTTCAATCTCCACATCCTTTTCATTGCTAGGCTGAGCATCTTCATGAACATCACTATTGATATTATCATTAGGCTCATGTTCATCACCAGATTGTGTTTCAGCATCAGTGATAGAGGCATCGTTTGGACTCTCAGGTGTAGCAGCAACAGGGTTGCTAGCGTGCAGGTTCCTATCATCTTTCTTCTTCTTTCTAGGATGACTAGGTGCATCAGTGCTAACTCCTTGAGACTCTTGTTCAACTCTCTTCGGATGACCCTCAGGATACAGTGGTTCCTAGCTCATTCTACCGCCTCTAGTGACGACTCTGACGGAATTGTCATTCAACTTGTTGAGCAAGTCATTCTGAGCTTTAAGTACCTGTTCTACCTGAGTAGTAACCATAGAGGCATGTTTACTCAGAAGTTTAAGATCATTACATTTCTGTCCACACAAGCACTTAAATGACTAAGCATACGAGCATTCTGTTCCAATAGTGTGCTAACATAATCATTGAAACTCTGTTGTTTGGCAAAGAAGTTATCAAATTCATCAAAGCATAAGCTAGCAGGTTTATCAAAAGGAATATCACTCTCATCAAACCTACGCAGAGAATTTACTTCTACTACCTGTATCGGGTTATCGAGACCATGGATCTCTTCGATAGGTGGTAGATTTTTGACATCTTTAGATTTAATGCCTTTCTCTCGCATAGATTTCTTGGCTTCTTGCATATCTTCAGGACTGAGGAATAGAACACCTCTTTTCTTTAGAGTTGGCTTAGGAGGTGGTTCGGGAACAGTCCAAGCATTCTCATTCCACAAGATGTTATTCAACAGAATCTCAACTTGTTCTACGGTTCGTTCCCTAAAAACACTACCGGCACAACTATCTAAGTGGTCTTTGGAAGCATCAGTATGTCCATTATAGAAGATATCAAGTATTTCATTCTTCTCAAGAGGGTGATCAGGCAAAGCCTTCAGTAGATGGATGAGCCTCCCCCAAGCTTGTGGGAGACTCTCTTCTTCAGATTGAGCAAAGTTGTATATTTCCTGCAAGGCAGCTTGCTTCTTATGGGCAGGGAAATATTTTTCAGAGAAGTAGTAGACCATATCCTGGGGGCTACGCACACAACCAGGAGCAAGAGAAGTGAACCAGGTCTTAGCACCATCCTTTAGCGAGAAAGGAAACAACTTGAGCATGTAGTAGTGACGGATCTTTTCCTCACTAGTGAATAGGGTGGCTATATCGCGCAGTTTGGTAAGATGGGATACAACCGTTTCAGATTCATAACCGTGAAAAGGATCAGACTCGAGCAGAGTGATTAACTTAGGGTCGACAGAGAATTCATAATCCTTATCAGTCACAAAGATAGGCGAAGTGGCAAACTTCGGGTCGTATTTCATCCTAGCGTTCAGAGATTTTTCTTTCCACTTGCGCAGAAGTTTCTCAACATCATAGCTATCCTTACACGCAAGAAAATCCTCAGCTATCTCTCCCTCCATAACATAGCGCGTATCAGGCATAATAGGCAATTCAGGCATAGTAGCAGGTTCTACTTCAATAGTATCAGCAGTTTCAGAAGTATCATCACATCTAGCAGCAACTCTAGCAATATGTGCATCAAGGGCACCAAGTGGCAAAGCAGTATCAGGCATAGCAGGCATAGTGTCAAGCATAGCATCATAAGGCATAGTATCAAGCATAGCATCATCAGGCATAGTATCAAGCATAGCATCATGGGCAGCAGAAGTAGCATCATCAAGCACACGCGACATATCAAGATTTCTAGCAGGAGGCGAAGTCGCAAACTTACTCAGAACTGAAGGTGAATCAAGTGCAGAGCTAGATGGCAGTTCCTTACCTCTCCTCGTAGTGGAAGGTAGGATTTTAGTTCTTGGATCTTTCGGATTCCTCATAGTGATCAGCAGACGTCAATCCCAAGTGACTCAGAGAATATAGCTGTGCCTCCCCAGCAACGGCGCCAGAAAAAGCCTTGATGTCCCACAAGCGTATGGGATCGCAACAGTTTTCGAGGGTAGAGTATTCAACCCAAATTTATTGATTCACTCACAAGGGGAAGCTAAAGGATATTCTCAAGTATTAGCAACTGAGTTGTCAATTCAACCACACCTGAAAGATTAGTGTCTGCAAGGAAAGTATGAGTAGCAAGGTAGTACGATAGCAACGACACGAGAAAAAGCTTTGGCAATCCCCGGCAACGGCGCTAGAAAAGGCCTTGTTGACGAGATGTTAGCGCCAACAGAGTCTTGCAACAAGTAACAACAGAGTAGCAAGGAACAGTAGTAGCAGCAGCAACAAAGTAACAAGTAACAACAGTAGCAACAGTAGCAGCAAAGTGACAGCAACAAAGTGACAGTAGCAAAGTGGCCTAATCCCTCTTGTAGCAAGGGACAAGCCTAGGCAAAGTAACGTAGCGAGGACCAGTAGTAAAAGACTCGTAGGCAGTGGATCAGTGATGGATGAGTGTGACGGATGTGATTCATCATGTAACAGCTATAACACGGAGAGATATGTGACTAGCTCCCGTTCATCGATCTAATGTAAGCATGTATTCCGTATGTAGTCATACGTGCTTAGGGAAAAGAACTTGCATGACATCTATTTCCCATCCCTCCCGTGGCAGCGGGGTCCTAATGGAAACTACGGGATATTAAGGTTCTCCTTTTAATAAAGAACCGGACCAACTCATTAACACACGGTGAATACATGAACTCCTCATACTATGGTCATCTCCGGGAGTGGTTCCGGCTATTGTCACTCCGGGGTTGCCGGGTCATAACACATAGTAGGTGACTACAGCTTGCAAGATAGGATCTAAAACACACATATATTGGCGACAACAAAATAGGTTCAGATCTGAAATCATGGCACTCGGGCCCTAGTGACAAGCATTAAGCATAGCCAAGTAGTAGCAACATCAATCTAGAACATAGTGGATACTAGGGATCAATCCCCGTCAAGAACTAACTCGATTACATAATAGATCTCATCCAACTCATCACCGTCCAGCAAGCCTACGATGAGATTACTCACGAACGACGAAGAGCATCATGGAATTGTCGATGGAGGAAGGTTGATGATGACGATGGCGACGATTTCCCCTCTCCGGAGCCCAAAACGGACTCCAGATGTGCCCTCCTGATGAAGAATAGGGGGTGACGGCACCTCCGTATCGTAAAACGCGATGAATCCTTCTCTTTGATTTTTTCCAGGCGAAACGGAAGATATAGGACTGAGATTGGGGGCGGTGGTGCCACGTGGGCCCCACAAGCCTGCATGGCGCGACCTAGGGGGGTGGCCGCGCCGTGTGGGCTTGTGGCCCACTGGCACACCCCCTCACGTGGATCTTTGCGCAGGTATTTTTCTTTTATTCCAGAAAAAATCTCCGTAAATTTTCAGGACGTTCCGAGAACTTTCATTTCTGCACGAAAACAACACCATGGCAATTCTGCTGAAAATAGCGTCAGTCCGGGTTAGTTCCATTCAAATCATGCAAGTTAGAGTCCAAAACAAGGGCAAAAGAGTTCGGAAAAGTAGATACGACGGAGACGTATCATCCTCGAACATTCGATTTCCTCTCGAAGGCAATTCCTTTTTTCCTTGGGTTCCTGTTCAAGATCTGCTTTTTGAGCACATCGCAAAGGGTTTGATGCCCTTTGAGACTTTTGTATATGCTTGTCACATACAATTCCTTCAGCCCTGCATTTTCGTCAGTAGCATTTGTGCTTTCCTCAAATGAGGAATTTGATACCTCAGGAGGAGTTGAAGAATTTGTAGTGATAGAAGCATTTGATGATTCTGGTGAAGAATTGGTAGTTTCACGCTCGATGCATTTGAGACATGGTGGAGTGAATTCAACCTGAGCGGCACTAATCTGTTGAGCAAGGAATGAATCGTTTTCCATTCGAAGATCATCATGAGACATCTTCAACTTCTCGAGATCAAGTTTCCTTTGAAGAAATTCATAGGAAAGTTTCTCATGATCAGCCAAGAGTGTGCCATGACGATCTTCAAGACTATCAAATCTAGACTGGAGACTTTTCACATCTTTAGTGAGGATTTGATTACGATTCATTTCATCATTCAACAGATCATCGCTTCTGTCTAGCAGTTTTTGAAGCTTTTCAATGACACTTTGTTGTTTAGTTGCAATGTTGGCAAGTTTACTGTAACTGTGTTTTATAATCATCAGGCTCACAGTCACTTGAATCAAAGGAGGAAGTGACATTCGATACCTTTGAACTTTTTTCCATGAAGCAATAGGTTGGAGCGAAGTCATCAGCATAGTCATCAGTGTAGATAGCGTTGTCATTTTCTTCAAGGTTGAAGATTGACTTGCTGACGAATGTGGTAGCCAGTGCAACACTTACCACACCAGACTCTGAGTCTTCTTCAAAACCTTCCTCTTCATCACATTCCTCAGATTCTTCCTCGGAATCCATTTCCTTACCAATGAGTGCCCGATCCTTTCTGAAACTAGTCTTCTTGTGCGGTGAGGACTTTGAGGATGAGGATTTTGAAGATTTCTTCTTTTTCTTTGAGTCATGAGAACTTTCATCCTTGTATTTCTTCTTCTTTCATTCCTTCACCCAGCGAGGACAATCAACAATATAGTGACCAGATTTCTTGTATTTGTGGTAAGTTCTTTTCTTGTAGTCCTCAAATGAAGATTCTGATTTCCTCATATCTCTTCTTGAAGATTTACCAAACTGGCCACACCTTGTAAACTTCTGGAATTTCCTCACGTGCATTGCAAGCTCCTGTCCAAGTTCTTCAGGGTCACCAATGCTGCAATCTGAGCCTTCTTCTTCAGATGAGGAAATAGCTTTAGCCTTCAGCGCACGAGGTCTTGAGTAGCTTGGTCCATATAGATCTCTCTTTTCTTCCTGTTGGAATTGATGAGTATTGAGTCTTTCAAATATATCAGCAAGATCAAGCATCTTATAGTCTCCTCTTTCTTGAATCATCAGAACCAGTGTATCGAATGATGGATCAAGAGATCTTAGCAGTTTCTTCACAACTTCATGGTCAGTGATGTCTCGAGCTCCCAGTGCTTGTAGTTCATTTGAGATGTGAGTGAGGCGATCAAAGGTATCTTGGCAGCTTTCACTGTCAAGCCTCTTGAAGCGATTGAAGAGATTGCAAAGAACATTAACATGAGAGTCACGCTGAGTTGAAATTCCTTCATTGACTTTGGACACCCTATCCCAGATAAGATTAGCTGTGCCCAAAGCACTCACTCTGCCATACTGACCTTTGCTCAGATGGCCACATATGATATTCTTTGCTAGAGAATCAAGTTGCTTGAATTTCTTGACATCAGCGGCAGAGATAGTTACAGTGATGGAGGGAATACCATGTTCCACAATGTACCAGAGATCATTGTCAATAGCCTCAAGATGCATCTGCTTCTTCGTCTTCCAGTAGGGAAAGTCCTTTCCTTCGAAGGTAGGACATCCTGCAGTAACCTTGATCATACCTGCAGTCGACATAACTAAAATTCCGAGTGGTTAACCAAAATCACACACAACAAGGGAGTACCTTGTTCTGATACCAATTGAAAGTGCGTTATATCGACTAGAGGGGGTGAATAGATGATTTTTAGAATTTCATCACTGAGGAAATTCCTTTTGAGGAAATTCCCCACTAATGAATTACGTGCATCAGAAATAGCACATGATCAGAAGTGCAAAGACTACTACAGCAGATTACTTGGTGAAGATTATGAGAATCAGTTTGCACAGTACGCACATACACAGAATGCAGGTGAAGATTAACTCGAATGAAGAATTTGAGGTTGAGGAAATTCAGAGAAAGTCTTTAGACAAATTATTCAATCATCATAGATGAAAGTCTTCAACAAACAATTCTCCGGAAATGAAAGAGTAGAAGAAATAGAACCCGTAGCTTGATGAAGACAGTTGTTGATGACCCAGTTCCAACTGCTGTGACAGTTGTACGTCTGGTTTTGAGCGGCTTGGTATTGAAACCAAAGGACACATAGTCCCGAGACACACAGTCCCTACCGTATTCTCCTTGAACTAAGAACACACATTCCTTGCCCAAAACTCGTGGTAAGTCTTCAGGGCAGACTTCCAAACCCTCAGAAACTCGGTCACCCGGCGATCCACAATTGACTGCTAGATGCTCTAGACCATGATGCCTAACCGTCTGCAGGATGCACAATCGTCAAAGGTAAAATGCTTCAGTTCCACACAGGAACAAATTCTTAAGTGATGCTCAATCACTTGGTTTTTGGTTTGTGGTTTGGTGTTTGGGGTATTTCCTCACTTGATGATTTACTCTCGAAGACTCTGAGGAATTTGGGTTGATCTAAATGACAAGTGTCAGTTTCTCTTGGAGCAGCCAACCAACTAGTGGCTGTGGGGGCCGGCTATTTATAGCCTGGGAGCATCCCGACATGATTTGACATAAATGCCCTTAAATAATGTGACCGCTGGGTGGATAAGATCAGTGAGGTGGCACATGTCGCGGCAACGGTCGGAACTTTCAACTCCGAAAGTCCTCATGTCTCTCATATTCCTCACTTTGAGGCTTTGGTAGGTTTAGGCTTGGGTTGAGCATCATGAGGAAATTCATTCCATAGTATTACTTCGACCCCCTTTAACAGTACGGTGTTCCTATGACTCAAGAGTAAAGAAAATGAAACAAGAAGAGGAAATCTTCATGCTTCAAAGTCTTGAGACTGATTTTCTTGAGGACACACCGAATTCCTCATCTTCAATATCTTCATGAGGAATATCAATTTCATCGCAATTTCTTCGCGCTCAAAGTCTTCAAGATTAACTCGAATGAAGAATTTGAGGTTGAGGAAATTCAGAGGAAGTCTGTGGACAAATTCTTCAATCAACATAGATGAAAGTCTTCAACAAACAATTCTGAGGAAATGAAAGAGTAGAAGAAATAGAACCCATAGCTTGATGAAGACAGTTGTTGATGACCGAGTTCTAACTGCTGTGACAGTTATACGTCTAGTTTGGAGCGGCTTGGTATTGAAACCAAAGGACATACATGTTGGAAATATGCCCTAGAGGCAATAATAAATTGGTTATTATTATATTTCCTTGTTCATAATAATCGTTTATTATCCATGCTAGAATTGTATTGATTGGAAACTCAAATACATGTGTGGATACATAGAAAACACACTGTCCCTAGTGAGCCTCGATACGTCCATTTTGCATCATGCTTTCATGTTGATATTTATCGCTTTATGGACTGTTATTATACTTTGTGGAACCTTACTTATGCCTTTTCTCTCTTAATTTGCAAGGTTTATTTGAAGAGGGAGAATTCCGACAGCTGGAATTCTGGACTCGAAAAGGAGCAAGTCTGAGTGCTCTATTCTGTGCAACTCCAAATGTCCTGAAAATCAACGTGGATTTTTTTTGGATTTTATAAAAAATACTGGGCGAAAGAAGTGTTAGAGGGGAGCAACCAGGGGCCCACAAGCTTGGTTGCCGCGGCCTACCCCCTGGTCGCGGCAACACAGCTTGTGGGCACCCTGTCGGCCCACTGGCCCCCCTCTTTTACTATATGAAGGGTTTCGTTCCAGAAAAAAATCATTCGGGAGCTTTTTCGTGGTTTCGCCGCCGCCAAGAGGCGGAACTTGAGCAGATCCAATCTAGAGCTCCGACAGGACAATCCTGCCGGGGAAACTTCCCTCCCGGAGGGGGAAATCGTCGCCTTCATCATTACCAACACTCCTCTCATCGGAGGGGAGGCATCTTCCTCAACATCTTCATCAACACCATCTCCTCTCCAATCCCTAGTTCATCTCTTGTATCTAATCTCCGTCTCGCGACTCCGATTGGTACTTGTAAGGTTGCTAGTAGTGTTGATTACTATTTGTAGTTGATGCTAGTTGGATTACTTGGTGGAAGAGTTTATGTTCAGATCCTTGATGCTATTCATTACACCTCTGATCATGATCATGATTATGCTTTGTGAGTAGTTACTTTTGTTCCCGAGGACATGGGATAAGTCATGCTAATAATAGTCATGTTAGTTTGGTATTCGTTCGGTATTTTGATATGCTGTATGTTGTCTTTTTCCTCTAGTGGTGTTATGTGAACGTCGAATACATAACACTTCACCATATTTGGGCCTAGAGGAAGGCATTGGGGAGTAGTAAGTAGATGATGGGTTGCTGGAGTGACAGAAGCTTAAACCCCAGTCTATGCGTTGCTTCGTAAGGGGCTGATTTGGATCCACTAGTTTAATGCTATGGTTAGATGTTGTCTTAATTCTTCTTTCGTAGTTGCGGATGCTTGCAAGAGGGGTTATTCATAAGTGGGATGCTTGTCCAAGTAAGGGCAGTATCCAAGCGCCGGTCCACCCACATATCAAACTATCAAAGTAACGAACGCGAATCATATGTACATGATGAAAATAGCATGACAGAAATTCCCGTGTGTCCTCGGGAGCCCTTTTCCTCTTATAAGACTTTGTTCAGGCTTGTACCTTGCTACAAAAGGGATTGGGCCACTTGCTGCACCGTTGCTACTACTTGTTACTTGTTACTTTTCGCTTGCTACGTTTCACCTCACTACACCATCACTAGTTACCGCTACTTTCAGTGCTTGCAGTTATTACCTTGCTGAAAACCGTTTATCAGAGCCTTCTCCTCCTCGCTGGGTTCGACAGTCTTACTTATCGAAAGGACTATGATTGATCCCCTATACTTGTGGGTCATCAAGACTCTTTTCTGGCGCCGTTGCCGGGGAGGGAGCGCCTTTGGTAAGTGGAATTTGGTAAGGAAACATTCATATACTGTGCTGAAATTTATTGTCACTTGTCACTATGGAAACTGTTCCTTTGAGGAGTTTGTTCGGTGTATCTTCACCATGAACGGAAGCACGAGGAGCTGTTCCTCAACCTGAGGTACCTACCGAAAATATCTTTTATGAAATCCCTTTGGGTATGCTTGAGAAACTCCTGGCTAATCCTTTTACAGGAGATGGATCATCACATCCAGACTTGCATCTGACCTATGTAGATGAAGTTTGTGGTTTATTTAAGCTTGAAGGTTTGACCGAGGATGAGGTAAAGAAGAAAGTCTTTCCTTTATCTTTGAAGGATAAGGCGTTGACATGGTATAGGCTATGTGATGATACTGTATCATGGGACTACAATCGGTTGAAATTGGAATTTCATCAAGAGTTCTATCCTATGCATTTAGTACATCGTGATCGGAATTATATTTATAATTTTTGGCCTCGTGACAGGGAAAGCATAGCTCAAGCTTGGGGGAGGCTTAAATCAATGCTATATTCATGCCCCAATCATGAGCTCTCGAGAGAAATTATCACTCAAAACTTTTATGCTCGGCTTTCTCATGAAGATCGTACCATGCTTGACACTACTTGTACCGGTTCTTTTATGAAGAAGGATATTGACCACAAGTGGAATTTATTGGACAGAATCAAACGTAACTCTGAAGATTGGGAGCTGGAGGAAGGTAAGTAGTCAGGTATGAATTTCCAGTTTGATTGCGTTAAATATTTTGTTGAGACAAACACTTCTAGAGATTTTAGTGCTAAGTATGAACTTTACTCTGAGATAGTAGCTTCTCTTTGTGAACCTTTTGCTGCTCATGTTAGTCTTCCCAAAGAGAAGTGGTTTAAATATCATCCTCCTGTAGAAAGCAACATAGCCAAAACCAATCTAGTTGAGGAGAAAGTCATTGCTTTTAGTGATCCTGTTGTTCCTTGTGCCTACACTGAGAAACCACCTTACCCTGCTAGGATAAAGGATTATTCTAAAGCTCCAACTGTGATACGTAGGGGTTACATTAGACCACTTGCACCCCCTGAGGAAATTAGAGTCGAACCTAGTGTTGCTATTATCAAAGATTTCTTAGCCGAAGACATAGATATGCATGTTATCAAATTCTGTGAGGACTCTGCTAGAATTGCTAAACCTCATGCGAAAGACAAATACGGACCTGTAGTTGGCCTGCCCGTCGTTTCTGTCAAGATAGGAGACCACTGTTACCATGGTTTATGTGATATGGGTGCTAGTGTTAGTGCAATACCCCGTTCCCTATATGATGAAATCAAAGATGAGATTGCACCTGCTGAGTTAGAACCCATTGATGTCACTATTACGCTAGCTAATAGAGACACTATCTGCCCTGTGGGAATTGTGAGAGACGTAGAAGTCCTGTGTGGTAAGACGAAGTATCCTACTGATTTCCTCGTCCTTGGTACTGCTCAAGATAGCTTTTGTCCCATCATATTTGGTACACCCTTTCTCAACACTGTCAATGCTCACATTGATTGCATTAAATAGACTGTCACTGTTAGTTTCGAGTGTGTGTCTCATGAACTTAACTTCTCCAAGTTTGGGAGACAACCTCATGAAAAAGAGTCATCTAGTAGGGATGAAATCATTGCTCTTGCCTCTATTGCCGTGCCTCCTACGGATCCTTTAGAGCAATATATGCTTGAGCATGAAAATGATATGCATATGGAGGAAAGAGATGAGATAGATAAAATTGTCTTAGAACAATATCCTATTCTCAAGAATAATCTGCCCGTTGAACTGCTTGGGGATCCTCCCCCACCAAAGGGTGATCCTGTGTTCGAGCTAAAACAGTTACCAGACACTCTTATATATGCTTATATTGATGAGAAGGACATATATCCTGTTATTATTAGTGCTCACCTCTCGAATCACGAAGAGAAGAAGTTATTAAAAACTTTGAGGAAGAACCGTGAGGCTATTGGGTATACTCTTGATGATCTTAAGGGTATTAGTCCCACTCTATGTCAGCACAAGATTAAAATCGATCCTGATTCTAAGCCAGTTGCTGATCATCAAAGGAGATTAAATCCTAGGATGAAAGAGGTCGTGAGAAAAGAAATATTAAAGCTTCTGGAAGCAGGAATCATTTATCCTGTTGCTCATAGTGATTGGGTAAGTCTAGTACATTGCGTACCTAAGAAGGGAGGTATCACCGTCGTTCCTAATGATAAGGATGAACTAATCCCGCAGAGTATTATTACTGGCTATAGGATGGTGATAGACTTCCGGAAACTGAACAAGGAAACTAGGAAAGACCATTATCCTTTGCCGTTTATTGACCAGATGCTAGAAAGGCTGTCTAAACACACACACTTCTGCTTTCTAGACGGTTATTCAAGTTTCTCGCAAATACCTGTTGCACAATCCGATCAAGAGAAAACCACCTTCACATGCCCCTTCGGTACCTTTGCTTATAGACGCATGCCTTTTGGCTTGTGCAATGCACTAGCCACCTTTCAAAGATGTATGATGGCTATATTCTCTGACTTTTGTGAAAAGATTGTTGAGGTTTTCATGGATGATTTCTCCGTCTACTGTTCTTCCTTTGACGATTGCCTCAGCAACCTTGATCGAGTCTTACAGAGATGCAAAGATACCAACCTTGTCTTGAACTGGGAGAAGTGCCACTTCATGGTTAATTAAGGCATCGTCTTAGGACACAAAATCTCTGAGAGAGGCATTGAAGTTGATAAGGCAAAGGTTGATGCAATTGAAAAAATGCCTTGCCCCACAGATATCAGAGGTATACGAAGTTTCCTAGGTCATGCTAGTTTCTATAGAAGGTTCATTAAAGACTTCTCTAAGATTTCTAGGCCTCTTACCAACCTCTTGCAGAAGGATGTTCCTTTTGTTTTTGATGAGGATTGTGAGGAAGCTTTCGAAATACTTATGAAGGCCTTGATAACCGCACCTATTGTTCAACCACCTGATTGGAACTTGCCCTTCTAAATCATGTGCGATGCTAGTGATTATGCCGTTGGTGCTGTTCTAGGACAAAGAGTTGACAAGAAGTTGAATGTCATTCACTACGCTAGTAAAACTCTAGACAGTGCCCAAAGAAACTATGCCACTACGGAGAAGGAGTTTTTAGCAGTCGTGTTTGCATGTGAAAAGTTCAGATCTTATATAGTTGACTCCAAAGTCACTATTCACTCTGATCATGCTGCTATTAAGTACCTCATGGAGAAGAAGGATGCTAAGCCTAGGCTAATCAGATGGGTTCTCCTACTACAGGAATTTGATCTGCACGTCATTGACCGAAAGGGTGCTGATAACCCTGTAGCAGATAACTTGTCTAGGCTGGAGAATGTCCCTGATGACCCACGACCTATTGATGACAGCTTTCCTGATGAGCAATTGAATGTCATCCGCACTTCACATAGTGCATCGTGGTATGCCGATTATGCAAACTATATCGTAGCCAAATACATACCACCCAGTTTCACCTACCAGCAAAAGAAGAAATTCTTCTTTGATCTGAGACACTACTTTTGGGATGATCCTCACCTTATAAGGAAGGAGTAGATGGTGTTATTAGACATTGTGTGCCTGAACATGAACAGGGACAGATCCTGCAGAAGTGTCATTCCGAGGCTTACGGAGGACACCATGCTGGAGACAGAACTGCTCATAAGGTATTGCAATCAGGTTTCTATTGGCCCACTCTCTTCAAGGATGCCCGTAAGTTTGTCTTGTCTTGTGACGAATGCCAAAGGATAGGGAACATCAGTAAGCGTTAGGAAATGCCTATGAACTATTCACTTGTCATTGAACCATTTGATGTCTGGGGCTTTGATTATATGGGAACCTTCCCGAGTTCCAATGGGTACACTCACATCTTAGTTGCTGTGGATTATGTCACTAAGTGGGTAGAGGCTATCCCCACTAAGAATGCTGATCACCACACCTCTATTAAGATGCTTAAAGAAGTCATTTTCCCAAGATTTGGAGTCCCTAGATATCTGATGACTGATGGCGGTTCACACTTCATTCATGGTGATTTCCGCAAGATGCTCGCTAAGTATGATGTCAACCATAGAGTTGCATCTCCTTATCATCCTCAGTCTAGTGGTCAAGTGGAGTTGAGTAATAGGGAGATCAAATTGATCTTACAAAAGACCGTCAATAGATCTCGGAAGAATTGATCTAACAAACTTGACGATGCGCTATGGGCTTATATGACTCCTTATAAGAATCCCATGGGC
The DNA here is from genome assembly GCF_904849725.1 of Hordeum vulgare subsp. vulgare. NCBI lineage: Eukaryota > Viridiplantae > Streptophyta > Magnoliopsida > Poales > Poaceae > Hordeum > Hordeum vulgare. The sequence continues at coordinate 380,876,768 of NC_058522.1, read as the reverse complement.
ATGTCACCGTATAAAATGGTTTACGGTAAGGCGTGTCATTTACCTCTTGAGCTGGAACACAAAGGTTATTGGGAAATCAAAGAGCTCAACTTTGATTTCAAACTTGCCGGTGAGAAGCGCTTGTTTGATACCAGCTCATTAGATGAATGGAGGGCCTAGGCATATGAGAATGGCAAGTTATTCAAGGAAAAGGTTAAGAGATGGCACGATAAAAGAATACAAAAACGAGAGTTCAATGTAGGTGACTATGTCCTACTATACAATTCTCGTTTGAGATTCTTCGCAGGCAAGCTCCTCTCTAAATGGGAAGGTCCCTACGTTGTCGAGGAAGTATATCGTTCCGGTGCCATCAAAATCAATAACACGGAAGGCAATTTTCCTAGAGTGGTAAACGGGCAAAGAATCAAGCATTATATCTCTGGTACTCCCATAAATGTTGAGACCAATATCATCAATATCATAACTCCAGAGAAGTACATAAGGGATGTTTATCAACCTGTTTCGGACCCTGAAAACCAAGAAGTATCTGTTTCGGGAAGTAATTGGACTCCGAAACTTTTCCAATAGGAAATTTTCTCCGTTTTGGAATTTATGGAAAATTAGAAAAATAAAAATCAGTCCGGAGAGCGCACGAGGCGGCCACAAGCTTGGTTGCCGCGCCCCCTGGCCGCGGCAACAGGGCTTGTGGGCAGCTCGCGTGCCTCCCGGACTCCGTTTTCTTGCGGAGCACTCCTTCTGGTCCAGAAAAAATCATTATATATACGCCCGAGGGTTTTGATCTCCGTATCACGAAGTTTTCCTCTGTTTTCGTTTCGAGCCTGTTGTCTGCCGCAGATTTAGAGCAAAGATGTCTCAGGAATCTGTTGGGGAGAATAATCTTCCTCAAGTGCATGAAGAAGAAGATGCTGATCTGAAAAGAGTAGAAGTCACGGAAGCCAGGAACAAAACTAAGGAGAAAACCCAAGCTAGGGAGGAAGCTCAACCTAGGTTCAACATTGAAGACGTTGAAGGAGTAGATTTTCTCCAACCTTTCCTCCATGTGTTGTCCCCATCCTTGATTAAACTCTTGAGGTTTTGTGAAACAACTCGTGCTCGCAATATTTCCCTTTCTCGTGAAGTTGTTTTGCTGGAAAACCATGTCGCAGATCTCAAAGGCATAAATCAAAGATTGATATCTCTCTTGGAATCAAAGATGGAGGATCAAACTCATGTTGCAACACCACCACCATCACCACCAAAGGAAGACACCTAAGCATTGGTATGGGCAATCCCCTTGGCTTTTGCCAAGCTTGGGGGAGTTGCCCTGGTATCGTATCACCGTTATATCCTTTGCTTTTACCTTTGTTTTAGTTCTTTCCTTTTTTTAGTTTTTTTTCTCCTCTTAGTGGAATAAGACTTTAGTGTTTTAGTTTGAGTCTTTTACTTTTGTCTCTCCCCCGATGTATTCGAGCTTGCGAGCTATATAATAAAGAGTATCTTAGACAAGGGCTTTGTTTTGTGCCATGATCAAAAGTATGAAAAGAACGATAGCATGAAAGATCATGAGATGATCTTATGGAAAGTGATAGCTTCACATATAACAAGTATGATGATTGAAACTTGTTGAGAGTAGACCAACATAGACCTCAGTCATTGTTGCAATTAATAAGAAGTAATAAAGAAAGAGAGGTTCGCATATAAATATATCATCTTAGACACTTTCTATAATTGTGAGCACTCACCAAACTATTACATGCCTAGAAGTAGATGTTTGACAAGGAAGACAACATAATGAATTGTGTTTGCTTAGTTCCAAACAATGTTATATGATAGAGATCCCTTAGCATGTGACGATTGCTTCCACCTCATATTAGCCAAAACTCCCGCACCAAGTAGAGATACTACTTGTGCATCCATAAACCTTCAACCCAGTTTTGCCATGAGTGTCCAACATACCTACCTATGGATTGAATAAGATCCCTCAAGTAAGTTGTCATCGGTGCAAGCAATAAAAATTGCTCTCTAATATGTATGATCTATTAGTGTGTGGAAAATAATCTTTGTACGAACCTGCGATGAGGAAGACATAAAAGCGACAGACTGCATAACAAATTTCTTTATCACAGGAGGCAATATAAAGTAACGTTCCTCCGCACTAAGAGGACACGCATCCAAACCTCAAAAGCGCATGACAACCTCTGCTTCCCTCTGCGAAGGGCCTATCTTGTACCTTTACTTTTTCCCCTTGTAAGAGTCATGGTGATCTTCACCAATTCCTTACTTAGCCTTTTTTCTTGGTGAACGTCATATGCTTGGGAAAGATCTATATTCATATATCAACTTGGAGCTGAGTACTTATGCTTTAGTATTGTTGACTTACCCTTGAGGTAAATGGTTGGGAGGCAAACTATAAGCCCCTATCTTCCTGTGTGTCCAACTAAAACTTCAATACCATGAGTACCACGTGAGTAGTAACAATTGTGGAAAACAAAAGAGATGATTGAGTATGTGGATTTGCCTTACAAGCTCTTATTGTACTCTTTCTGATAATATGATAAATTGCAATTGCTTCAATGACTTTGGACGGTTGTTGGCCACTTATTGGTAAGGTTTTTGTTTCATACTTTGCTTTGTGAAGGAATTGTTACTTTCCCATAAGAATCTCTATGATGTATTGCTGTTCTATGTGTGATCATGATGCCCTCATGTCCGTATTTTGTTTTATCGACACCTTCATCCGTAAACATGTGGACATGTTTTGGGTCTTGGTTTTTGCTTGAGGACAAGCGAGGTCTAAGCTTGGGGGAGTTGATACGTCCATTTTGCATCATGCTTTCATGTTGATATTTATCGCTTTATGGACTGTTATTATACTTTGTGGAACCTTACTTATGCCTTTTCTCTCTTATTTTGCAAGGTTTATTTGAAGAGGGAGAATTTTGGCAGCTGGAATTCTGGACTCGAAAAGGAGCAAGTCTGAGTGCTCTATTTTGCGCAACTCCAAATGTCCTGAAAATCAACGTGGATTTTTTTTGGATTTTATAAAAAATACTAGGCGAAAGAAGTTTCACAGGGGAGCAACCAGGGGCCCACAAGCCGTGTTGCCGCGGCCTACCCCCCGGCCGCGGCAACACGGCTTGTGGGCACCCTGGCGGCCCACTGTCCCCCCCTCTTTTGCTATATGAAGGGTTTCGTTCCAGAAAAAATCATTCGGGAGCTTTTTCGTGGTTTCGCCGCCGCCACGAGGCGGAACTTGAGAAGATCCAATCTAGAGCTCCGGCAGGACGATCCTGCCGGGGAAACTTCCCTCCCGGAGGGGGAAATCGTCGCCTTCGTCATCACCAACACTCCTCTTGTCGGAGGGGCGGCATCTTCATCAACATCTTCATCAGCACCATCTCCTCTCCAATCCCTATTTCATCTCTTGTAACTAATCTCCGTCTCGCGACTCCGATTGGTACTTGTAAGGTTGCTAGTAGTGTTGATTACTATTTGTAGTTGATGCTAGTTGGATTACTTGGTGGAAGAGTTTATGTTCAGATCCTTGATGCTATTCATTACACCTCTGGTCATGATTATGATTATGCTTTGTGAGTAGTTACTTTTGTTCCTGAGGACATGGGATAAGTCATGCTAATAATGGTCATGTGAGTTTGGTATTCGTTCGGTATTTTGATATGCTGTATGTTGTCTTTTCCTCTAGTGGTGTTATGTGAACGTCGACTACATAACACTTCACCATATTTGGGCCTATAGGAAGGCATTGGGGAGTAGTAAGTAGATGATGGGTTGCTGGAGTGACAGAAGCTTAAACCCCAGTCTATGCGTTGCTTCGTAAGGGGCTGATTTGGATCCACTAGTTTAATGCTATGGTTAGACATTGTCTTAATTCTTCTTTCGTAGTTGTGTATGCTTGCGAGAGTGGTTAATCAGAAGTGGGATGCTTGTACAAGTAAGGGCAGTACCCAAACGCCTGTCCACCCACATATCAAACTATCAAAGTAACGAACGCGAATCATATGAACACGATGAAAATAGCATGAGAGAAATTCCCGTGAGTCCTCGGGAGCGCTTTTCCTCTTATAAGACTTTGTTCAGGCTTGTCCCTTGCTACAAAAGGGATTGAGCCACTTGATGCACCGTTTCTACTACTTGTTACTTGTTACTTTTCACTTGCTACGTTTCACCTCACTACACCATCAGTTGTTACCGCTACTTTCAGTGCTTGCAGTTATTACCTTGCTGAAAACCGTTTATCAGAGCCTTCTCCTCCTCGTTGGGTTCGACAGTCTTACTTATCGAAAGGACTACGATTGATCCCCTATACTTGTGGGTCATCAAGCCTCTAGTTGACTAGCTCGTTGATCAAAGATGGTCAAGGTATCCTAGCCATAGACAAGTGTTGTCACTTGATAACGGGATCACATCATTGGGAGAATGCTGTGATGTACAAGACCCAAACTATAGACATAACATATGACCGTGTCAGTTTATTGCTACTGTTTTTCTGCATGTCAATGTATCTATTCCTATGACCATGAGATCATGCAAATCCCGGACACCAGAGGAATACCTTGTGTGTATCAATCGTCGCAACATAACTGGGTGACTATAAAGGTGCTATACAGGTATCTCCAAAGGTGTCTATTGGGTTGGCATGGATCAAGACTGGGATTTGTCACTCCGTGTGATGGAGAGGTATCTCGGGGCCCACTCGGCAATACAACATCACAACAAGCCTTGCAAGCAATGTGACTAAGGAGTTAGTCACGAGATATTGTATTACAGAACGAGTAAAGAGACTTGTCGGTAATGAGATTTAATTAGGTATGGAGATACCGACGATCGAATATAGGGCAAGTAACATACCGAAGGACAAAGGGAATCGTATACGGGATTATATGAATCCTTGACATAGAGGTTCAACCGGTAAAGATCTTCGTAGAATATGTAGGAGCCAATATGGACATCCAGGTCCTGCTGTTGGTTATTGACCGGAGAGTGTCTTAGGTCATGTGTGCATAGTTCTCGAACCCGCAGGGTCTGCACATTTACGGTTCAGTGATGTTTCGGTATAGTTGAGTTATATGTGTTGGTGACTGAAGTTTTGTTCGGAGTCCCGGATGAGATCTGGGACGTCACGAGGAGTTCCGGAATGGTCCGGAAACGAAGATTGATATATAGGAATTTGGTATTTGGATTCCGGAAGGTTTTCGGGCATTGCTGGCAGTGTATCGGGAGTGACGAATGGGTTCCGGGGTCCCACTGGGTGGGCCCACCATGCCCCAAGGGGTCCACATGGGCTTATTGGATGCACAATAAGGCTTGATGGGCTGGCAAGTCATCCAAGGAAAGCCCATGAAGAAAAAGGTGGAAAATCCAAAAGAGGTGGGCAATTTAGGAAGGAGTCCTAATCCAAGTGGGATTGGAGGAGGACTCCTCCCTCCTCCACTTCGGCCGAGCCAAGGAGGCTCTCCTTGAGCCTCAAGGCTATCCCCTCCCTCGTCCTATATATACTAGATGGGTTTAGGGTTGTAGAGACACAACTTTGCCACGTGCAACCCTAAACCTCTACTTCGTAGTTCTTCCGGACCATTCCAGAAACCCTCGTGACATCCGTGATCTCATCCGGGACTGTGAACAACCTTCGGTGACCAACACATATAAATCAACTATACTAAAACGTCACCGAACCTTAAGTGTGCAGACCCTGCGGGTTCGAGAACTATGCAGACATGACCCGAGACACTCCTCGGTCAATATCCAATAGCGGGACCTGGATGTCCATATTGGATCCTACATATTCTACGAAGATCTTATCGGTTGAACCTGTGTGCCAAGGATTCATATAATCCCGTATAACATTCCCTTTTTCCTTCGGTATGTTACTTGCCCAAGATTTGATCATCGGTATCCCTATACCTATTTCAATCTCGTTACCGGCAAGTCTCTTTACTCGTTCCGTAATACAAGATCCCTTGACTCACACTTGAGTCACATTGCTTGCAAGGCTTGTATGTGATGTTGTATTACCAAGTGGGCCCCGAGATACCTCTCCATCACACGGAGTGACAAATCCTAGTCTTGATCCATGCTAACTCAACCGACACCTTCGGATATACGTGTAGAGCACCTTTATAGTCACCTAGTAACGTTGTGACGTTTGATACACACAAGGTATTCCTCCGATGTCAGTGAGTTACATGATCTCATGGTCATAGGAATGAATACTTGACATGCAGAAAACAATAGCAACAAAATGATACGATCACATGCTACGTTCATAGTTTGGGTCTAGTCCATCACATGATTCTCCTAATGATGTGATCAAGTTATCAAGTGACAACACTTGCATATGGTGAGAAAACCTTAACCATCCTTGATCAACTGGCTAGCCAACTAGAGGCTTGCTAGGGACATTGTTTTGTCTATATATCCACACATGTATATATGCTTTCATTCAGTACAATTATAGCATGGATAATAAACGATTATCTTGAAATAGGAAATATAATAATAACTATTTTATCATTGCCTCTAGGGAATATTTCCAACAGTCTCCCACTTGCACTAGAGTCAATAATCTAGTCTCACATCGCTATGCGATTTACATTGGAATGAATCTAACACCCATACAGTTCTGGTGTTGATCATGCTTCACTCGTGGAAGAGGTTTAGTCAGCGGGTCTGCTACATTCAGATCCGTGTGCACTTTGCAAATATTTACGTCCTCTCCTTCGACGTAGTCGCAGATGAGGTTGAAGCGTCATTTGATGTGTCTCGTCTTCTTGTGAAACCTTGGTTCCTTTGCTGAAGCAATGGCACCGGTCTTGTCACAGAACATAGTTATTGGATTTAGTGCGCTCGGCACAACTCCAAGATCCATCATGAACTGCTTCATCCAGACACCCTCCTTAGCTGCCTCCGAGGCAGCCATGTACTCCGCCTCACATGTAGAATCTGCTACGACGCTTTGCTTGGAACTGCACCAGCTTACCGCACCCCCATTAAGAATAAATACGTATCCGGTTTGAGACTTACAGTCATCCGGATCAGTGTCAAATCTTTCATCGACGTAACCCTTTATGACGAGCTCTTCGTCACCTCCATAAACGAGAAACATTTCCTTAGTCCTTTTCAGCTACTTCAGAATATTCTTGACCGCCGTCCAGTGATCCACTCCTCGATTACTTTGAAACCTACCTGCCACACTTATGGCCAGGCTGACGTCCGGTCTAGTGCACAACATTGCATACATGATAGACCCTATGGCTGAAGCATAAGGGACGGTACTCATATTTTCTCTATCTTCCGCAGTTACTGGACACTGAGTCTTACTCAACTTTGTACCTTGTAATACTGGCAAGAACCCCTTCTTGGACTGTTCCATTTTGAACTTCTTCAAAACTTTATCAAGGTATGTGCTTTGTGAAAGTCCTATCAGGCGCCTCGATCTATCCCTATAGATCTTAATGCCTAATATGTAAGGAGCTTCTCCTAGGTCCTTCATAGAAAAACACTTGTTCAAGTAATCTTTTACGCTCTCTAAAAACTCCACATTGTTTCCAATCAGCAATATGTCATCCACATATAATATTAGAAATGCCACAGAGCTCCCACTCACTTTCTTGTAAATACAAGATTCTCCAACAACTTGTATAAACCCAAATGCTTTGATCACCTCATCAAAGCGCTTATTCCAACTCCGAGATGCTTGCACCAGTCCATAAATGGATCGCTGGAGCTTGCATACTATGTTAGCATTCTTTGGATCGACAAAACCTTCGGGTTGCATCATATACAACCCTTCCTTCAGAAAACCGTTAAGGAACGCCGTTTTGACATCCATGTGCCAGATTTCATAATCAAAAAATGCAGCTATTGCTAACATGATTCGGACGGACTTAAGCATCTCTACCGGTGAGAACGTCTCATCGTAGTCAACTCCTTGAACTTGTGAAAAACCCTTTGCCACAAGTCGAGCTTTATAATCAGTTACATGACCGTCCGCGTCCGTCTTCTTCTTAAAGATCCATTTGTTCTGAATAGCCTTGCGACCTTCAGGTAATACTTCCAAAGTCCATACTTTGTTTTCATACATAGATCCTATCTCGGACTTCATGGCCTCCAGCCATTTGTTGGAATTCGAGCCCACCATTGCTTCTTCATAATTCCAGTTCATTGTTGTCTAACAACATGATTGATAAGACAGGATTACCGTACCACTCAGGAGTAGTACGTGATCTTGTTGATGTGCGAGGTCCGATAGCAACTTGATCCGAAGCTTCATGATCATCATCATTAGCTTCCTCCTCAACCGGCGTCGCTTCGACAGAGGTTTCCCTCTCCCTGCGCCACCATCTAGAGGGAGTAGAGGTTCTACAACCTCATCAAGTTCTATCTTCCTCCCACTCAATTCTTTCGAGAGAATCTTCTTCTCAAGAAAAGCTCCGTTCTTAGCAACAAACACTTTGCCCTAGGATCTGAGATAGAAGGTGTACCCAACTGTCTCCTTTGGGTAACCTATGAAGACACACTTTTCCGCTTTGGGTTCCAGCTTTTTAGGCTGAAGCTTTTTGACATAAGCATCACATCCCCAAACTTTAAGAAACGACAACTTTGGCCTCTTGCCATACCATAGCTCATATGGTGTCGTCCCAATGGATTTTGACGGTGCCCTATTTAAAGTGAATGCAACTGTCTCTAATGCATAACCCCAAAGCTATAACGGTAAATCGGTAAGAGACATCATAGATCGCACCATATCTAACAAAGTACGATTACGATGTTCGGACACACCATTACGATGTGGTGTTCCAGGCGGTGTCAAGTGTGAAACTATTCCACATTGTCTTAAGTGAGCACCAAACTCAAAAATCAGATATTCACCCCCACGATCAGAACGTAGGAACTTGATCTTCTTGTTACGATGATTTTCAACTTCACTATAAAATAGCTTGAACTTCTCAAACGTTTCAGACTTGTGCTTCATCAAGTAGATATATCCATACCTACTCAAATCGTCAGTGTAACGACCAAGATGCGGTCCTTTCCGATCTGGGGATCGAGGCCCCGAATAGGAAAGAAGCGCATCTAAGCGTTTCGCAAACAGGTAACACAGCACAAATAATAATAAAAGTAGACAATCCGGGATTCAGTTGTCTTCTCATAAATATCTTAGAGTACATCACACATACAACCAAGATAGTTCCGCTACGGACTACAAAACATGGAAATGCTATGCTACCCTGCCTGTAGGCCCACGATCACGACCACGCCTCAATCCTCTGGATAGTTCACGTAAAGGCAGTCTGTCTCCTCGTCGTACTGCCACGCCAGCTGAGTGCCGTCGGGATCATCTGTCTCTGGGGTACCTGTACCCGTTGGGAGTTTTGGAGGAATCCGTGAGCCACGGGGACTCAGCAATCTAAGAACTTGGTGCCAGAACTAGTCAAGTTATTAGGTAGGGTAAGGTGTAGTGTATAAGGTTGCAGCATCCTAAGCTTGATGTGGTGGCTATCCTACGTAGCATTTATGAAGGTGGTCTACACTAGCGGACGTGATTACTTGATCACTAAGTGATCCTGAACACCTACCTACGGCATTCATAACCCCACCGTGTTCCCGATCGAAGAGAGATCTTCGAGGGGACAGTCACGGTTACGCACACAATTGGCAATTTTATTAGCTTATGTTTGAGTTATATAATACCGGATGTTAACAAAATATCCCAAGTTGCCACATAACCGCGAGAACGGCTTTCCGAAACATTAAACCCTGCAGGGGTGCTCCAACTAGTCCATCACAAACGTACACATGCCGCAAAGGCATCCTCTATCACGAATCTCGTGATCTCGTCGGATTCCTTAGAGGAAAACCTCAACTTTGGGGGAAACCAAAGCTTCACTAGGTTTCCTATACGCAAGATATACCGCTAAGGTAAGACAAGGCTAGCAGGACCTCCCGACGTGTCAACGACCCCGATAAGAGCTGCATATCTCAGTCTCAGGACACGCCGGATGAGCATAGCGTACAGTGGCCTGATAGACATCTCCTGAGTTGCCCCGGGTTGGCCCCGCACACGACTCTAGTTTGGACCAACACTCATGAGGAGCACTGGCCCGGGTTGTTGATTAAAATCCTCGGGGTAGCTATTCCCTATGCAGTTTATTATTAAGTGATTAGCAAATTAACACCAATGTTGGGTCCTGCCGGACAAGCCTTAGCACTACGCGATTTCTCGAGGGGGTCCCCATAACAACCCCGAACGTGTTAGGAGCGATCAATATGGAATCAAACACCGGTAGCCGGTAACTATGGCCGTAATAACGGAACAAAGCACCCGGCAAAAGGATAGGCCTTCCGTCATTAACCAAGTATATAGGTGCATTAGTTAAATAACAGAATTTAAGATAATTATACCAAGCTCATGTTGTCACATGAGACTAAGCACCTGCATCTAGCAACGCTAACATTAGTAGCTGAGCAAAGCCTACTTAGCCATTCAAGTTTTGCTAGGAAAAGGATCAGTGTATGAGTTCATGGCATAACAAGAGGCAATTTAATTCAGTGGTAGGCAGCGAGTAATATGACATGGAAACGCAAACTAGCATAACAAGTCTAGAGATGGAATCAAGGTCATATCATCTTGCCTGTGAAATCCTCAGCTTGGAATGGTTCTTGGTCGTCCTGCACGTAGTCTCCCAAATCCACGTACTCATTCTCCGATCCCGGTGCTACCCAACATAAGAATAACATCCAATGAACTACAACACCTCAAGATGCAACAAGCACATGATGCATGAGATGAAAGATGAGCATGCATCACTATTTCTATCACTAGCACAAGCAAAAGAAGTTGCTACAAGTTTCTGTACAGAGCTGTACACTAAGCTATTTTTACATGCATCAGAATGACATGATCAGATGCGTCTCGTGAAAACGATGCAAAACCATATAAAGAACATTACAATCGGAGCTACGGATCGACGGGAATCAACGAAACAAGATATGAAGCCCTACGTGTCAAAATCAACACCACACACTCCAATGGCACAAATCTGGTATTCCCAGGTTGCCAAGACATATAACAACCCAACATGAATGGATTGGAGCAAGGAAGAACACCACAACATCAACTAAGCACCCACAATCATCAAAACGACTAAACTACATAATCTGCCATAATCTGCACCTTAGCACTTTGTGAGCTACATGCAACATAGCTACAACCCTCCAAATATGACAAATAATATATGTGGCTGTAGCTAGCCAAGAATTCTACCAGAACAAGCAAGAATCACACAAAAAGGAAGTAAACACAGGAATATACAAGGCTACAAACTTTCCCAAAACCATCAGGTCTCAGGGACTTAGTGAAAATTCCTGCACCTGACTTTCTGTCTTTGTTCTGAAGCTTTTTGACAGCAACCAAAACATAACCTACAGGATTCCAAATGGGATGAAATTTTACAGCGAGCTTCATAAACATATCAGGTCCAAATTCCTAGCACTGAACAAAGGCTAGATCACAACACAATGACCAGCACAACCTCATCTACAGGAGAAGAAAATGTTTCCAGATTCCCAGACTTAGTGAAATTCCAGATTTCACTAAGCTGGAATTTCCAGCCACATGTCTACTTTGGATGGGCACCACTTGCACACATGGATTCCAAATCATGAATTGAAACCCACATGTGGTAGAGGGGGTCACCCTCTACTACCACAACCAAGAATCAAATACAACAGCACATCAACATGCATGGAACCAAGCTCTAAACTTAGAAGAAAATGCAAATATGACTTTCCAGAAAAATGCTCCAATGGAAAATCTAAGTTCACCAATGGATTCCTTGGGAAATTCTACCACAAAATCATATATAATCTGTGGTCACTTACTTGGAACAAGTGACAACAAATTAAGGAAGAGGAAACTACTCCAAATCATGACTAGTAAATAGTGCATCATTTCATGTAGTTCCTCTACATCAACTACTACATGGTTGAGCTCATGTGCACAATGACAAAGTGACATGGGGGTTTGAACCCCATGTTTGTGTCATGCACATCAACTTCACAACCACTTCTACCAAGCTACCCACACATACAAATCACCACGCCCTCTCACATATGGACATGTGAAGGTGCATAGCTTTGCTTGCCAAGGTGGAATGCTTCTCACACACACATCTACTCCACCTCACCCACAAGCACATCTTGCTCTAGATCAAATCACATACCTACACATGTTATGATTGCAATAAACACTAGAACAAGCCCACACACACAAGATATATGTGGTGAGGGAGGGAACCCCTTCACTCACACACAAACTTGCACAAGGCCACCATCATGAGGATGACTAGCACCCACATGCTCTAGCCTAGAAAGGCACACAAGTAAACTCACAAGTAAAACACACACTTGCATGCAACACTTCCCTACACATGCCCATGAATCCACAAGCTCAACCTCAAGATATGTGACTTGGAGCAAAAGGAACAGAAACCACAAGCTGTTGATAGTAGCAAAAATAATGCCTATAGTCTACCTAGTGCACACAGTACATATACATGCCCAGGAACAACACATTGAAGAAACACACAACAAAAAATAAAATGGGGGGAAGAGAATTCGAACTCTGCACCTCCCCTGGTAAACAGAAACATCACTACCACCCTGCTAAGGATTAGACTTTGATAGAACAGGGCTACATAGCAAGAAACCCTGCTCTTCTGCACTAGGCACTGTCGAGAAATAAGCAAAAAAAAAGGGGGAGTGCATCAACTAGGGATCGAACCCTGCACCTCAGGTATACCACACGCACACCCACCACTGCGCTACTACTCGAATACTGACCGAGGAGAGGTCTGAAACAAGAAATACCTACACTATGCCGACCCTGCTCCACAACTGCGCGCCGGCGACAGAGTAGACACCGTAGCGAGGAACTGTTGTCGCTGCGCTGCTCGAGGGAGACCTGCCGAACTGGGATGGCGCTACAAGAGGGGAGCTGGCCCCTGCTCTGCGCCACACGCTACCACAGTACCCACAACACACAAATGACCACCACTTCCGCCCTGCTTGACAGAATAGCACGGCGACAGAGGGATCGCCGTCTCCTCGTCGTGCTGCTACTACTACTGCGCTACAACGAAGGATCGACTGCTGCTTCGGCAACGCGGGGAAGATCTCTGCGCCTACTGCAACACCGAGATACATCACTACACCACACCACAAACTGCTGCTCCTACGGAAGAGGCGCACGACGACAGAGAAACGGCGTGCACTACGGCTGCTACGCTAGCACGAGGGGGAGGAAGCCCCTTCCGTGCATCACACCCACATGCACACCTCACGCATCTACTACCTCAAACACAAAGCCTCTACTGTTGCTGCTCGAACAGAGAACGAACACAAAGGAACCGACGCACTACCTCGGATCTAGGCCGAACCGGGAGGAAGAAGGAAGGGGGAGGTTGTAGCCTCACCTTGGAAGGAAGGGGGGAAGCCGATCGGAGAAGAGGGCCCGGCCGGAGGCGACGAGGACGCCCTGATCTGCAGAACCGAGGTAGGGGAAGGAGCACCGCGGGTGCGCCGTTGACGAGGTCGAGCTCGTCGGTGTGCTCGTTTCCTGACCCTACCGATGATGGAAATGGAGCGCGGGGTCGAGGCCCGAGCTCCTGGACATGGCGGATGGCGTGGGTCGTGGACGATGGCGGGGGTAGACGCGGCGAGGACCTCTCTCTCTCTCTACTAACCCTACAGATACTTACCAGGAAAAGAAGAAGAAGAGAGATGGAGATGGGGGAGAGGAGAGGTGGCGGCGGCAGGAGGGATGGAGAGGAACCCTAGGCCGAGGGGGGGGGCATGGACGACCACAATATATGGGGGGACCTCGACGTTTGTGCAACGACGTCGTCTCTTTGTCTCTCAGCGAACTGACAAAAAGGGAGAAGAAAGGAGACGGCATCAGGAAGGGAGGAGGGGGTCGCGCGCCTGGGCTCTCGCTGGAACAGAGAGGAACATGGACCACACCAAAGGGCAAGGCCCATGCTACGCCAGGAGGAGAGAAATAATTCCCTGGGGGGGGGGTTTCTATTTAGAAAACAACAGAGAAAGGAAAAAAAATAAACCCTAGGCAATCTGATCAAGCTAAAAATACTTCAAACACACCCCTGGTCACAAAGAATTATGACCTATTTGAACAAAATAGAAAAGGGATTTTAGTGACAAGCAAATATTTACAAAAAAGTATTTATGCCACTGTTTTGTGAATATGTAGCACCTCTCAAACCAAGTTTAAAACAACAAATACCTATCTTCACAATCACTACAAAATATCCTAAAACATGGACATTTTAAAAACAGAGAAGTATCAAGTAAATATTGGGCTAGGGGATAATAGAGAGAGAGGGGTTTGTAGTAAAAGGATTTTGCAAAGTTCCAACACCACAACACCACTTCCACTCTCACCACAACACAAATGCAAGCACATCACAAGAACTCACAAGAACCCACATCACCACTACCACCTTTGCAATCACAATGACTTAAAGATGCATGGAAGAGATGATATGACATGCATGCATGCAAGGAAGGGAAAGATACAAAGGACATCACATGAAGTCATGGCACAATTGAAAACATCAAATCACTGACAAGGTGGACCCACATGCAATAGGTTCCAAATATGGCAAGGTTTACATTTGGGCACTACAAACTCTCCCACACTACAAAGAAGATCTCGCCCTCGAGATCTAAGACTGAAAGAAATCGGGAAATTCGGAACGGAGGTGATCCTCGCGTTCCCACGTAGCCTCTTTATCGGAATGGTGACCACTTCACTTTGAGAAATTTGATAGTCTTGTTACGGGTCTTGCACTCAGTCGCCTCGAGAACGGCAACTGGATGCTCACGATAAGAACGGTCAGGCTGAAGGTCGATATCTTGAAGATGCACGGTGCGCTCGGGGGTCTTGAAACACCTCCGAAGCTGGGAAACATGGAACACATCATGGACATTTGCAAAGGTTGACGGAAGCTCCTGCTGGTACGCAAGGTCGCCTCTCTTGCCAACCACTCTGAACGGACCAACGAAACGAGGCGCAAGCTTGCCTTTGATGCCAAAGCATTGCATACCCTTCATAGGCGACACCTTGAGATAGAAAAAGTATTCAAGCTCATAAGACATGTCACGGTGCTTGCTATCGTAATAGGTCTTCTGACGGGACTGAGCTGCTCTGAGGTTGTCGTGAATGATCCGACACATCTCCTCAGCTTCTTCTATCATATCATTGCCAAGGATCTGACGCTCGCCGGTCTCGGACCAGTTGAGCGGAGTACGTCACTTCTTGCCATAGAGAATTTCAAACGGAGCCTTGCTAGAACTAGCTTGATAACTGTTGTTATACGAGAACTCCGCGAAAGGCAGACAATCTTCCCACTTCATGCCAAAAGAGATAACACAGGCTCTCAGCATATCCTCAAGAACTTGATGCACTCTCTCCACTTGACCACTAGTACGAGGATGGAACGCTGTGATGAAGCGGATCTTCGTGCCCATAGCAGACTGAAAGGAGTCCCAGAACTTGGAAGTGAAGATACTTCCGCGATCTGACGAGATCATCATAGGTACGCCGTGCAAAGAGACAATCCTGGAGGTGTACAACTCTGCGAGCTGAGCTGCTGAAATGGACTCCTTGTCTGGAAGGAAATGAGCCACTTTACTCAACTTGTCGATGACGACGAAGATAACATCATTGCCCTTCTTGGACTTCGGAAACCCGGTGACGAAATCCATCTCAATGTGATCAAACTTCCACTCGGGAATCGGCAAAGGCTGCAAGAGGCCTGCTGGGCGTTGACGTTCTGCTTTCACCCTTCGACAAACATCACACTCGTTTACGAACTGAGCAATTTCACGTTTCATATGAGTCCACCAGAATGTCTGCTTCAAGTCATGGTACATTTTGGAGCTTCCAGGATGAATAGAGAGCAGAGAGTTATGAGCTTCTTCCTTGATCACCTTTCTGAGATCACCTTTCGGGACGACAAGGCGATCCTCAAAAAACAACGTGTCCCTGGCATCAACAGTGAAGCACTTATACTTGGGGAGACTCTTTCCCACGCCAATCTTGACCTTCTTCACCATAGCGTCAAGAAGCTGAGCTGCTCTGACCTGATCTTCCAAGGTAGGAGAGATCTGAAGGTTCGCAAGAAATCCTTGAGGTACTAGCTGAAGGTTAAGCTTCCTGAAAGACTCACAAAGACCCGGCTGCAGAGGTTGCAGAATCAGACTGTTGCAATATGCCTTCTGCTCAAAGCATCTTCCACAACATTTGCCTTGCCTGGCGTGTACTCAACACTCGGATTAAAACCCTGGAGCATTTCTACCCAACGTGTTTGCCGAAGATTCAAGTTAGGCTGAGTGAAGATGTACTTGAGACTCTTGTGATCGGTGAAAACTTCAACCTTACGTTCCAACAAGAGATGTCTCCAAGTCATCAAGGCGTGTACAACAGCTGCTAGCTCGAGATCGTGCACAGGATAATTCTTCTCCGCAGGCTTCAACTGCGAGGAGGTATAAGCAACCACCTTATTATCTTGCATCAGGACTGCACCAAGACCCTGGAGAGAAGCGTCGCAAAAGACCTGGTACGGCTTAGAATCATCCGGAGGAGCCAAGACCGGAGTGGAGATAAGCTTCTCTTTGAGTGTATCGAAGGCCAGTTGACACTCTGGAGACCAAGCATACTTAACACCCTTCTGAAGAAGACTAGAGAGCGGCTTGGCGATATTAGAGAAGTTCTCAACGAACCTTCTGCAATATCCAGCAAGCCCGAGAAAGGTTCGAAGCTGCTTCACATTCTGCGGAGGATCCCATTCAACAATGGCTTGAACCTTGGATGGATCAACCTTAATGCCCTCGGCAGAGATAATATGCCCAAGATAAACCACTTCTTTCAGCCAGAACTCGCACTTGGAAAACTTAGCATACATCTTGTATTCTCTCAGTTTATCAAGCACCAATCTGAGATGTTTTTCATGTTCTTCCTCAGTCTCAGAAAATACCAGAGTGTCGTCGAGATAGAGCAAGACAAATTCTTTCTTGTATGGGGAGAAAATATAGTTCATCAAACTACAAAATGTCGGAGGAGCATTAGCCAGACCAAAAGACATGACCGTATACTCATACGAGCCAAAACTAGTCCCGAAGGCCGTCTTCGGAATGTCTTCCTCGCTAATGCGAATTTGATGATAGCCCATTCTGAGATCAAGCTTGGAGAATACTTTAGCACCTTTCAACTGTTCGAACAACTCAGTTATGTTCGGAAGTGGAAATTTTTCTTGATTGTCTTCTTGTTCAATGGACGGTAATCGACACACAGCCGGTCCGATCCATCCTTCTTCTTGACAAACAGAACACCACATCCCCACGAAGACGAGCTCGGTCTGATCAAACCCAAACGCTCCTGCTCATCGAGTTGCCTCTTAAGTTCCTTCAATTCTTCTGGACCCAGCTTGTACGGCCGTTTGCACACTGGCTCTGTGCCTGGCTCAAGCTCAATGACAAACTCAACTTCATGGTGCGGAGGCATGCCTGGTAGCTCTTCAGGAAATACATCTTGATATTCGCAGACCACTGGGACTTGCTCAATAGGATTGATCTCACCCTTTTCATTCAAGGAGAACAGGCGGATTGTATCATCGCGCGCCGCGAATATAATCACATCCTCCGAAGAGTGGGTAAGCTTGACTTCTTCGGCTTCACAACCAATTGACGCCTTGTTCATGGCCAACCAGTCCATACCAAGAATCAAGTCGATGTCGGAATTGCCCAAGACAATAGGAGATGCCAGAAAAGCATAAGCGCCCATCTTGACAGAAACATCCGGAACCAGACAATTGGAATTCATCAATCTACCAGGAGACACTATTGACATAGGCTTAACCAAATCTTGACAAACAAACTCATGCTTTGCAAAGAATGGCGGGACATGAAGCAGTGTGATGCACCAGAATCAAATAACACTTTAGCAGGAATATCATTGACGAGGAGGTTACCCATGATCACATCAGAGGAGTTGTCTGCTTCAGCTGCGTTCACCATGTTGACTCGAGCTGATCTGGGGTTGAATTTGACAAGAGCGTTGCTTGGAGGTTTGCGTGGAGGAGGATGCGGTAGACGGAGCTGAGAAGTACATTTGTTGGCATAGTGACCCTTCTACCCACATTTGTGACAAGTGACATCTGCTGGCTGCCGAAACCGAGTCTGAGGAGGCCCTTGCTTCTGATGCTGGTATCTCTGCTGGAAGCCAGGGTTGGGTGGGTGGGAAGAACCATGACCACCTGAGTGCTTCAGCTGCTGTGAGTGCCGAGGAGGAGGAGGAGAAACCCAAAACCTCTGTTGCTTCTGAACCACCTGAGTCGAGGAAGAGCTGGAATCTCTGAAGTGCTTCTTGGAATTTTCCACCCTGAGCAAGGCTGCCTCTGCTCTGAGAGCTAGGTTGTAGAACTTGTCGAATTCCTCAGGATCGTGCAAGGCAAGAGCTAACTGCAAGTCTTCTTTCAAGCCACCCCTGAACTGGTAGATCTTGCTCTTCTGATCCGGGTGATCATGCAGCGCGTAATGGGCCAGCTCGTGGAACTCGACATTGTACTTGTACACAAAATTGCTGCCCTGCTTCAAACACTTGAACTTCTCACACATCTCCTCCAAAAAACTGGAAGGGATGTAGTGGGACCTGAAGTCACGACAAAACTCATTCCAAGACATCACCCTGGCGCCTCTGGAGTCCTTGAGCTGCTGCCACCATATAGAAGCCTGACCCTTCAACTGAAACGTTGCAAACTTGACATAGTCCTCCGGACGCACATTGCTACACTCGAAATGTTTGTTCATATCACGGATCCAATCTTCTGCATCAAATGGCTGGTCGCAAGAAGTGAACGTCTTAGGCTGGTTTGACAGGAACTGACTCAGATTGGAGAAGTGATTGCCACCCTGCTGGAAATTGCCCTGCTGTTGATTGGCTCTCTCCTGGATCAACTGTAACAGCATCTGAGTGTTTGCATTAGTAGCTGCCATCATCGCCTGCCAGGCCTTTGCAGGAGGGGGCGGCGGCGGAGGAGGAGGAGGTGGTGGAGGCGGCATATCCTCACGCCTTGGGGTCTGACGAGTCGGTGGAGCCATCCTGAAGACGGACAACATATTAGTCCATAGAATAGTTGAAGATATTGCTGAATCAAAAGACAGGAATAACTGAACATAATTTAGCATTGCACTCGAACAACGTAGCAAGAATGCATCCTCAAAGTGACGGACGACAAAATTCCAATAATGACCACTGCAAACAAGTGTGAGCTAGAACTCCTCGGAACAAACATATGACCGAGATTTCCCAAACCTCAATCAAGCATCTGTAGGAAGATAGTCCTATAAGATACTACTAGATATCCCACCTATGAATTCCCGAAATAACGGGTCATGCAATCTGGTACACGGATACAAGGAGTATTTCACACAACTCCTAAACTAACCCGTCACCTGTATCACATCCTTCAACACACAACCAACATCTCGGACCTTCATGTACAACAGATCCTCGTGATCACAACGATACCAAGTGTGGTAGTACCCCCGAACAATCTACACCAGTACTGGGGACATCGGGGTTATCTCACCACTACCAGTATTGAAGCAATAACGAACACCCTCCGTTCTTAGATACTCAGAAATCTGAATGATGGCGATGTGCGCAAGAATCCCCCGGAGCTCAACTCCCCTGAGACTTAGAGCATATAGGAGGCACGAGGACAGGATTCCGTCACATCGAAATCATATAGATTTCACAAATACCCGCGTGATCCTAAAAAATTTTGAGAGAGAAAAGGAATAGAGTTAAAGATTTCCTAAGACGGGAACCTCACCAGAACATAGAAGATGAGAAAAAAGAATCTTTCTCTCCGATATAACTAAGACTCGAAACATTTTCTAGACTCGACTCGTCCAAGTACGATCACACAAAGGCTCCTATGGTCGTAAGGATCTGATTACCAACTTGTAACAACCAAGATGCGGTCCTTTCCGATCTGGGGATCGAGGCCCCGAATAGGAAAGAAGCGCATCTAAGCGTTTCGCAAACAGGTAACACAACACAAATAATAATAAAAGTAGACAATCCGGGATTCAATTGTCTTCTCATAAATATCTCAGAGTACATCACAAATACAACCAAGGTAGTTCCGCTATGGACTACAAAACATGGAAATGCTATGCTACCCTGCCTGCAGGCCCACGATCACGAGCACGCCTCAATCCTCTGGATAGTTCACGTAAAGGCAGTCTGTCTCCTCGTCGTACTGCCACGCCAGCTGAGTGCCGTTGGGATCATCTGTCTCTGGGGTACCTGTACCTGTTAGGAGTTTTGGAGGAATCCGTGAGCCACGGGGACTCAGCAATCTAAGACCTTGGTGCCAGAACTAGTCAAGTTATTAGGTAGGGTAAGGTGTAGTGTATAAGGTTGCAACATCCTAAGCTTGATTTGGTGGCTATCCTACATAGATTTATGAAGGTGGTCTACACTAGCGGACGTGATTACTTGATCACTAAGTGATCCTGAACACCTACCTACGGCATTCATAACCCCAACGTGTTCCGGATCGAAGAGAGATCTTCGAGGGGACAATCACGGTTACGCACACAGTTGGCAATTTTATTAGCTTATGTTTGAGTTATCTAATATCGGATATTAACAAAATATCCCAAGTTGCCACATAACCGCGGGCACGGCTTTCCGAAACATTAAACCCTACAGGGGTGCTCCAACTAGTCCATCACAAACATACACAGGCCGCAAAGGCATCCTCTATCACGAATCTCGTGATCTCGTCGGATTCCTTAGAGGAAAACCTCAACTCAAGGGGAAACCAAAGCTTCACTGGGTTTCCTATACGCAAGATATACCGCTAAGGTAAGACAAGGCTAGCAGGACCTCCCGACGTGTCGACGACCCCGATAAGAGCCGCGTATCTCAGTCAGAGGACATGCCGGATGAGCACAGCGTACAGTGTCCTGATAGACATCTCACGAGTTACCCCGGGTTGGCCCCGCACACGACTCTAGTTTGGACCAACACTCATGAGGAGATCTGGCCCGGGTTGTTGATTAAAATTCTCGGGGTAGCCATTCCCTATGCAGTTTATTATTAAGTGATTAGCAAATTAACACCAATGTTGGGTCTTGCCGGACAAGCCTTAGCACTACGCGATTTATCGAGGGGGTCCCCATAACAACCCCGAACGTGTTAGGAGCGATCAGTATGGAATCAAACACCGGTAGCCGGCAACTATGACGGTAATAACGGAACAAAGCACCCGACAAAAGGCTAGGCCTTCCGTCATTAACCAAGTATATATGTACATTAGTTAAATAACAGAATTTAAGATAATGATATCAAGCTCGTGTTGTCACATGAGACTAAGCACCTGCATCTAGCAATGCTAACATTAGTAGCTGAGCAAAGCTTACTTAGCCATTCAAGTTTTGCTAGGAAAAGGATCAGTGCATGGGTTCATGGCATAACAAGAGGCAATTTAATTCAGTGGTAGGCAGCGAGTAATATGACATGGAAACGCAAACTAGCATAACAAGTCTAGAGATGGAATCAAGGTCATATCATCTTGCCTGTGAAATCCTCAGCTTGGAATGGTTCTTGTTCGTCCTGCACGTACTCTCCCGAATCCATGTACTCGTTCTCCGATCCAGTGCTACCCAACATAATAATAAGATCCAATGAACTATAGCACCTCAAGATGCAACAAGCACATGATGCATGAGATGAAAGATGAGCATGCATCACTAGTTCTATCACTAGCACAAGCAAAAGAAGTTGCTACAAGTTTCTGAATAGAGCTGTACACTAAGCTATTTTGACATGCATGAGAATGACATGATCAAATGTGTCTCGTGAAAACGATGCAAAACCATATAAAGAACATTACAATCGGAGCTACGGATCAACGAGAATCAACGAAACAAGATATGAAGCCCTAGGTGTCAAAATCAACACCACACACTCCAATGGCACAAATCTGGTATTCCCAGGTTGCCAAGACATATAACAACCCAACATGAATGGATTGGAGCAAGGAAGAACACCACAACATCAACTAAGCACCCACAATCATCAAAATGACTAACCTACATAATCTGCCATAATCTGCATCTTAGCACTTTGTGAGCTACATGCAACATAGCTACCGCCCTCCAAATATGACAAATAATATATGTGGCTGTAGCTAGCCAAGAATACTACCAGCACAAGCAATAATCACACAAAAAGGAAGTAAACACAGGAAGATACAAGGCTACAAACTTTCCCAAAACCATCAGGTCTCAGGGACTTGGTGAAAATTCCTGCACCTGACTTTCTGTCTTTGTTCTGAAGCTTTCTGAGAGCAACCAAAACATAACCTAAATGATTCCAAATGGGATAAAATTTGACAGGGAGCTTCAAAAACATATCAGGTCCAAATTCCTAGCACTGAACTAAGGCTAGATCAGAACACAATGATCAGCACAACCTCATCTACAGGAGAAGAAAATGTTTCCAGATTCCCGGACTTAGTGAAATTCCAGATTTCACTAAGCTGGAATTTCCAGCCACATGTCTACTTTGGATGGGCACCACTTGCACACATGGATTCCAAATCATGATTTGAAACCCACATGTGGTATAGGGGGTCACCCTCTACTACCACAACCAAGAATCAAATACAAGACCACATTAACATGCATGGAACCAAGCTCTAAACTTAGAAGAAAATGCAAATATGACTTTCCAGAAAAATGCTCCAATGAAAAATCTAAGTTCACCAATGGATTCCTTGGGAAATTCTACCACAAAATCATATATAATGTGTGGGCACTTACTTGGAACAAGTGACCAGAAATTAAGGAAGAGGAAACTACTCCAAATCATGACTGGTAAATAGTGCATCATTTCATGTAGTTCCTCTACATCAACTACTACATGGTTGAGCTCATGTGCACAATGACAAAGTGACATGGGGGTTTGAACCCCATGTTTGTGTCATGCACATCAACTTCACAACCACTTCTACCAAGCTACCCACACATACAAATCACCATGCCCTCTCACATATGGACATGTGAAGGTGCATAGCTTTGCTTGCCAAGGTGGAATGCTTCTCACACACACATCTACTCCACCTCACCCACAAGCACATCTTTCTCTAGATCAAATCACATAGCTACACATGTTATGATTGCAATAAACACTAGAACAAGCTCACACACACAAGATATATGTGGTGAGGGAGGGAACCCCTTCACTCACACACAAACTTGCACAAGGGCACCATCATGAGGATGACTAGCACCCACATGCTCTAGCCTAGCATGGCACACAAGTGAACTCACAAGTAAAACACACACTTGCATGCAACACTTGCCCACACATGCCCATGAATCCACAAGTTGAACCTCAAGATATGTGACTTGGAGCAAAAGGAACAGAAACCACAAGCTGTTGATAGCAGCAAAAATAATGCCTCCACTCTACCTAGTGCACACAGTACATATACATGCCCAGGAACAGCACATGGAAGGAACACACAACAAAAAATAAAATGGGGTGGAAGAGAATTCGAACTCTGCACCTCCCGTGGTAAACAACAACATCACTACCACCCTGCTAAGGATCAGACTTTGATAGAACAGGGCTACATAGCAAGAAACCCTGCTCTGCTGCTCTATGCACTGTCGAGAAATAAGAAAAAAAAGGGGGAGTGCATCATCTAGGGATCGAACCCTGCACCTCAGGTATACCACACGCAGACACCCACCACTGCGCTACTACTCGAATAATGACCGAGGAGAGGCCTGAAACAAGAAATACCTACACTATGCCGACCCTGCTCCACAACTGCGCGCCGGCGACAGAGTAGACGCCGTAGCGAGGAACTATTGTCGCTGCGCTGCTCGAGGGAGACCTGCCAAACTGGGTTGGCGCTACGAGAGGGGAGGGGGCCCCTGCTCTGCGCCACACGCCACCACAGTACCCACAACACACAAATGACCACGACTGCTGCCCTGCTCGACAGAGTAGCACGGCAACAGAGGGATCGCCGTCTCCTCGTCGTGTTGCTGCTGCTACTGCGCTACGACGAAGGATCAACTGCTGCTTCTGCAACGCGGGGAAGATCTCTGCGCCTACTGCAACACCGAGATACACCACTACACCACACCACGAACTGCTGCTGCTACGGAAGAGGCGCACGTCGACAGAGAAATGGCGTGCACTATGGCTGCTACACTAGCACGAGGGGGAGGAAGCCCCTTCTGTGCATCACACCCACATGCACACCTCACGCATCTACTACCTCAAACACAAAGCCTCTACCGCTGCTGCTCGAACAGAGAACGAACACGAAGGAACCGACGCACTACCTCGGATCTAGGCCGAACTCGGAGGAAGAAGGAAGGGGGAGGTTGCAGCCTCACCTTGGAAGGAAGGGGGGAAGCCGATCGGAGAAGAGGGCCCGACCGGAGGCGACGAGGACGCCCTGATTTGCAGAACCGAGGTAGGGGAAGGAGCACCGCGGGCGCGCTGTTGACGAGGTCGAGCTCGTCGGTGTGGTCGCTTCCCGACCCTACCGATGATGGGAATGGAGCGCGGGGTTGAGGCCCGAGCTCCTGGACATGGCGGATGGCGCGGGTCGTCGACGATGGCGGGGGTAGACGCGGCGAGGACCTCTCTCTCTCTCTGCTAACCCTACAGATACTTACCAGGAAAAGAAGAAGAAGAGAGATGGAGATGGGGGAGAGGAGAGGTGGCGGTGGCAGGAGGGATGGAGAGGAACCCTAGGCCGAGGGGGGGGGCACGGACGACCACAATATATGGCGGGACCTCGACGTTTGTGCAACGGCGTCGTCTCTCTATCTCTCAGCAAACTGACGGAAAGGGAGAAGAAAGGAGACGGCGTCAGGAAGGGAGGAGGGGGTCGCGCGCCTGAGCTCTCGCTGGAACAGAGAGGAACATGGGCCACACCGAAGGGGAAGGCCCATGCTACGCCAGGAGGAGAGAAATAATTCCCTCGGGGGGTTTTCTATTTAGAAAACAACAGAGAAAGGGAAAAAAATAAACCCTAGGCAATCTGATCAAGCTAAAAATATTTCAAACACACCCTTGGTCACAAGGAATTATGACCTATTTGAATAAAATTGAAAAGGGATTTTAGTGACAAGCAAATATTTACAAAACAGTATTTATGCCATTGTTTTGTGAATATGTAGCACCTCTCAAACCAAGTATAAAACAACAAATACCTATCTTCACAATCACTACAAAATATCCTAAAACATGGACATTTTAAAAACATAGAAGGATCAAGTAAATAGTGGGCTAGGGGATAACAGAGAGAGAGAGAGGGGTTTGTAGTCAAAGGATTTTGCAAAGTTCCAACAGCACACCACCACTTCCACTCTCACCACAACACAAATGCAAGAACATCACAAGAACTCACAAGAACCCACATCACCACTACCACCTTTGCAATCACAAAGACTTAAAGATGCATGGAAGAGGTGATATGACATGCATGCATGCAAGGAAGGGAAATATACAAAGGACATCACATGAAGTCATGGCACAATTGAAAACATCAAATCACAGACAAGGTGGACCCACATGCAATAGGTTTCAAATATGGCAAGGTTTACATCTGGGGCACTACAGTCAGTGAAGGTGAGAAAATAACGATATCCGCCGCGCGCCTCCACACTCATTGGACCGCACACATCGGTATGTATGATCTCCAACAAGTCGCTTGCACGCTCCATTGTTCCAGAGAACGGAGTCTTAGTCATCTTGCCCATGAGGCATGGTTCGCACGTGTCAAGTGATTCAAAATAAAGTGACTCCAAAAGCTCATCGGAATGGAGTTTCTTCATGCGCTTTACTCCAATATGACCATGTGCCACAAAAACGTGGCGCTATCATTGCTAACTCTACATCTTTTGGTCTCAGTGTTATGTATATGTGTATCATCACAATCAAGATTCAATATGAACAAACCTCTCACATTGGGTCCATGACCATAAAAGATATTACTCATAGAAATAGAACAACCATTATTCTCTGACTTAAACGAGTAACCGTCTCGCAATAAACAAGATCCAGATATAATGGTCATGCTTAACACAGGCACTAAATAACAATTATTTAAGTTCATAACTAATCTTGATGGTAACTGAAGTGATACTGTGCCGACGGTGATTGCATCAACCTTGAAACCATTTCCCACGCGCATCGTCACTTCATCCTTAGCCAGCCTTCGTTTATTCCACAGTTCCTGCTTCGAGTTGCAAATATGATCATTTGAACTAGTATCAAATACCCAGGCACTACTACGAGAGTTGGTTAAGTACACATCAACAACATGTATATCACATATACCTGATTTTTCTTTGTCCGCCTTCTTATCAGCCAAATACTTGGGGCAGTTGTGCTTCCAGTGACCCATCCCCTTGCAATAATAACACTCCGTTTCCGGCTTAGGTCCAGCCTTGGGTTTCTTCGTCGGATTGGCAACAGTTTTGCCGCTCTTCTTGGAGTTACCCTTCTTGCCTTTGCCGTTTCTCTTGAAACTTGTGGTCTTATTGACAATCAACACTTGATGCTCTTTCCGGAGTTCTGACTCTGCGAATTTCAGCATCGCGAATAACTCGCCGGGTGACTTGTTCATCCCTTGCATGTTATAGTTCAACACAAAGCTCTTATAGCTAGGTGGCAGTGATTGAAGAATTCTGTCAGTGATAGCCTCTAGCGGGAGTTAAATCCCCAGCTCAGCCAGACGGTTTGAGTACTAATACGTCTCCATCGTATCTACTTTTCCAAACTCTTTTGCCCTTGTTTTGGACTCTAATTTGCATGATTTGAATGGAACTAACTCGGACTGACGCTGCTTTCAGCAGAATTGCCATGGTGTTGTTTTTGTGCAGAAATGAAAGTTCTCGGAACGTCCTGAAAATTTATGGAGAATTTTTCTGGAAAATATGAAAAATACCTCCGCAAAGATCCACCGAAGGGCATGGGCCAGTGGGCCACAAGCCCTGTTGCCGCGGCCTCCCCCCTGGCCGCGGCAACCAAGCTTGTGGGGCCCACGTGGCTCTGTCGCCCCTATCTCAGCTCTATAAATTCACTTTCCCCCAGAAAAAAAATCAGAAGAGAAGATTTCGTCGCGTTTGCAATACGGAGGCGCCGCCACATCCTGTTCTTCATCTGGAGGACAAATCTGGAGTCCGTTTTGGGCTCCGGAGAGGGGAAATCGTCGCCATCGTCATCATCAAGCTTCTTCCCTCTCCAATTCCATGAAGCTCTTCATCGTTCGTAAGTAATCTATTCGTAGGCTCGCTGGGCGGTGATGAGTAGGATGAGATCTATCATGTAATTGAGTTAGTTTTGACGGGGATTGATCCCTAGTATCCACTATGTGCTGAGATTGATGTTGCTACTACTTTGCCATGCTTAATGCTTGTCACTAGGGCCCGAGTGCCATGATTTCAGATTTGAAATTATTATGTTGTCACCAATATATGTGTGTTTTAGATCCGATCTTGCAAGTTGTAGTTACCTACTATGTGTTATGACCCGACAACCCCGGAGTGACAATAACCGGAACCACTCCCGGTGATGACCATAGTTTGAGGAGTTCATGTGTTCACCAAGTGCTAATGCGTTGTTCCGGTTCTTTATCAAAAGGAGAACCTTAATATCCTGTAGTATCCTTTTGGACCCCGGTGCCACGGGAGGGATGGACAATAGATGTCATGCAAGTTCTTTTCCCTAAGCACGTATGACTACACACGGAATGCATGCCTACATCACATTGACGAACGGGAGCTAGCCACATATCTCTCCGTGTTATAACTGTTGCATGATGAATATCATCCAAACGAATCACCGACCCATTGCCTACGAGTTTGTCCCACTCCAGCTGTTACTTGTCTGGCTCTGCTGCTACTTCTGTTACTACTGTTGCTGCTGCTGTTACTACTGTTGCTACTTGCTACTGCTGTTACTACTATCGCTTGCTACTATTGCTACTTGCTATTGCTGTCACTACTGCTGTTCCTTGCCACTGATGTTACTCGGTACACTGTCGCTACCTGCTACAATTCTGGTTCGCTCGTCGTTGACGGGAAAAGACAATTTCCGTCAACGGGCAACTTCTCGCGCCATTGATACGACAGTTAGGAATAGTCTGCCATCAACAGATTGTTTCTGGCACCGTTGTTATCATTTTACTTTGCTGCTACTACTTTGCTTGCAGATACTAATCTTTTAGGTGCGGTTGAATCTGATACATTCATCTGCTAATACTCGAAAGTATCCTCTCACCTCCTGCCTGGCGAATCAACAAATTTGGGTCGAATACTCTACCCTCGAAAACTGTCGCAAACCCACGCACTGGTGGGCCATCAACAACATTCTTCTAGATTCGCTGCCGGGGAGTGCTAGCAGCATTCTTCTGGTGCCGTTGCCGGGGAAGGTTTGTTGTCACGGAAGCAACATTTTTCTGGCACCGTTGCCGGGGAGGTATTCCTATATTCTCTGAGTCACTTGGGATTTATATCTGCTGATCACTATGAAGAATCTGAAGGATCCAAAAACCAAGTCTTGCCCTCAACTACGAGGGGAGGTAAGGAATTGCCATCTAGCTCTGCACTTGATTCACCTTCAGTTATGAGTAAGTTTGCGACATCACCTCCTGCTAGAAATCTTGATATGTTGCCTATGCCTGATGATGCTAGAGATGCTATGCTTGATACTATGCCTGATGATGCTATGCTTGTTACTGCTAGAGATGCTGTGCTTGATGATGCTAGAGATGCTATGCTTGATACTATGCTTGATGATGCTATGCTTGATACTGCTAGAGATGCTTTGCCTGATGATGCTAGAGATGCTATGCTTGATACTATGCCTGATGATGCTATGCTTGATACTGCTAGAGATACTACTTTGCCTGATGTGCCACTAGGGGTATTCCTTGATGCTCATATTGCTAGAGTTACTGCCAATGCTCGTGATGCTTCTGAAACTTCCGATACTATTGAGATAGAACCTGCTTTTGCTCCTGCTAGATCTAGCTCTCCTAGATATGAATTGCCTGATATACCTGAGGGTTACGTTATGGAGGGAGAGATAGCTGAGGATTTTGTTGCGTGTAAGGATGCCTATGACGCTGAGAAATTACTTCTCAAGTGGAAGGAAAAATCTCTGAAAGCTAGGATGAAATACGACCCGAAGTTTGCCACTTCTCCTATCTTTATCACCGATAAGGATTATGAATTCTCTGTCGATCCTAAGATAATCTCTCTAGTCGAATCTGATCCTTTTCACGGTTATGAGTCTGAGACGGTCGTAGCCCATCTTACCAAACTACACGATATAGCCACCCTTTTCACTAGTGAGGAGAAGATCCGCCACTACTACATCCTTAAGCTGTTTCCTTTCTCTCTAAACGATGACGCTAAAGCCTGGTTCACTTCTCTTGCTCCTGGATGTGTGAGTAGTCCCTAGGATATGGTCTATTACTTCTGTGAGAAATACTTCCCTTCCCATAAGAAGCAAGCTGCCTTGCAGGAAATATACAAATTTGCTCAACTCAAAGAAGAGAGTCTCCCACAAGCTTGGGGGAGGCTCGTCCAGCTACAGAATGCTTTGCGTGATCACCCTCTTAAGAAGAACGAGATACTTGATATCTTCTATAACGGATTTACCTATGCTTCTAAAGACCACCTAGATAGTTGTGCCGGTTGTGTTTTTAGGGAACGAACTGTAGAACAAGCTGAGACTCTACTGAATAACATCTTGATCAACAATAATGCTTGGACTATTCCCGAACCACCTCCTAAGCCAACTCCGAAGAAAAGATGTATTCTATTCCTCAGTCCCGAAGATATGCAAGAAGCCAAGAAATCTATGCAAGAGAAAGGCATTAGATCTGAAGATGTCAAAAATCTACCACCTATCGAAGAGATCCATGGTCTCGATAACCCGATACAGGTAGTGGAAGTAAATTCTCTGCGTAGGTTTGATGAGAGTGATATTCCTTTTGATAAACCTGCTAGCCTATGCTTTTATGAGTTTGACAACTTTGTTGCCAAACAACAGAGTTTCAATGATTATGTTAGCAGACATTTGGAACAAAGTACTCGTATGTTAGTCACTTAAGGTCTTGCGTAGACAGAATTGTCAATGATCTGAAGCTTCTGAGTAAACATGCCTCTATGATTACAACTCAGGTAGAACAAGTAATTAAAGCTCAGAATGACCTGCTCAATGAACTAAATGACAACTCTGTGAGAGTCATCACTAGAGGAGGCAAAATGACTCAGGAACCTTTGTATCCTGAAGGTCATCCTAAGAGAATTGATCAAGATTCTCAAGGAATTAATGCTGATACACCCAGTCATCCTAAGGAGAAGAAGAAGGATGATAGAACCCTGCATGTTAGTTCACCAAATATTGTCACACCTGAAGAACCAAATGATATTTCTGCGTCTGATGCAGAAACACAATCTGGTGATGAACATGAACCTGGTGACAATATGGACAACGATGTTCATAATGATGCTCAACCTAGCAATGATAAAGATGTGGAGATTGAACCTACGGTTAATCCTGATAACCCACAACCTAAGAGATACGATACGAATGACTTCACTGCTAGGAAGCATGGTAAAGAAAGGGAGCCATAGGTTCAGAGACCTATGCCCTTTCCTCCTAAGCCATCCAAGAAAAAAGATGATGAGGATTTTGAGCGCTTTATTGAAATGATAAGACTCGTATTTCTGCAGATGCGGTTAGTTGATATGCTCAAAATGTCTCCGTATGCCAAGTACATGAAAGATATCGTGACCAATAAACGGAAGATACCAGATCTTGAGATCTCCACCATGCTTGCCAATTACACTTTCAAAGGTGGAACTCCTAAGAAACTTGGTGATCCCGGAGTGCCCACTATACCTTGCTCCAGTAAAGGAAACTACGTAAGAACTGCCTTATGTGACCTTGAGCCGGAGTTAGTGTTATGCCACTCTCTCTTTATCGTAGACTTGAACTGGATAAGTTGACACCAACTAAAATCTCTCTGCAAATGGCCGACAAATCAACTGCTTTCCCTGTCGGCATTTGCGAGGATGTGCCTGTTGTGGTTGCTAACCCCACTCTCTTAAGAGACTTTGTTATCTTGGATATTACCGAGGATGATGCCATGGCGGTCATCCTCGGAAGACCCTTTTTAAACACTTCAGGGGCTGTTATAGATTGTAACAAACGCAATGTCACTTTCCATGTCAACGGTAATGAGCATACCGTGCACTTTCCGAAGAAACGATATCAAGTACATTGCATCAATGCTATTGAAAAAACTTCATCGATTCTCATTGGGAGCTTTGAATGCCCTATTCCTCGTGTCAAGATGAAGTATGAATTGCTTGTTGGGGAGATTCATATCCCCATTGAGGTGACTTAATGGCTATTCGAAAATTCTCCGTTCTCTCTTGCGATTCGAGAAAGTTTTTTTCATAAGGATTTGATCAACCCCATTAACGGATTTATTTCGATGAACATGAAATGGATGAATCAAAGAGTCACATACCTTTGTTTTAAGCTTTCATTTTCTGTTGCTTAGAAGAAAAATGATAGGTTTAGTTTAGTTTTTCCTGTTTTCTGTTTTAGCATCCCGGAGAAAAATACCTCGAAAATAAAAGTTCTCCGATGGTCCTGAAAATCTAGTATTATTTTTTCTGGAATATTTGAAAAATACTATGACAGAGAGCTGGCCTGGGGGCCACCCAGTGGGCCACAAGCCCTGTCATTGCGGGGTACCCCCTGGCCGCGGGGAGCAAGCTTGTGGGGCCCACAGGGGCCCCCTCCACTCATTCCAGCTCCCATCCTCTTCTTCTTCCTCCAGAAAAAATCCTTTCGCAGCTCAAACCCGTGTTCTTGCTTATTTGGCTGTGATTTTCGATCTCCTTGCTCAAAGCATCATTCTCCGAACCGTTTCGGGGAAATTACTCCTTGGTAAGTGACTCCTCCATTGGTCCAATTAGTTTTTGCTCTAGTGCTTTATCCTTCGCGTATTCTTGCTACCTTGGTGACCCTGTTCTTGAGCTTGGAATGTTGATTTTAGCTGGTCCCAAGTAGTTTTAGCGCGTGATACGGTCTCTAGGCACTAGTAGGAGTAGTTGCTACAAGGTGTGGTTGGTCTTTATTCACTTTTCTCTTGGACTTCAAAATTTCAGCAAAAAGAAATTATGTTCAGGAGGAAGTTTCATGGAGGTTCCTCAAGTAAGAAGGGTCCCCGTCTTTCTTTTCGGGAGCCCGATCCTTATCAACTAAGGGACGCACCGATACAACCATGTGAATGGTCTTCCGATGAGTTCATGATCGAAGCAGGCTTCGAGGATGAGTTTGATACACTTGTTCGCAATGCCGGGTTAGAAGAATTCCTCTTAGATAAATGTGAACAGTATGCTATGCTCACTGCCTCTTTCGTGTGTAGATTTAAAATTTCAGTTGGCCGTGACTCATCCATACTGTTTGACTTGTATGATAAATCCTATGCCATGGATTTGGAGGATTTCAATAGGATTTGCAAAATACCCGATGGGGGTAATCTTAAAGATCCTGCTAAATCTTCGGTTAGAGATTTTTTCTCTAGTATATCTGTTGGAGAAACTAGAGACATCACGCAAGCTACCATAGGAAGTATTCATTTCCCTGCCTTGCACTACTTTGCCCTCTTCATAGGTAGATGCATTAACGGCAAGGTTGAACATTGTCACCTGTGCGCATCCGACCTTAATATCCTTAAGAGCGCAGTTACGGGTGACAAAATCTTCAACATGGGAGCTATTATAGAAAGGAGGCTGAATAAAAACGCTATTGAGGGAGATTTCTTTGACGACATCTATGCCACTCGCATAGCAAATTTTCTTGGAGTACCCATCCGCCCAGGAGATCCCCCTCTCCATACAGCTTTCCTTGACCGCGTCGCTTTGACACGCTACCAGTTTCTTGAGAGGGATGATGAATCCCTCCTATACCGATTGATATTTAACCGACAATGTGTCTTCCATATTACCCTTCCTGCTCCTGCTTTATTTGACATTCAGGTAAAACGGAGGTACTACATAACCATAGGAGAGGCAGAGGAGTATGAGAGGGAGGCGACGGCTACTCGTCTTCGTGAGGCAACTATTCAGGCAGTGGCTGCAGCGCTCCCGTATAACCCCGATTGTGATTTTGGGTTTTGCCAGGACCGTCCTTGGGAGTAGACCAAGCTAGGCCAAAAGCCTAAGCTTGGGGGAGTACGTGTTCTCACCGACTTTACATTCATGCTTATGCTTTCGCTTTGTTCGCCGGTGTTTACACTTAGCCACTGTATTATCCATGCTATTTTATTTTCGTTTTCTTGTTTTCTTGTTTTGTGTCCTTTTGATAAAACCCAAAAAGATTTCCTTTCTTCTTTTGCTTGTTGGGAGCTTTC
Source organism: Hordeum vulgare subsp. vulgare (assembly GCF_904849725.1). Lineage (NCBI taxonomy): Eukaryota > Viridiplantae > Streptophyta > Magnoliopsida > Poales > Poaceae > Hordeum > Hordeum vulgare. Next base: position 380,843,199 of record NC_058522.1, on the reverse strand, counting down.
CCGTGTAAATAGTTTTCTTTTTCTTTGGGTCAAGGTAGAAGATATTGGTTACAATGTTTAGTAGCTCTTGCATGCTTACCTGTTTAGCTTTCAAAGAGCCATATTACTTTGTCTTCTCCTTTGTGTTTGCCTACAGATTCAGCTTAGTCCATTGCACGAGCACGCTTATTATTGTTCACATCGTTCAATCATGCAAGTGAAAGGTATTAATGATGATATATGATGAAGTGACTGAGACTGGAAAAGCTGGTATGAACTCTATCTATTTTGTTTTTGTAAATATGACTAGCTTGTCGTCCCAGATTCAGCTTTGTTGTGAGAGAACCATGTTTGCAATGACAACTTAGAGATCATAGTTTCTGATGCCATGCTTAATTAGCTAGGAGCTTATAATGGTTTGTCTTGAATGCCAACATAGATTTTGAGATGACTATGATGTAGTATGATAGGATGGTATTCTCCTTCGAATGATTCAAGTGGCTTGACTTGGCGCATGTTCATGCATGTAGTTGAAAATAAATCAACATAACCTCTATGATGTTCGTGTTCATGGTGGTTTATATCCTGTTCATGCTTGCACTCCATGTTAGTCAAACTCATTGCATCTTGATGACTGTTGTCGCTCTCTAGTTGGTCGCTTCCCAGTCTTTTGCTAGCCTTTATTTGTACTAAGCGGAATACTGCTTGTGCATCCACTTCCATAAACCAAAAAGTTTTTCCATGAGAGTCCACCATACCTACCTATTTGCGGTATTTACCTGCCGTTCCAAGTAAATTTGCATGTGCCATTCTCCAAACCTTCAAGAAATATTCTGTTTTGCATGCCCGAACCGCTCATGTGGTGACAGGGGGCTATTGGTATCTTCCATGTTAGGCGTGTTATCCTCGACATGTGTTTATTCACTGTCATTCACGAGAAAGGGGTCGGTAATTGGAATGCCCAGTTCCACGCTTAAATCGAAAACATAACTGTAAAACAAGACTCCCCCTAGATTGATGTTAGTATGGACGGTACCCGAGGATTCGGCTAGCCGTGGAGTGTGATTGATTGGTGGTGGGGGAGTTAAAACTTTACTTTTCTGTTTGGGAACCGCCTATAGCATGAGTAGCGTGGAAAATATTGAGAACTCTTGGTCATTGCGTTGACAATGAAAGCATGCCACCCAAAATTATTATCTCTGTTTTCAAAGCTTGAGCTCTGGCACCTCTACAAATCAATGCTTCCCTCTGCGAAGGGCCTGTCTATTTATTTTCTTGTTGAGTCATCCTCTTCTTATATAAGCACCAATTAGAGAGCACCTCTGTCATTTTTATGCTTAGCTTTTGATTGATATTGAGTATGACTATGACTGGATCTTCGTTGCTATGAATTACAATGTATAGTCAGCCCTTGATCTTTGAAAGTGCTCTGCATTTATGTTTTGCGGTCTAAGAAAGAGCTAGCGAGATACCACTGATACGTCTCAAACGTATCTATAATTTTTGATGGATTCATGCTGTTATCTTGTCATCTTTGGATGTTTTATGTACCTTTTATATCTTTTTTGGGACTAACTTATTAATTCAGTGCCAGGTGCCAGTTCATGTTTTTTCTGTGTTTTTGGCTCTTTTCAGATCTGATTTTGGAACGTAGTCCAAACGGAATAAAATCCCCGAAATGATATTTTCCCGAACGAAAGAAGATCAGGGGGCTTGTGGGCCAAGCCATGAGGGCTACAGGGAGCCCACAAGCCCCCCATCCGCCACCAGGGGGCGACGGTGGGCAGGCTTGTGGCCTCCCTGGCGCCCCCCTGACCTAGATCTTTCGCCTATATATTCCCTAAAATACAGAAAAAAATCAAGGGATCCACGAAAATACTTTTCCGCTGCCGCAAGCTTCCGTTTCCGCGAGATCTCATCTGGAGCCCCTCCCGGTGCCCTGCCGGAGGGGACTTTGGAGTTGGAGGGCTTCTACATCAACATCATCGCCCCTCCAATGACTCGTGAGTAGTTCACTTCAGACCTACGGGTCCGTAGTTAGTAGCTAGATGGCTTCTTCTCTCTCTTGGATCTTCAATACAAAGTTCTCCATGATCTTCATGGAGATCTATCCGATGTAATCTTCTTTGGCGGTGTGTTTGTCGAGATCCGATGAATTGTGGATTTGTGATCAGATTATCTATGATATATATTTGAGTCTTTGCTGATTTCTTATATGCATGATTTGATATCCTTGTAAGTCTCTCCGAGTCTTGGCTTTTGTTTGGCCAACTGGATCTATGATTCTTGCAATGGGAGAAGTGCTTGGTTTTGGGTTCTTACCATGTGGTGACCTTTCCCAGTGACAGTAGGGGCAGCAAGGCACACATCGTGTAGTTGCCATCAAGGGTAACAAGGTGGGCTCTGTCGTAGATATGAGATTGTCCATGTACATCATGTCATCTTGCTTAAGGCGTTACTCTGTTCTTTTGGACTTAATACACTAGATGCATGCTGGATAACGGTCGACGTGTGGAGTAATAGTAGTAGATGCAGAAAGTATCGGTCTACTTGTTTTGGACGTGATGCCTATAGATATAATCATTGCCATAGATGATGCCACGACTTTGCGCGGTTCTATCAATTGCTCGACAGTAATTTGTTCACCCACCGTCTACTTGCTTTCATGAGAGAAGCCACTAGTAAACACTACGCCCCCTGGGTCTATTCACACCTATCGTTTCCACTTTCGCTTTTACTTTGCTTTGTTACTTTGTTGCTTTCAGTTCTCACTTGGCGAACAATCTATAAGGGATTGACAACCCCTTCATAGCGTTGGGAGCAAGCTTTTGTGTTTGTGCATGCACTTGTGATACTCCTTCAGTGGATCGATACCTTGGTTCTCAAACTGAGGGAAATACTTACCACCGCTGCGCTATATCAAGCTTTCCGCTTCGAGGGAACACCAACGCAAGGCTCCAAGGACACGGGGGAAATCCTTTGCATATTTGCCTAGGAAGTTCCTTAAGGCGTAGCCGTAGCAGAAGGATTCGTGGTGCCGTCAACACACCTATTTCTGGCGCCGTTGGAAGGTCTTTTGTTGCAGTAGCAACCACCTATTCATATTGCTTCATGCTTGTTTTGATTGAATTGTTGGTATCTGAAACTCATTATTATTTCCTCGCTAGCTAATTATGCCATTGATATTAGTTCACCGTGAGACCTTTGTGTCACTTGCTTATGTGGTTAACTTGTGATCTTGCTGAAATTCTGGTTACGAGTTAGACATTGTTGCAACAACAAGATCAAACAGAGTTTGTCAAAGTTTTTTTTTTCTTTCTCTCTCAGTTTGTCAACTAAGTTGCTTGAGGACAAGCAAGGTTTTAAGCTTGGGGGAGTTTGATACGTCTCCAACGTATCTACTTTTCCAAACTCTTTTGCCCTTGTTTTGGACTCTAATTTGCATGATTTGAATGGAACTAACCCGGACTGACGCTGTTTTCAGCAGAATTGCCATGGTGTTGTTTTTGTGCAGAAATGAAAGTTCTCGGAACGTCCTAAAAATTTACGGAGAATTTTTCTGGAAAATATGAAAAATACCTGCGCAAAGATCCACCGGAGGGCATGGGCCAGTGGGCCACAAGCCCTGTTGCCGCGGCCCCCCCTGGCCGCGGCCACCAAGCTTGTGGGGCCCACGTGGCTCTGCCGCCCCCAATCTCAGCTCTATAAATTCACTTTCGCCCTGAAAAAAATCAGAAGAGAAGATTTCGTCGCGTTTGCGATACGGAGGCGCCGCCACATCCTGTTCTTCATCTGGAGGACAAATCTGGAGTCCGTTTTGGGCTCCGGAGAGGGGAAATCGTCGCCATGGTCACCATCAACCTTCTTCCCTCTCCAATTCCATGAAGCTCTTCATTGTTCGTGAGTAATCTATTCATATGCTCGCTGGGCGGTGATGAGTAGGATGAGATCTATCATGTAATCGAGTTAGTTTTGACGGGGATTGATCCCTTGTATCCACTATGTTCTGAGATTGATGTTGCTACTACTTTGCCATGCTTAATGCTTGTCACTAGGGCCCGAGTGCCATGATTTCAGATCTGAAATTATTATGTTGTCACCAATATATGTGTGTTTTAGATCCGATCTTGCAAGTTGTAGTTACCTACTATGTGTTATGACCCGACAACCCTGGAGTGACAATAATCGGAACCACTCCCGGTGATGACCATAGTTTGAGGAGTTCATGTGTTCACCAAGTGCTAATGCGTTGTTCCGGTTCTTTATTAAAAGGAGAACCTTAATATCCTGTAGTATCCTTTTGGACCCCGCTGCCACGGGAGGGATGGACAATAGATGTCATGCAAGTTCTTTTCCCTAAGCACATATGACTACACACGGAATGCATGCCTATATCACATTGACGAACGGGAGCTAGCCACATATCTCTCCGTGTTATAACTATTGCATGATGAATATCATCCAGACGAATCACCGACCCGTTGCCTACGAGTTTGTCCCACTGCTGCTGTTACTTGTCTGGCTCTGCTGCTACTGCTGTTACTACTATTGCTATTGCTGTTACTACTATTGCTACTTGGTACTGCTGTTACTACTATCGCTTGCTACTGTTGCTACTTGCTACTGCTGTCACTACTGTTGTTCCTTGCCACTGCTATTACTCGTTACACTGCTGCTACCTGCTACAATTCTGGTTCGCTCACCGTTAACGGGAAAAGACAATTTCCGTCAACGGGCAACTTCTTGCGCCATTGATACGACAGTTAGGAATAGTCTGCCATCAACAGATCATTTCTGACACCATTGTTATCATTTTACTTTGCTGCTACTACTTTGCTTGCAGATACTAATCTTTCAGGTGCTGTTGAATCTGATACATTCAGCTGCTAATACTCAAGAGTATCCTCTCACCTCCTGCATGGCGAATCAACAAATTTGGGTCGAATACTCTACCCTCGAAAACTGCCGCGAACCCACGCGCTGGTGGGCCATCAACAACATTCTTCTAGTTTCGCTGCCGGGGAGTGCTAGCAGCATTCTTCTGGTGCCATTGCCGGGGATGGTCTGTTGTCACGGAAGCAAGTACCCAGACATTTTGAGCACATGTTCACTGACAGACGAATTCACCTCCATCTTGCAAGCATAGAATTTATCGGAGGTCTCATACCTCTCGATCCGGGCGTTCTTCTGAAAGATAAACTTCAACTCCTGGAACATCTCATATGCTCGATGTCGCTCAAAGTGATGTTGAAGTCCCGGTTCCAAGCCATACAAGACTGCACATTGAACTACTGAGTAGTCCTCCTTACGCGATTGCCAAGCGTTCAAAACATCTTGGTCAGACGTAGCGGGTGGTTTCTCCTAGCGCAGCATCAAGGACATAATTCTTTTTCCCAGCTTGTAGGATGAGCCTAAGATTACATGCCCAGTCTACAAAGTTGCTTCCATCATCTTTCAACTTAGCTTTCTCCAGGAACGTATTGAAATTCAAGGTTGCTACTGCATGAGACATTGATATACAAAATAAAATATTGCAAAGTGGACTTAGACTATGTTCAAGACAATTAGAGTTTAATTAATCAAATTACTAATAAACTCCCACTCAAAAAATACATCCCTCTAGTCATTTGAGTGGTGCATGATCCAAATCCACTAACTCAAGTCCAATCATCACGTGAGTTGAGTATAGTTCCAGTGGTAAACATCTCTATGCTAATTGCTTCCAGTTGCTCAACAATTAGCAATTGTCTTGCAATGGCCCACCAGCGTGTGGGATCGCGACAGTTTTCGAGGGTAGAGTATTCAACCCAAATTTGTTGGTTCGAAACGATGGGAGTGAAAGGATATTCTCCAGTATTAGCAGTTGAGTTGTCGGCTCAACCACACCTGAAAGATTAGTATCTGCAAGCAGGATATAAGCAGCAAAGGTAGTATGATAGCAACGGTGCTAGGAAAGAATCTATTGACGGCAAATTATTCCTAATTGAAGTATCAATGGCGCCAGAAAAGTATTGTAGCAGGTAGTAGCAGTGTAACGAGTAACAGCAGTGGCAAGGAACAACAGTAGTGACAGCAGTAGCAAGTAGCAGCAGTAGCAAGTAACAGCAACAGCAAGTAACAGTAGTAGCAACAGTACAAGTAGCAGCAGCAGGACAAAGCAAGTAACAGTAGCAACAACAATAGTAACAGCAGCAGAGCAAAGCAAGTAACAACAACAGTGGGACAAACTCGTAAGCAATGGATCGGTGATTTGTCGGATGACATTCATCATGCAACAGTTATAACACGGAGAGATATGTGGCTAGCTCCCGTTCGTCAATGTGATGTAGGCATGCATTCCGTGTGTAGTCATACGTGCTTAGGGAAAAGAACTTGCATGACATCTATTGTCCATCCCTCCCGTGGCAGCGGGGTCCAAATGGATACTACGGGATATGAAGGTTCTCCTTTTAATAAAGAATCGGACCAACGCATTAGCAATTGGTGAACACATGAACTCCTCAAACTATGGTCATCACCGGGAGTGGTTCCGGTTATTGTCACTCCGGGGTTGCCGGATCATAACACATAGTAGGTAACTACAACTTGCAAGATCGGATCTAAAATACACATATATTGGTGACAACATAATAATTTCAGATCTAAATTCATGGCACTCGGGTCCTAGTGACAAGCATTAAGCATGGCAAAGTAGTAGCAACATCAATCTCAGAACATAGTGGATACTAGGGATCAATCCCCGTCAAAACTAACTCGATTACATGATAGATCTCATCCTACTCATCACCGCCCAGCGAGGCTACGAATATATTACCCACGAACGGTGAAGAGCTTCATGGAATTGGAGAGGGAAGAAGGTTGATCATGACGATGGCGACGATCTCCTTGATCCGGAGCCCAAAACGGACTCCAGATCTGCCCTCCAGGGCAAGAACGGGATGTGGCGGCGCCTCTGGATCGTGAAACACGATGAACTCCTCTCTCTTGATTTTTTCCGGGATGAAAGGGAATAAATAGCGCTGGAATTGGGGGCGGCAGATCCACGTGGGCCCGACAAGCTTGGTAGCCGCGACCAGGGGGGAGGCCGCGGCTACACGACTTGTGGCCCACTGCCCCGTCCCCTCCGGTGGATCTTTGCGCAAGTATTTTTCATATTTTCCAGAAATATTCTCCGTAAACTTTTAGGACGTTCTGAGAACTTCCATTTCTGCACAAAAACAACACCATGGCAATTCTGGTGAAAACAATGTCAGTCCAGGTTAGTTCCATTCAAATCATGCAAATTAGAGTCCAAAACAAGGGCAAAAGAGTTTGGAAAAGTAGATACGATGGAGACGTATTGCTACTGCGACAACAGAACTTCCCTGGCAACGGCGCCAGGAATCCTTCTGTCACGGGCTACGCCTATAGGGACTTCCTTGGCAAATATGCAAAGGATTTCCCCGCGGCCTTGGAGCCTTGCGTTGGTGTTCCCTTGAAGAGGAAAGGGTGATGTAGCACAGCGGCGGTAAGTATTTACCTCAGTTTGAGAACCAAGGTATCGATCAAGTGGGAGGCGCTCGTCGAGTCACAAGCACCTGCACAAACACAAAAAGCTTGTACCCAATGCTATGAAGGGGTTGTCAATCCCTTATAGATTGTTTGCAAAGTGAGAACTGAAAGCAAAAAGTAAACAAAGCAAAGAAAAAGCTTCAACTTAATCACATCATTATCCACATCTTTTTTCTTTTGCATATCGCATAGTTAAATGAAGGTATTGAGATGGGATGCAACATCTTCACTAGGAAGGCCAGAGAATTGCTCTTTCATAACAAGATTCAGCAAGGCAGCGTTGATTTCATACGATTCCGCACTAGTGGCGGGAGCAATCAAAGTACTAATAAAATCATTATTATTGGTACTCGAGAAGTCGCAAATTTTGGTGTTTTCAGCCATGATGACTTCAACAAACCAACAAGAACACAAGCAAGCAAGAAAACTGGCAACGGAAAACGGCAAAAAGGCAAAAGAAAACGGCAAAGGAGAAAGGCAAATGAAAACGGCAAATGTGAAGTGGGGGAGAGGAAAACGAGAGGCAACTAGCAAAAAAAAGTAAATGCAAGTGATGAGTTTGTGACACCTACTTGGATAGATCTTGACTTGATCTCTCCTCGGCAAGCGATCCTCCTCCCCGGCAACGGCGCCATAAATCCTTCTGCTACTGCGACAACAGACCTTCCCTGGCAACGGCGCCAAGAATCCTTCTGTCACGGGCTACGCCTATAGGGACTTCCTTGGCAAATATGCAAAGGATTTCCCCGCGGCCTTGGCAAATATGCCTTGGAGCCTTGCGTTGGTGTTCCCTTGAAGAGGAAAGGGTGATGTAGCACAGCGGCGGTAAGTATTTCCCTCAGTTTGAGAACCAAGGTATCGATCCAGTGGGAGGCGTTCGTCGAGTCACAAGTACCTGCACAAACACAAAAAGCTTGCACCCAACCCTATGAAGGGGTTGTCAATCCCTTATAGATTTGCTTGCAAAGTGAGAACTGAAAGCAAAAAGTAAAGAAAGCAAAGTAAAAGCGAAAGTGGAGACGATAGTTGTGAATAGACCCCGGGGCCGTAGTGTTGACTAGAGGCTTCTTAAACAAGTAGACGGTGGGTGAACAAATTACTGTCGAGCAATTGATAGAACCGCGCAAAGTCGTGATGTCATCTATGGCAATGATATGTCTATATGCATCACGTCCAAAACAAGTAGACCGATACTTTCTGCATCTACTAATATTACCCCACACGTCATCCGCTATCCAACATGCATCTAGTGTATTAAGTTCATAAGAACAGAGTAACGCCTTAAGCAAGATGACATGATGTAGATGGAAAATGTCATATCTACTATAAAAGCCCATCTTGTTACCCTTGATGGCAACAACATGATGCGTCCCTTGCTGCCCGTTCTGTCACTGGGAAAGGTCACCACATGGTATGAACCCAAAACCAAGCACTTCTCCCATTGCAATAATCATAGATCTAGTTGGCCAAACAAAACCCAAGACTCGGAGAGACTTACAAGGATATCAAATCATGCATATAAGAAATCAGCAAAGACTCAAATATAATTCATAGATAATCTGATCACAAATCCACAATTCATCGGATCTCGACAAACACACCGCCAAAGAGGATTACATCGGATAGATCTCCATGAAGATCATGGAGAACTTTGTATTGAAGATCCAAGAGAGAGAAGAAACCATCTAGCTACTAACTACAGACCCGTAGGTCTGAAGTGGACTACTCACGAGTCATTGGAGAGGCGATGATGTTGATGTAGAAGCCCTCCAACTCCAAAGTCCCCTTCGGCAGGGCACCGGGAAGGGTCTCCAGATGACATCTCACAGAAACGGAAGCTTGCGGCAGCGGAAAAGTGTTTTCGTGGATGCCCTGATTTTTTTTCTGGATTTTAGGGAATATATAGGCGAAAGAGCTAGGGAAGGGGGGCGCCTGGGAGGCCACAAGCCTGGCAGCCGCCCCCCTGGTGGCGGCTACAAGGCTTGTGGGCCCCCTGTAGCTCTCCTGCCTTGGCCCTCAAGTCCCCCGATCTTCTTGTGTTCTGGAAAAATTTATTTCGGGCATTTTATTCCGTTTGGACTCCGTTCCAAAATCAGATCTGATAAGAGTCAAAAACACAGAAAAACACGAACTAGCACTTGGCACTGAATTAATAAGTTAGTCCCAAAAAAGACATAAAAGGTACATAAAACATCCAAAGTAGACAAGATAACAACATGAAACCATCAAAAATTATAGATACGTTTGAGACGTATCAAGCATCCCCAATCTTAACTCCTGCTCGTCCTCGAGTAGGGAAGTGATAAAGAATGAATTTTTGATGCTTTCATGCTACCTAGCATAGACATCCTTTGTAACTCCTCTTATGTGACGTGAATGTTCAGATCCATTAGATTCAAAACAATAGTTTTCTATTGATGTGGAGACAATAATAATTCAAGCAAACTAGCAAGGTAATCATGAACTTTCAAAATAACAAGGCCAAAAGAAAGTTATCCCTACAAAAATCATATAGTCTGGCTATGCTCCATCATCCTTGCACAACGAATTTAAATCATTCACAACCCCGGTATTGGCCAAGTAATTGTTTTCACACTTTTACTTTCTCAAACCTTTTCAACTCTCATGCAATACATGAGCGTGAGCCATGGTTTTTGCACTAAGTGGAATGGAGTGTGGTAGAGGTTGCAAGACAAACAAGGAAAAGATAGTCACATTAACTAGGCATATCAATGAGCTATGGAGATGCTCATCAATAGATATCAATGTGAATGAGTAGGGATTGCCATATAAATGATGCACTAGAGCTAAGAGTATGTGAAAGCTCTTAAAGAAAACTAGTGGGTGTGCATCCAACTTGCTTGCTCACGAAGACCTAAGGCAAATTTGAGGAAGCCTATCATTGGAATATACAAGCCAGGTTATATAATGAAAATTTCCCACTAGCTATATGGTGGTGACAAAACGAGAGGCTCTCAATCATGAAGATCATGGTGCTTAATAAGCACAAGTGTGGAAGTATAGTAGCATTGTCCCTTCTCTCTTTTTCTCTCATTTTTTTGGTGGGTTCTTCAGCCTCTTTTTTTTGGTGGGCATCTTTGGCCTCTTTTTTTATATGGGATTCGCTGGCCTCTTTTATTTCCTCACATGGGACAATACTTCATCAATGATGATCATCACACTTACAACTCAAAACTTAGGGCAATGATGACTCTATATGGAATGCCTTCGGTAGTGTACCGTGACAATGATCTAGCATGGCATAGACATTAATGGAAACATCATGCTAGCTATATTATGATCATGCAATGGCAATGTAGGAGTGGTGGCACATGTCATGGTGGTAGTTGCATGGCAATATATCTTGGAATAGCTTTGAAAAAGCCATAGTAGGTAGGTATGGTGGCTGTTTTGAGGGAGGCTAATGGTGGGTTTTGTGCACCGGCGAAAGTTGCATGACACTGAAGAAGATAGTGATGGTGGGAGGTGAAAGTGCATCTAAACCATGGACTCAACATTAGTCATGAAGAACTCATATACTTGTTGCAAAAGTTTTAAGAGTAATCGAAACAAAGCATTCAATGCATACTCCTAGGGGAATGGTTGGTAGGTATAAACTATCGCGCGATCCCGACCGCCACACAAAGGATGACAATCAATAGACTAATCATGCTCAAACGTCATCACATAGCGGTTCACCATACGTGCATGCTACGGGAATCACTAACTTCAACACAAGTATTTCTAGATCCACAACACATTACTAGTATAACTTCAATATTACCACAACCACAACTCAAAACTAATTGAGATGAATCAAACTTCTCTTACTATTCAATGCACATGAAGATGGAAGTTTTTGTATCCCTTTGGATAACTACCCCTTTTCAGACTACTTTCATAGCATAGATCAACTACCAAGCCACGCGCTTCTGTGATCTAAAAGATATAAGTGAAGCACATAGAGCAAAATCAACTAGCTCAAAATATATAAGTGAAGCATATGTGAGCAGAATTGTCTAACCAAAGGATATAAGTGAAGCTCGACAAAACCACGGTGAGTGCATGTCCCTCTCTCTAGGTGTGCAGCAAGGAAAATTGTGACACAACAAAAATAAAAGACTCCTACGATACAAGACGCTCCCAGCAAAACACATAACATGTGGTGAATAAAAATATAGCCCCATGTAACGTTACCGATAGATTGAAGACGAAAGAGGGGATGCCTTCCCGGGGCATCCCCAAGCTTAGGCTTTTACGTCATACTTGAATCAACTTGGGGTGCCTTGGGCATCCCCAAGCTTGAGCTCTTGCCACTCTTTATCTCTTTGTCCATAAGAACTTCACCCAAAACTTGAAAACTTGACAACTCGAAACTTAAATAGGAACTCATGATATCATTAGTATAAGAAAGCAAACCACCACTTCCTTAGGTACTGTAGCAAACATAAATTCTACTTATGTTGATGTTGGGTTTCTGTATTTTCAATCTTCCATGGCTAATACCCCCCGATACTATCCATAGTTTCATCAAAATAAGCAACCAACTCAACAAAAACAGAATCTGTTAGCAGCAAACCAGTCTGTAGTTATCTGTATACTTCGTATACTTCTGGCACTTCAAAAATTCTGAAAAATTACGACAGTCTGAATAATTTGCGTAGCAATCCGCAGCAGAAATAGTCAACTCAAAATCTCTTACATAAAAAAAATGAAAATTCTTTTTGTGAGCAGAAAGTTTCTGTCTTTTCCAGCATGACAAAACGATCATCCCCAAGACTAATCATAACGGTTTTACTTGGCACAAACACAAAAGAAACACAAAAAACACAATCATAACAGAATTATGAAAGTGTGGAAAAGAAAAAACACAAAGAAAAAGGATAGATTCGTTGGGTTGCCTCCCAACAAGCGCTATTGTTTAACGCCCTTAGCTAGGCAAAAGGTGATGGCATCACGTATAGTCATCTTTGGTGCTCAAACCATAAGGAGCCCTCATCATAGATTCATAAGGCAATCTTATTTTATTTCTAGGAAAATGCTCCATGCCCTTCTTTAGAGGAAATTGAAATCTAATATTCCCTTCCTTCATATCGATTATAGCACCAATAGTCCTTAGGAAAGGTCTACCAAGAATAATGTGACATGAAGGATTGCAATCTATGTCAAGTACAATGAAATCCACGGGTACATAGTTCTTATTTTCAACAATAAGAACATCATCGATCCTTCCCATGGGTTTCTTGATAGTAGAATCCGCAAGATGCAAATTAAGAGAACACTCTTCAATCTCATGAAAACCAAGAATATCACATGAAGACTTTGGAATCGCGGAAACACTAGCACCCAAATCACACAAAGCATTGCATTCATAGTTTTTGATTTTGATTTTGATAGTTGGTTCCCACTCATCATGAAGTTCTCTAGGTATAGAGACTTCTAATTTGAGCTTCTCTTCAAGATATTTCATCATAGCATCTACGATATGAGCGGTAAAGGCTTTGCTTTGGCTATAAGCATGTGGAGAGTTTGCAATGGATTGCATCAAAGAAATGCATTCAAACAAGGAGCAACTATCATAATTGAATTCCTTGAAATCCAAAGTGGGAGTTTCATTACTACCCAATATTTTGATTTCTTCTACTCCACTCTCCACACCTTTATCATCAAGATAGGTGGACTCCGAATCATTGGGGCGTTTTTCAACCAAAGTGGATTCATATCCAGCCCCTTCATCAATAGGTTTGACACGCGAAAACAAAGATTCAAGAGGAGTCACACCAAGCACCCTAAGATCTTCGTGATTTGCATCACTAGAACACACCCTTTTAAACCATTCATGACTAGCACGAATTTGGGCGGTTCTTTCTTTGCTCTCATTCATGGAGACACGCATAGCTTTTAAAGGTTCATCCAAGTTCACCTTGGGAGGAGCACATCTAACTTTCAAAGAATCAATATCACAAGACATCCTATCAACGCTCTTAGCTAAATTGTCTATTTTGAGTAGTTTTTCCTCTATGGACGCATTGAAAATCTTTTGAGAGTTGATGAACTCTTTGATATTACTCTCTAAATCAGAGGGTAATTTGTTGTGATTTCCATAAGTGTTGTTGTAGGAATTTCCATAATTGTTAGAGGAGTTACTAGGAAAAGGCCTATGAACATAGTTTCCTCTAAAAGCATTGTTGTTGCCAAAATTGTTCCTACCAACAAAATTAACGTCCAAACTAGCGTTGCTACTCTCAATCAAGGAAGATAGTGGCATGTCATTAGGATCTAAAGGAGCATTTCTACTAGCAACCAAATTCATCAACTCGTCCATCTTAGCACTAAGCGAGTTAATTTCTTTTATAGCGTGTACCTTTTTGCTAGCAGGTGACCTTTCAGTGTGCCACTGAGAGTAGTTGGTCATGATATTGTCTAGGAGTTTTGTAGCGTCTCCTAACGTGATTTCCATGAACGTTCCACCTGAGGCGGATTCCAAGATATTACAAGAAGCAAAATTCAAACCAGCGTAAAAGATTTTTATAATCATCCACAAACTCAAGCCATGAGCGGGACAATTTCTAATCATTAACTTCATCCTCTTGCAAGATTGTGCAACGTGTTCATGATCAAGTTGCTTGAAATTCATGATATCGTTAAGTAGGGAGATAATCTTAGCCGACATAAAATACTTGGATATGTAAGCATCTTTGCACTTATCCCAAGAATCGATACTATTTTTAGGCAAAGAAGAAAACCAACTGTTTGCGCGATCTCGCAACGAGAAAAGAAAAAGCTTCAACTTAATCACGTCATTATCCACATCTCTTTTCTTTTTCATATCTCAAAGTTCAATGAAGGTATTGAGATGGGATGCGACATCTTCACTAGGAAGGCCAGAGAATTGCTCTTTCATAACAAGATTCAGCAAGGCAGCGTTGATTTCATACGATTCCGCACTAGTGGCGGAAGCAATCGGAGTACTAATAAAATCATTATTATTGGTACTCGAGAAGTCGCAAAGTTTGGTGTTTTCAGCCATGATGACTTCAACAAACCAAAAAGAACACAAGCAAGCAAGAAAACTGGCAACGGAAAACGGCAAAAAGGCAAAAGAAAACGACAAAGGAGAAAGGCAAATGAAAACGGAAAATGTGAAGTGGGGGAGAGGAAAACGAGATGCAACTAGCAAAAAAAAAGTAAATGCAAGAGATGAGTTTGTGACACCTACTTTGATAGATCTTGACTTGATCTCTCCTTGGCAAGCGATCCTCCTCCCCGGCAACGGCGCCAGAAATCCTTCGGCTACAGCGACAACAGACATTCCGTGGCAACGGCGCCAGGAATCCTTCTGCCACGGGCTACGCCTATAGGGACTTCCTTGACAAATATGCAAAGGATTTCCCCGCGGCCTTGGAGCCTTGCGTTGGTGTTCCCTTGAATAGGAAAGGGTGATGTAGCACAACGGCGGTAAGTTTTTCCCTTAGTTTGAGAACCAAGGTATCTATCCAGTGGGAGGCACTCGTCGAGTCACAAGTACCTGCACAAACACAAAAAGCTTGCACCCAACGCTATGACGGGGTTGTCAATCCCTTATAGATTGTTTGCAAAGTGAGAACTACAAGCAAAAAGTAAACAAAGCAAAGTAAAAGCAAAAGTGGAGACGATAGTTGTGAATAGACCCGGGGGCCATAGTGTTCACTAGTGGCTTCTCTCATGAACGCAAGTAGACGGTGGGTGAACAAATTACTGTCGAGCAATTGATAGAACCGCGCAAAGTCGCGACGTCATCTATGGAAATGATTATATCTATAGGCATCACGTCCAAAACAAGTAGACCGATACTTTCTGCATCAACTACTATTACTCCACACGTCGACCGCTATCCAGCATGCATCTAGTGTATTAAGTTCATAAGAACAGAGTAACGCCTTAAGCAAGATGACATGATGTAGATGGACAATCTCATATCTACGATAAAAGCCCATCTTGTTATCCTTAATGGCAACAACATGATGCGTGCCTTGCTGCCCCTTCTGTCACTGGGAAAGGTCACCACACGGTATGAACCCAAAACCAAGCACTTCTCCCATTGCAAGAATCATAGATCTAGTTGGCCAAACAAAACCCAAGACTCGGAGAGACTTACAAGGATATCAAATCATGCATATAATAAATCAACAAAGACTCAAATATAATTCATAGATAAACTGATCACAAATCCACAATTCATCGGATCTCGACAAAGACACCGCCAAAGAGGATTACATCGGATAGATCTCCATGAAGATCATGGAGAACTTTGTATTGAAGATCCAAGAGAGAGAAGAAGCCATCTAGCTACTAAATACGGACCCATAGGTCTGAAGTGGACGACTCACGAGTCATTGGAGAGGCGATGATGTTGATGTAGAAGCCCTCCAACTCCAAAGTCCCCTCCGGCAGGGCACCGGGAAGGGTCACCAGATGAGATCTCACGGAAACGGAAGCTTGCGGCGGCGGAAAAGTGTTTTCGTGGATGCCCTGATTTTTTCCCTAGATTTTAGGGAATATATAGGCAAAAGAGCTAGGGCAGGGGGGCGCGAGGGAGGCCACAAGCCTGGCCGCCCCCTGGTGGCGGCTACAGGGCTTGTGGGCCCCCTGTAGCTCTCCTGCCTTGGCCCTCAAGTCCCCCGATCTTCTTCTGTTCTGGAAAAATTTATTTCGAGGATTTTATTCCGTTTGGACTCCGTTTCCAAATCAGATCTGAAAAGAGTCAAAAACATAGAAAAAACAGGAACTGGCACATGGCACTAAATTAATAAGTTAGTCCCAAAAAAGATATAAAAGGTACATAAAACATCCAAAGTTGACAAGATAACAGCATGAAACCATCAAAAATTATAGATACATTTGAGACGTATCACGTATCAACTCCCCTAAGCTTAAAACCTTGATTGTCCTCAAGCAACCCAGTTGACAAACTGAAAGAGAAAGAAAAACTTTGACAAACTCTGTTTGATCTTGTTGTTGCAACTATGTCTAACTCATAACCAGAATTTCATCAAGATCACAAGTTAACCACATAAGCAAGTGACACATAAGTCTCACGGTAAACTAATGTCAAAAGCATAATCAGCTAGCGAGCAAATAATAATGAGTTTCAGATACCAATAATTCAATCAAAACAAGCATGAAGCAATATGAATAGGTGGTATCTCGCTAGCTCTTTCCGAGACCGCAAAACATAAATGCAGAGCACTTTCAAAGATCAAGGGCTGAATAAACATTGTAATTCATAGCAACGAAGATCCAGTCATAGTCATACTCAATATCAATCAAAAGCAAAGCATAAAAATGACAGAGGTGCTCTCTAGTTGGTGCTTATATAAGAAGAGGATGACTCCAACAGGAAAATAAATAGATAGGCCCTTCGCAGAGGGAAGCATTGATTTGCAGAGGTGACATAGCTCAAGCTTTGAAAATAGAGATAATAATTTTGGGTGGCACGCTTTCATTGTCAACGCTATGACCAAGAGTTCTCAATATCTTCCACGCTACTCATGCTATAGGCGGTTCCCAAACATAAAAGTAAAGTTTTAACTCCCTCACCACCAATCAATCACACTCCACGGCTAGCCGAATCCTCGGGTACCGTCCATACTAACATCAATCCAGGGGGAGTCTTGTTTTACAGTTATGTTTTCGATTTAAGCGTGGAACTGGGCATTCCAATTACCGACCCCTTTCTCGTGAATGACAGTGAATAAACACATGTCGAAGATAACACGCCTAACATGGAAGATACCAATAGCCCCCGGTCACCACATGAGCGGTTCGGGCATGCAAAAACAGAATATTTCTTGAAGGTTTAGAGAATGGCACATGCAAATTTACTTGGAACGACAGGTAAATACCGCAAATAGGTAGGTATGGTGGACTCTCATGGAAAAACTTTTGGGTTTATGGAAGTGGATGCACAAGCAGTATTCCGCTTAGTACAAATAAAGGCTAGCAAAAGACTGGGAAGCGACCAACTAGAGAGCGACAGCAGTCATCAAGATGCAATGAGTTTGACTAACATGGAGTGAAAGCATGAACATGATATAAACCACCATGAACACGAACATCATAGAGGCTATGTTGATTTTGTTTCAACTACATGCATGAACATGTGCGAAGTCAAGCCACTTGAATCATTCAAAGGAGAATACCATCCTATCATACTACATCATAGTCATCTCAAAATCTATGTTGGCATTCAAGACAAACCATTATAAGCTCCTAGCTAAATAAGCATGGCATCAGAAACTAAGATCTCTAAGTTGTCATTGCAAACATGGTTCTCTCACAACAAAGCTGAATCTGGGACGCCAAGCTAGTCATATTTACAAAAACAAAATAGATAGAGTTCATACCAGCTTTTCCAATCTCAATCACTTCATCATATATCATCATTATTGCCTTTCACTTGCACGATTTAACGATGTGAACAATAATAAGCGTGCTCGTGCAATGGACTAAGCTGAATCTGCAGGCAAACACAAAGGAGAAGACAAAGTAATATGGCTCTTTGAAAGCTAAACAGGTAAGCATGCAAGAGCTACTAAACATTGTAACCAATATCTTCTACCTTGACCCAAAGAAAAAGAAAACTATTTACACGGGAAAGCTCCCAACAAGAAAAAGAAGAAAGGAAAATCTTTTTGGGTTTTCTCAAAATGACACAAAACAAGAAAACAAGAAAATGAAAATAAACTAGCATGAATAATACAGTGGCAAAGTGTAAACACCGACTAACAAAGAGAAAGCATAAGCATGAATGTAAAGTTGGTGCAAACACGTACTCCCCCAAGCTTAGGCTTTTGGCCTAGCTTTGTCTACTCCCAAGGAGGGAAATAACCTGCTCCGGGATACTCCGGAGCGGACTGTGGATGCCACTGCTGTGTGAGCTCCTCTGGATCCCATTGACAAACTGGCGTCTGGTACTCGACTGGCGGCTCGGGCACGGGCACCTGTGGTTGGGCCATGCCCCAATATGCATAGATGTCCGAGGGCATAATAGTGTACCTGCCTGCATGAAGATTGAACAAAGAAGGAGCAGGCAAAGTTATAGTCTCACGAGTACCCTGACTAAATACCAGGTTATAAATCATCCTTCCACCTATATCTCTATCAAGAAAGTCATGGCGAACCATGCTATCGTAATCTAGATATCTCTTGGGAAGAAGCATCTCTTCTTCCTCCTTCAGTCTAACGGGTATCTCAAAGTGTCTGGCAAGACGGGTAGCATAGATACCTCCATAGACGACACCTTTGGAACGGTTTGTGTTCAATCGCTGAACTACTATAGCACCTAGGCTATAAGTCTTATTGTTATAAAGGCCTTCGCGCAAAACGCAAGGTCTGGAGAGCTAAGTGATACAGCCTCCCCACGACCAATCAAACATTTTCCCACAAATAATGAGAAGTACCGAAGCACAGGAAAATGTATGCTAGCAATTCTAGCGCGAGATACTCCGCTCTCCTCTCCAACAACAATAGTATCTATGAAAGCCTCCAAGTCCCGTGGACGAGGATCATGAATATCCCCAACATAAGGTAATTTGCACACATTGCAAAAATCCTGTAGTGTCATGCGCTGGGGGATATCGTATAACATGAACTCAACCATAGGAGGATTCTTCCTCGGATAAAAGTTGAAGCTTTGAATGAAAATATTGGTGAGGAGGAGATATTGTGGGCACTTATCTTCAACGAACGCGGTAAGACCTGCATTCTCCACCAAGTAATAAAAGTCTTCATAAAGCCCAGTGGCGCGCAAAAATTCATCACTTGGCCACTCGCACGCTCGAACTTCTGTGACTCGAGGAACCACGTACTTGGGGTGGTTCTTCTCATCCTCCTTGGGGTTATGGCTTGAAGAGCCTCTCAAGAACCTCCTCATGTTTCCCCTTTTCTAACTCTGAAAAATTCTGAAATTTTCAGAGATTTCGAAAGAAAAGTGAGTAAGGATTAACCCAACTCGTAGAAACTACTCCTACTAGTGCCTAGAGACCGTATCACGCGCTAAAACAACTTGGGAGCAGCTAACATCAACATTTCAAGCTCAAGAACAGGGTCACCAAGGTAGCAAGAATACGCGAAGGATAAAGCACTAGAGTAGAAACTAATTGGACCAATGGAGGAGTCACTTACCAAGGAGTAATTTCCCCAAAACTGTCCGGAGAATGGTGCTTTGAGCAAGGAGATCGAAAATCACAGCCAAATGAGCAAGAACACGGGTTTGAGCTGCGAAACGATTTTTTTGGAGGTAGAAGAAGAGGATGGGAGCTGGAATGAGTGGACGGGGTCCCTGTGGGCCCCACAAGCTTGGTAGCCGCGGCCAGGGGGGAGGCCGCGACTACAGGGATTGTGGCCCACTGGTGTGGCCCCCAGGCCAGCTCTTAGTCCCAGTATTTTTCAAAAAATCTAGAAAAAATCATATTTGATTTTCAGGACCATCAGAGAACTTCTATTTTCGGGGTACTTTTCTCCGGGATGCTAAAGCAGAAAACAGGAAAAACTAAACTAAATCTATCATTTTCCTTCTAAGCAACAGAAAGTGAAAGCTTAAAACATAGGTATGTGACTCTTTGATTCATCCATTTCATGGTCACCGAAAGAAATCCGTCAATGGGGTTGATCAAATCCTCAAGACAAAACTTTTTCGAATCGCAAAAGGAAACGGAGAATTGTCGAATAACCACTAAGTCACCTAAATGGGGATACGAATCTCCCCAACAAGCAAATCATACTACATATTAACACGAGGAATAGGGCATTCAAAGCCCCCAATAAGAATCGATGAAGTTTTTTCAATAGCATTGATGCAATGTACTTGATATCGTTTCTTTAGAAAGCGCACTGTATGCTCATTACTGTTGACATGGAAGGTTACATTGCCTTTGCTGCAATCTATAACAACCCTTGTGGTGTTTAAGAACGGTCTTCCAAGAATGATCGCCATGGCATCATCCTCAGGAATATCCAGGATAACAAAGTCCGTTAAGATAGTAACGTTAGCAACCACAACAGGCACATCCTCGCAAATGCCGACAGGGAAAGAAGTTGATTTGTCGGCCATTTGCAGAGAAATTTTAGTGGGTGTCAACTTATCCAGTTCAAGTCTACGATAAAGAGAGAGAGGCATAACACTAACACCGGCCCCAAGGTCACATAAGGCAGTTCTTACGTAATTTCCTTTAATGGAGCAAGGTATAGTGGGCACTCCGGGATCACCAAGTTTCTTAGGAGTTCCACCTTTGAAAGTGTAATTGGCAAGCATGGTGGAGATCTCAAGATCTGGTACCTTCCATTTATTGGTCACGATATCTTTCATGTACTTGGCATATGGAGACATTTTGAGCATATCAATTAACCGCATCTGCAGAAATACGAGTCTTATCATTTCAATAAAGCGCTCAAAATCCTCATCATCCTTTCTCTTGGATGGCTTAGGAGAAAGGGCATAGGTCTCTGAACCCATGGCTCCCTTTCTTTACCATGCTTCCTAGAAGTGAAGTCATTCTTATCGTATCTCTTAGGTTGTGGGTTATCAGGATTAACCGTAGGTTCAATCTCCACATCCTTATCATTGCTAGGTTGAGCATTATTATGAACATCGTTGTCCATATTGTCACCAGGTTCATGTTCATCACCAGATTGTGTTTCTGCATCAGACGCAGAAATATCATTTGGTTCTTCAGGTGTGACAGTATTTGGTGAACTGACATGTAGTTTTCTATCATCCTTCTTCTTATTCTTAGGATGACTGGGTGTATCAGCATTAATTCCTTGAGAATCTTGATCAATTCTCTTAGGATGGCGTTCAGGATACAAAGGTTCCTGAGTCATTTTGCCTCCTCTAGTAATGACTCTGACAGAGTTGTCATTTAATTCATTGAGCAAGTCATTCTGAGATTTTAGTACTTGTTCTACCTGAGTAGTAACAATAGAGACATGTTTACTCAGAAGCTTCAGATCATTGACAATTCTGTCTACACAAGCACTTAAATGACTAAGCATACGAGTACTTTGTTCCAATTGTGTGCTAACATAATCATCGAAACTCTGTTGTTTGGCAACAAAGTTGTCAAATTCATCAAGGCATAGGCTAGCAGGTTTGTCAAACGAAATATCACTCTCATTGAATCTACGCAGATAATTCACCTCTACTACTTGTATCGGGTTATCAAGACCATGGATCTCTTCAATAGGCGGTAGATTTTTGACTTCTTCTGATCTAATGCCTTTCTCTTGCATAGATTTCTTGGCTTCTTGCATATCTTCGGGACTGAGGAATATAATACCTCTTTTCTGAGGAGTTGGCTTAGGAGGTGGTTCGGGGATAGTCGAAGCATTCTCATTGATGAAGATGTTATTCAGTAGAATCTCAGCTTGTTCTATAGTTCGTTCCCTAAAAACACAACCGGCACAACTATCTAGGTTGTCGCTAGAAGCATCGGTAAGTCCGTTATAGAAGATATCAAGTATCTCGTTCTTCTTAAGAGGGTGATCAGGCAAAGCATTCTGTAGCTGGATGAGCCTCCCCCAAGCTTGTGGGAGACTCTCTTCTTTGAGTTGAGCTATGTTGTATATTTCCTGGGGACTACTCACACGTCCAGGAGCAAGAGAAGTGAACCAGGCTTTAGCGTCATCCTTTAGAGAGAAAGGAAACAACTTAAGGATATAGTAGTAGCGGATCTTCTCCTCACCAGTGAAAGGGTGGCTATATCGTGTAGTTTGGTAAGATGGGCTACGACCGTCTGAAACTCATAACCGTGGAAAGGATCAGATTCGAGTAGAGAGATTATCTCAGGATCGACAGAGAATTCATAATCCTCATCGGTGATAAAGATAGGTGAAGTGGCAAACTTCGGGTCGTATTTCATCCTAGCTTTTAGAGATTTTTCCTTCCACTTGAGAAGTAATTTCTCAGCGTCATAGGCATCCTTACACGCAACGAAATCCTTAGCTATCTCTCCCTCCATAACATAACCCTCAGGTATATCAGGCAATTGATATCTAGGAGAGCTAGATCTAGCAGGAGCAAAAGCAGGTTCTATCTCTATAGTATCGGCAGTTTCAGAAGCATCACGAGCATTGGCAGTAACTCTAGCAATATGAGCATCAAGGAATACCCCTAGTGGCATATCAGGCAAAGTAGCATATCTAGCAGTATCAAGCATAGTATCATCAGGCAAAATAGCATCTCTAGCATCACCGGGCAAAGCAGTATCAAGCATAGCATCATGGAAAGCAGTATCAGGCATAGCATCTCGAGCAGTATCAGGCATAGCATCTCTAGCAGTATCAGGCATAGTAGCATCATAAGCATCATCAAGCACAGGCGACATATCAAGATTTCTAGCAGGAGGTGGTGTCGCAAACTTACTCATAACTGAAGGTGAACCAAGTGCAGAGCTAGATGGCAGTTCCTTACCTCCCCTCGTAGTTGAGGGGAAGCCTTTGGTTCTTGGATCTTTCAGATTCTTCATAGTGATCAGCAGATATAAATCCCAAGTGACTCAAAGAATATAGCTATCCTCCCCGGCAACGGCGCCAGAAAAAGAGTTGCTTCCAGTTGCTCAACAATTAGCAATTGTCTTGCAATGGCCCACCAGCGTGTGGGATCGCTGCAGTTTTCGAGGGTAGAGTATTCAACCCAACTTTGTTGGTTCAACACGATGGGAGTGAAAGGAAATTCCCCAGTATTAGCAGTTGAGTTGTCGGCTCAACCACACCTGAAAGATTAGTATCTGGAAGCAGGATATAAGCAGCAAAGGTAGTATGATAGCAACGGTGCTAGGAAAGAATCTGTTGATGGCAGATTATTCCTAACTGAAGTATAAATGGCGCCAGAAAAGTATTGTAGCAGGTAGTAGCAGTGTAACGAGTAACAACAGTGGCAAGGAACAACAGTAGTGACAGCAGTAGCAAGTAGCAGCAATAGCAAGTAACAACAACATCAAGTAACAGTAGTAGCAACAGTAGTGGCAGCAACAGCAGGACAAAGCAAGTAACAGTAGCAGCAACAGTAGTAACAGCAGCAGAGCAAAGCAAGTAACAACAGCAGTGGGACAAATTCGTAGGCAATGGATCGGTGATTTGTCAGATGACATTCATCATGCAATAACACGGAGAGATATGTGGCTAGCTCCCGTTCGTCAATGTGATTTAGGCATGCATTCCGTGTGTAGTCATACGTGCTTAGGGAAAAGAACTTGCATGAAATCTATTGTCCATCCCTCCCGTGGCAGCGGGGTCCAAATGGATACTACGTGATATTAAGGTTCTCCTTTTAATAAAGAACCGGACCAACGCATTAGCACTTGGTGAACACATGAACTCCTCAACGTATGGTCATCACCGGGAGTGGTTCCGGTTATTGTCACTCCGGGGTTGCCGGATCATAACACATAGTAGGTAACTACAACTTGCAAGATCGGATCTAAAACACACATATATTGGTGACAACATAATAATTTCATATCTGAATTCATGGCACTCGGGCCCTAATGACAAGCATTAAGCATGGCAAAGTAGTAGCAACATCAATCTCAGAACATAGTGGATACTAGGGATCAATCCCCGTCAAAACTAACTCGATTACATGATAGATCTCATCCTACTCATCACCGCCCAGCGAGCCTACGAATATATTAATCACGAGTGATAAAGAGCTTCATAGAATTGGAGAGGGAAGAAGGTTGATGATGACGATGGCCGCGATCTCCTTGATCCGGAGCCCAAAACGGACTCCACATCTGCCCTCCAGGGCAAGAACGGGATGTGGCGGCGCCTCTGGATCGTGAAACGCGATGAACTCCTCTCTCTTGATTTTTTTGGGACGAAAGGGAATAAATAGCGCTGGAATTCGGGGCAGCAGAGCCACGTGGACTCCACAAGCCTGGTAGCCGCGGCCAGGGGGGAGGCTGCGTCTACACGGCTTGTGGTCCACTGGCCCATCCCCTCCGGTGGATCTTTCCGCAGGTATTTTTCATATTTTCCAGAAATATTCTCCGTAAATTTTCAGGACGTTCCGAGAACTTTCATTTCTGCACAAAAACAACACCATGGCAATTCTGCTGAAAACAACGTCAGTCCGGGTTAGTTCCATTCAAATCATGCAAATTAGAGTCGAAAACAAGGGCAAAAGAGTTTGGAAAAGCAGATACGATGGAGAGGTATCACTAATCATATCAACTATATGATTCATGCTCAAACTTTTGGTCTCTTATGTTCCAAGGCCATGTCTGCACATGCTAGGCTCATCAAGTTTAACCCGAGTGTTCCGTGTGTGCAACTGTTTTGCACCTGTTGTATGTGAACGTTGAGTCTATCACACCCGATCATCACGTGGTGTCTCAAAACGATGAACTATTGCAATGGTGCACAGTCGGGGAGAACACAGTTTTATCTTCAAATTTTAGTGAGGGATCACCTTATAATGCTATCGTCGTTCTAAGCAAGATAAGGTGCATAAAAGGATTAACATCACATGCAATTCATAAGTGACATGATATTGCCATGATCTTGTGCTTCTTGATCTCCATCACCAAAGCACCGGCATGATCTTATTGTCATCGGCGCCACACCATGATCTCCATCATCGTGCCACCATCGAGGTTGTCATGATATCTATGTTATTACTACTCAAGCTACAACCTAGCAATATTGTAAACGCATCTGCATACACAAACGTTAGTTTAAAGACAACCCTATGGCTCCTGCCGGTTGCCGTAGCATCGACATGCAATTTGATATTAACTATTAAAACATGATCATCTCATACATCCAATATATCACATCATGTTTTTGGCCATATCACATCAAAAGCATACCCTGCAAAAACAAGTTAGACATCCTCTAATTTGTTGTTGCATGTTTTACGTGGCTGCTATGGGTATCTAGTATGATCACATCTTACTCACGCAAAAACCACAACGGAGATGCGCAAATTGCTATTTAATCTCTCTCCAAGGACCGCCTCGGTCAAATCCAATTCAACTGAAGTTGAAGAAACAGGCACCCGCCTGTCATCTTTATGCAACGAGTTGCATGTTGGTCGATGAAACTAGTCTCTCATAAGCATACGAGTAATGTCGGTCCGGGCCTCTTCAATCCAACAATACCGCCGAGTCGAGAAAAGACTAAGGAGGGCAGCAAATCGAACATCAACGACCACAAAACCTTTTGTGTTCTACTCGAGATTACATCTACGCATGAACCTAGCTCTGATACCACTGTTAGGGAACATTGCACGGGAAACAAAAAATTTCCTACGCACACGAAGACCTATCATGGTGATGTTGATATACGAGAGGGAGATTGGATCCACATACCCTTGTAGATCGCTAAGTGGGAAGCGTTAAGAAACACGGTTTATGTAGTGGTACAACTTCGTGGTTCAAATCACCGTCGTCCCATGATCCATCCCACGATCCATTCCGATCTAGCGCCCAACGGACGACACCTCCACGTTCAGCACACGTACAGCTCGATGATGATCTCAGCCTTCTTGATACATCAAGAGAGATGGAGAAGTAGACGAGTTCTCCAGCAGCGTGACGGCGCGCCAGTGGTGGCGATGATCTACTCCTGCATGGCTTCGCCCGAGCTCCGCAGAAATCCGATCTAGAGGAAGAACTACGTGGTATAGGTTTGAGTTGCACGTGGCAAAGTTGTGTCTCAAAATCCCTAAAACTACCAATATATATAGGAGGAGGGGAGGGGCTAGCCTTGGGACTCAAGGGAGCCTCAAGGGCACCGGCCGATTGGGAGGAGGTGGACTCCCACCCCAATTCGGTTTGGGGGAAGGAGTCCAATCCTTCCTTCCCACCTCCCTCTTTCCTTTTTTTTATTTTCCTTTGGTATTTTCTCTTGTGGTGCCATAGCCCTCTTGGGTTGTCCTCACCAGACCACTAAGGGCTGGTGCGCCACCCTAGGGTTACTGGGCTCACTCCCGGGTGGGTGGGCCCCTCTCGGTGAATACTGGGAACCCATTCGTCACTCCAAGTACAGTGCCAGTAATGACAAAAATCTTTTCGGTGACCAAATGAAACCATCCTATATATCAATCTTCGTTTCCGGACCATTCTGGAAACCCTCGTGACGTCCGTGATCTCATCCGGGACTCCGAACAACCTTCGGTCACCAATACATATAAGTCAACTATACTAAAACGTCACCGAACCTTAAGTGTGCAGACCCCGCGGGTTCGAGAACTATGCAGACATGACCCGAGACACTCCTTGGTCAATATCCAATAGCAGGACCTGGATGTACATATTGGATCCTACATATTCTACGAAGATCTTATCGGTTGAATCTCTGTGCCAAGGATTCATATAGTCCCGTATAACATTTCCTTTGTCCTTGGGTATGTTACTTGCCCGAGATTTGATCGTCGGTATCCGTATACCTATTTCAATCTCGTTACCGGCAAGTCTCTTTACTCATTTCGTAATACAAGATCCCGTGACTCACACTTGAGTCACATTGCTTGCAAGGCTTGTATGTGATGTTGTATTACCGAGTGGGCCCCGAGATACCTCTCCGTCACACGGAGTGACAAATCCCAGTCTTGATCCATGCTAACTCAACGGACACCTCTAGATATACCTATAGAGCACCTTTATAGTCACCCAGTAGCGTTGTGACGTTTGATACACACAAGGTATTCCTCTGGTGTCAGTGAGTTACATGATCTCATGGTCATAGGAATGAATACTTGACACGTAGAAAACAATAGCAACAAAATGACACGATCACATGCTACGTTCATAGTTTAGGTCTAGTCCATCACATGATTCTCCTAATGATGTGATCCAGTTATCAAGTGACAACACTTGCATATGGTCAGAAAACCTTAACCATCCTTGATCAACTGGCTAGCCAACTACAGGCTTGCTAGGGACATTGTTTTGTATATATATCCACACATGTATCTGTCCTTCCATTCAATACAATTATAGCATGGATAATAAACGATTATCTTGAAACAGGAAATATAATAATAACTATTTTATCATTGCCTCTAGGGAATAGTTCCAACACACCACCACCACCGGAGCGCCGTCAAGCTGCCGGGGAGCTCATCTACATCCCCGTCTCTCTTGCTGGATCAAGAAGGCGGAGATCGTCATCGGGCTGTACGTGTGCGGAACGCGGAGGTGCCGTCCGTTCAACACTTGTTCGGGTTGGATCGTGGGATGGATCGTGGGATGGTTCATGGGACGGATCGTGATGACGTACCACTACATCAACGACGTTTATTAACGCTTCTGCTTAGCGATTTACAAGGGTATGTGGATCCGATCTCCCTCTCGTAGATGATCATCACCATGATAGGTCTTCGTGTGCATAGGATTTTTTTGTTTCCCATGTGGCGTTCCCCAACAGTGGCATCATGAGCTAGGTTCATGCGTAGATGATATCTCGAGTAGAACACAAAATAGTTTGTGGGTGTTGATGTTCTTTTTGCTGCCCTCCTTAGTCTTTTCTCGGTTCGGCGGTATTATTGGATTGAAGCTGCCCGGACCAACCTTACTCGTACGCTTACGAGAGACCAGTTTCATGGACTAACATGCAACTTGTTGCATAAAGTTGACTGGCGGGTGCCTGTTTCTTCAACTTTAGTTGAATCGGATTTGACCGAGGCAGTCCTTGGAAGGTTAAATAGCAAATTGCATATCACCGTTGTGGCTTTGCGTAAGTAAGATGCTATCATACTAGACACCCATAGCAGCAACGTAAAACATGCAACAACAAATTAGAGGACGTCTAACTTGTTTTTGCACGGTATGCATGTGATGTGATATGGCCAAAGACATGATATGATATATTGGATGTATGAGATGATCATGTTGTAATAGTTAAATATCGACTTGCACGTCGATGCTACGGCAACCGACAGGAGCCATAGGGTTGTCTTCAAACTAACGTTTGTGCTTGCCGATGCGTTTACTATATTGCTAGGTAGTAGCTTTAGTAGTAATAGCGTGGATAGTACGACAACCTCGATGGCGGCACAATGATGGAGATCATGGTGTGGCACCGGTGACGATGAAGATCATGCCAGTGCTTTGGTGATGGAGATCAAGAAGCACAAGATCATGTCACTTATGATTTGCATGTGATGTTAATCCTTTTATGCACCTTATTTTTCTTAGAACGACGGTAGCATTATAAGGTAACCCCTCACTAAAATTTAAAGATAAAATTGTGTTCTCCCCGACTGTGCACCGTTGCAACAATTCATCGTTTCGAGACACCACGTGATGATCGGGTGTGATAGACTCAACGTTCACATACAACAGGTGCAAAACAGTTGCACACGCGGAACAATCGGGTTAAACTTGACGAGCCTAGGATGTACAGACATGGCCTCGGAACACAAGAGACCGAAAGGTCGAGCATGAATCATATAGTTGATATGATCAACATGGAGATGTTCATCACTGAAACTATACTCAACTCACGTGATGATCGGACTTGAGTTAGTGGATTTGGATCATGCGCCACTCGAATGACTAGAGGTATGTCTAGTTGAGTGGGAGTTATTAGTAATATGATTAGCTAAACTCAATTATCATGAACATAGTCAAAAGGTCTTTACAAATTGTGTTGTAGCTAGCATTGTAGATTTACTGTTTTTGATATGTTCCTAGAAAAAATTTAGTTGAAAGATGATAGTAGCAATTATGCAGACCGGGTCCGTAAACTGAGGATGGTCCTCATTGTTGTGCAAAAGGTTTATGTCCTTAATGCACCGCTCGGTGTGCTGAACCTCGAGCATCGTCTGTGGATGTTGCGAACATCTAACATACACGTTTTTGATGACTACATGATAGTTGAGTGCGTAATGCTTAACGACTTAGAATTGAGACGCCATGGACGTTTTGAACGTCACAGAACATATGAGATGTTCCAAGAGATGAAATTGGGATTTCATGATCATGCCCTTGTTGAGAGGTATGACACCTCCGACAAGATTCTTTGTCTACAAAGTAAGGGGAAAAGCTCAATCATTGAGCATGTGCTCAGATTGTGTGAGTGCTACAATCGCTTGAATCAAGTGGGAGTTAATCTTCCAGATGAGATAGTGATGGTTCTCCAAAGTCACTGCCACCAAGCTACTAGAGCTTCCTGATGAACTATAACATATCAAGGGCAGATATGATAATCCTTAAGCTATTCACGATGTTTGACATCACGAAAGTAGAAATCAAATAGGAGCATCAATTGTTGTGGGTTAGTAAAACCACTAGTTTCAAGAAGGGTAAGGGCAAGAAGGGGTACTTCATGAAATGGCAAACCAGTTGCTGCTCTAGTGAAGAAACCCAAGGTTGAACCCAAACCTGAGACTAAGTGCTTCTGTTATGAGGGGCACGATCAGTGAGGCGGAACTACCCTAGATACTTGGTAGATAAGAAGGCTGGCAAAGTCGACAAAAGTATATTGGATATACCTGATATTGATGTGTACCTTACTAGTACTCCTAGTAGCACCAGGGTATTAGATACCGGTTCAGTTGCTAAGTGTTAGTAACTCGAAATTCTAAGCTACGGATTAAATGGATACTAGCAAGGGTAAGGTGACGATGTGTGCTGGAAGTAATTCTAAGGTTGATGTGATCAAACATCGCACGCTCCCTCTACCATCGGGATTAGTGTTAAACCTAAATAATTGTTATTTGGTGTTTGCGTTGAGCATGAACATGATGAGGTCGTGTTTATTGCAATACGATTATTCATTTAAAGAGAACAATGGTTATTCTATTTGCTTGAATAAATACCTTCAATGGTATATTGAATCTCGATCGTAGTGCTACACATGTTCATTATATTGATGCCAAAAGATAAAAAGTAGTAATGATAGTACCACTTACTTGTGGCACTGTCGCTTGAGTCATGTTGGTATAAACGCATGAAGAAACTCCATGGAGATGGATCGTTTGGACTCGCTTGATTTTGAATCACTTGAGACATGCAAATCATACATACCACATGGGCAAGATGACTGAAGGCCTCATTTTGGAGTGAGATGGAACTAGAAAGTAATTTATTGGAAGTAATACATTTGGATGTATGCGGTCCAATGAGTGCTGAGGCACGCAGTGGATATCGTTATGTTCTTACTTCACAGATGATTTGAGTAGATACTAGTGTATTTGCTTGATGAAACACACGTCTGAATTATTGAAAGGTTCAAGTAGTTTCAGAGTGAAGTTGAAGATCGTCGTGACAAGAGGGTAACACGTCTACGATATGATCATAGAGATGAATATCTGAGTTGCGAGTTTGGTACACAATTAAGACAAATGTGAAAATTGTTTCACATCTCATGCCACCTAGAACACCATAGTGTGATGGTGTGTCCGAACGTCATAGCCACGCCCTATTTGATATGGTGCATACTATGATGTCTCTTATCGAATTACCACTATAATTTATGGGTTATGCATTAGAGACAACCGCATTCACTTTAAATAGGGCACCACGTATTTCCGTTGAGATGACACCGTATGAACTATGGTTTGGAGAAACCTAAGCTCTCGTTTCTTAAAAGTTTAGGGCTATGATGCTTATGTGGAAAAGTTTCAACATGATAAGCTCGAACCCAACGCGGATAAATGCATCTTCATAAGACACCCAAAACAGTTGGGTATACCTCCTATCTCAGATCCGTAAGCGAAGTGTTTGTTTCTAGAAACGAGTCCTTTCTCGAGGAAAAGTTTATCTTGAAATAATTGAGTGGGAGGGTGGTGGAACTTGATGAGGTTATTTAAACGTCACTTCAACTAGTGTGTAGCAGGGCGCGGGAAGTTGTTCCTGTGGCGCCTACGCCAATTGAAGTGGAAACTGATGATAGTGACCATTAAGCTTCAGATCAAGTTACTACAAACCTCGTAGGTCAACAAGGTCGCGTACTGCTACAGAGTGGTACTGTAACCCTGTCTTGGAGGTCATGTTTTTGAACAACAATGAACCTACGAGCTATGGAGAAGCGATGGTTGGCTCGGATTCCGGCAAATGGCTGGAGGCCATGAAATCCGAGAGTTGATCCATGTATAAAAACAAAGTGTAGACTTTGGAAGAACTACTTGATGGTCGTAAGACTATTAAGTACATATGGATCTTTAAAAGGAAGACAGACGATGATGGTGGAAAGTCACAATTAAGAAAAGCTCGACTTGTCGCAAAGATGTTTCCGACAAGTTCAAAGAGTTGACTATGATGAGACTTTCTCACTCGTAGCGATGCTAAAAGTCTGTTGGAATTATGTTAGCAGTTTCTGCATTATTTATGAAATATAGCACACAGGATGTCAAAACATTGTTTCCTCGACGGTTTCCTTGAGGAAAGGTTTTATGTGATACAACGAGAAGGTTTTGTCGATCCCAAGGATGCTAACAAGTATGCAAGCTCCAGCGATCCTTCTATGGATTGGTGCAAGCATCTCGGAGTTGGAATATACGCTTTGATGAGATGATAAAAGCTTTCGGGTTTATACAAGATTTATGAGAAACTTGTATTTCCAAAGAAGTGAGTGGGAGCACCATAGAATTTCTGATAAGTATATGTGGTTGACATATTGTTGATCGGAAGTAATGTTGAATTTCTCGAAAGCATAAAGGGTTGTTTGAAAGGAGTTTTTCAAAGGAAGACCTGGATTGAGCTTCTTGAACATTGAGCATCAAGATCTATAGAGATAGATCAAGACGCTTGATAAAAACTTTCAATGAAATACATGCCTTGACAAGTGCTACTGCGACAGCAGAACTTCCCTGGCAAAGGCGCCAGGAATCCTTCTGTCACGGCTACGCCTTTAGGGACTTCCTTGGCAAATACGCAAAGGATTTCCCCGCGGCCTTGGAGCCTTGCGTTGGTGTTCCCTTGAAGAGGAAAGGGTGATGTAGCACAGCGGCGGTAAGTATTTCCCTTAGTTTTGAGAACCAATGTATCGATCCAGTGGGAGGCGCGCGTCGAGTCACAAGTACCTGCACAAACACAAAGATCTTGCACCCAATGCTATGAAGGGGTTGTCAATCCCTTATAGATTGTTTGAAAAGTGAGAACTGAAAGCAAAAAGTAAACAAAGCAAAGTAAAAGCAAAAGTGGAGACGATAGTTGTGAATAGACCCGGGGGCCGTAGTGTTCGCTAGTGGCTTCTCTCATGAAAGCAAGTAGACGGTGGGTGAACGAATTACTGTCGAGCAAATGATAGAACTACGCAAGGTCGTGACGTCATCTATGGCAATGATTATATCTATAGGCATCACGTCCAAAACAAGTAGACCGATACTTTCTACATCTACTACAATTACTCCACACGTCGACCGCTATCCAGCATGCATCTAGTGTATTAAGTTCATAAGAACAGAGTAACGCCTTAAGCAAGATGACATGATGTAGATGGACAATCTCATATCTACGAATAAAGCCCATCGTGTTACCCTTGATGGCAACAACATGATGCGTGCCTTGCTGCCCCTTCTGTCACTGGGAAAGGTCACCGCACGGTATGAACCCAAAACCAAGCACTTCTCGCATTGCAAGAATCATAGATCTAATTGGCCAAACAAAACCCAAGACTCGGAGAGACTTACAAGGATATTAAATCATGCATATAAGAAATCATCAAAGACTCAAATATAATTCATAGATAATCTGATCACAAATCCACAATTCATCGGATCTCGACAAACACACCGCCAAAGAGGATTACATCGGATAGATCTCCATGAAGATCATGGAGAACTTTGTATTGAAGATCCAAGAGAGAGAAGAAGCATCTAGCTACTAACTACGGACCCGTAGGTCTGAAGTGGACTACTCACGCGTCATTGGAGAGGCGATGATGTTGATGTAGAAGCCCTCCAACTCCAAAGTCCCCTCCGGCAGGGCACCGGGAAGGGTCTCTAGATGAGATCTCGCGGAAACGGAAGCTTGCGGCGGCGAGAGAGTGTTTTCGTGGATGCCTTGATTTTTTCTGGATTTTAGGCAATATATATGCCAAAGAGCTAGGGCAGGGGAGCGCCACGGAGGCCACAAGCCTGGTAGCCGTCGCCCCCTGGTGGCGGCTACATGGCTTGTGGCCCCCTGTGGCTCTCCTGCCTTGGCCCTCAAGTCCCCCGATCTTCTTCTGTTCTGGAAAAAATTATTTCAGGGATTTTATTTCGTTTGGACTCCATTCCAAAATCAGATCTGAAAAGAGTAAAAAACACAGAAAAAACAGGAACTGGCACTTGGCACTGAATTAATAAGTTAGTCCCAAAAAAGATATGAAAGGTACATAAAACATCCAAAGTTCACAAGATAACAGCATGAAACCATAAAAAATTATAGATACGTTTGAGACGTATCAAGCATCCTCAAGCTTAACTCCTGCTCGTCCTCGAGTAGGGAAGTGATAAAGAATGAATTTTTGATGCTTTCATGCTACCTAGCATAGATGTCCTTTGTAACTCCTCTTATGTGACGTTAATGTTGAGATCCATAGATTCAAAACAATAGTTTGCTATTGATGTGGAGACAATAAAAATTCAAGCAAACTAGCAAGGTAATCATGAACTTTCAAAATAACAAGGCCAAAAGAAAGTTATCCCTACAAAATCATGTAGTCTGGCTATGCTCTATCATCCTTGCACAACGAATTTAAATCATGCACAACCCCGGTATTGGCCAAGTAATTGTTTTCACACTTTTACTTTCTCAAACCTTTTCAACTCTCACGCAATACATGAGCATGAGCCATGGTTTTAGCACTAAGTGGAATGGAGTGTGGTGGAGGTTGCAAGACAAACAAGGAGAAGATAGTCACATTAACTAGGCATATCAATGAGCTATGGAGATGCTCATCAATAGATATCAATGTGAATGAGTAGGGATTGCCATACAAATGATGCACTAGAGCTAAGAGTATGTGAAAGCTCTTAAAGAAAACTAGTGGGTGTGCATCCAACTTGCTTGCTCATGAAGACCTAAGGCAAATTTGAGGAAGCCTATCATTGGAATATACAAGCCAAGTTATATAATGAAAATTTCCCACTAGCTATATGGTGGTGACAAAACGAGAGACTCTCAATCATGAAGATAATGGTGCTTAATAAGCACAAGTGTGGAAGGATAGTAGCATTGTCCCTTCTCTCTTTTTCTCTCATTTTTTTGGTGGGCTCTTTGGCCTCTTTTTTTTGGTGGGCAACTTTGGCCTCTTTTTGTAAATGGGCTTCGCTGGCCTCTTTTATTTCCTCACATGGGACAATGCTCCATCAATGATGATCATCACACTTACAACTCAAAACTTAGAGCAATGATGACTCTATATGAAATGCCTTCGGTAGTGTACCGTGACAATGATCTAGCATGGCATAGACATCAATGGAAACATCATGCTAGCTATCTTATGATCATGCAATGGCAATGTAGAAGCTGTGGCACATGTCATGGTGGTAGTTGCATGGCTATATATCTCGGAATGGCTTTGAAAAAGCCATAGTAGGTAGGTATGGTGGCTTTTTTGAGGGAGGCTAATGGTGGGTTTTGTGCACCGGCGAAAGTTGCATGACACTAAAGAAGATAGTGATGGTGGAAGGTGAAAGTGCATCTGAACCATGGACTCAACATTAGTCATGAAGAACTCATATACTTGTTGCAAAAATTTTAGTAGTAGTTGAAACAAAGCATTCAACGCATACTCCTAGGGGAAGGATTGGTAGGTATAAACCATCGCGCGATCCCGACCGCCACACAAAGGATGACAATCAATAGACTAATCATGCTTAGACTTCATCACATAGCGGTTCACCATACATGCATGCTATAGGAATCACTAACTTCAACACAAGTATTTATAGATCCACAACACCTTACTAGTATAACTTCAATATTACCACAACCACAACTCAAAACTAATTGAGATGAATCAAACTTCTCTTACTATTCAACGCACATGAAGGTGGAAGTTTTCATATCCCTTTGGATAAGTACCACTTTTGAGACTACTTTCATTGCATAGATCAACTATCAAGCCACGCACTTCCGTGCTCTATAAGATATAAGTGAAGCACATAGAGCAGAATCAACTATCTCAAAAGATATAGGTGAAGCATATGTGAGCTGAATTGTCTAACCAAAGGATATAGGTGAAGCTCGACAAAATCACAGTGAGTGCATGTCTCTCTCTAGGTGTGCAGCAAGGAAGATTGTGACACAACAAAAATAAAAGACTCCTACGATACAAGACGCTCCAAGCAAGACACATAACATGTGGTGAATAAAAATATAGCCCCAAGTAACGTTACCGATGGATTGAAGAAGAAAGAGGGGATGCCTTCCCGGGGCATACCCAAGCTTAGGCTTTTACGGCATCCTTGAATCAACTTGGGGTGACTTGGGAATCCCCAAGCTTGAGCTCTTGCCACTCTTTATCTCTTTGTCCATAAGAACTTCACCCAAAACTTGAAAACTTCACAACACGAAACTTAAACAGAAACTCGTGATATCATTAGTATAAGAAAGCAAACCACCATTTCCTTGGGTACTGTAGCAAACTTAAATTCTACTTATGTTGATGTTGGGTTACTGTATTTTCAATCTTCCATGGCTAATACCCCCCGATACTATCCATAGTTTCATCAAAATGAGCCACCAACTCAACAAAAACAAAATCTGTTAACAGCAGACCAGTCTGTAGCAATCTTATACTTCGTATACTTCTGGTACTTCAAAAATTCAGAAAAATTACGACAGTCTGATGAATTTATGTAGTAATCATCATAAAAAAGAATCAACTCAAAAGCTCTTACAGAAAAAAAAGAAAATTCTTTTCGTGAGTAGAAAGTTTCTCTCTTTTCCAGCATGACCAAACGATCATCCCAAGACTAATCATAATGGTTTTACTTGGCACAAACGCAAAAAGAAACACAAAAAACACAATCATAACAGAATTATGAAAGTGTGGAAAACACAAAACAGAAAGAAAAAGGATATATTTGTTGGGTTGCCTCCCAACAAGCGCTATTGTTTAATGCCCTTGGCTAGGCAAAAGGTGATGGAATCACGTATAGTCATCTTTGGTGCTCAAACCATAAGTAGTGTGATCATTAATCATCTTAAGATCTTCATCTTTATTGGATGACTCACCACTAGCTTTAGGAACAAAAACAGACTTGACGGTCTTTTTGAGAGTGAGATTTGGAGTATTTTGCACAGCGGCAAAATCGGAACCCAAGTTGGTTATGACATCTTCTAGTTTGCCAATTCTAGAGGAATCATTAACTATAGGTTCCTTCTCCCTTAAATTTTTCAAAACCATTCCCACTTTGGATCCGTACTGAGTAATTTGATTGTGGATCTTTATATCCAAACCCTCAATAAGTTCAATTGTGGCAATTTTGTTTTCAATATCATCCAGCCTTTGCATCATGTGTTCCAAGGTCAAGGTAGTTCCATTAACCCTGAGCGGGGGT
The DNA here is from genome assembly GCF_904849725.1 of Hordeum vulgare subsp. vulgare. Taxonomy (NCBI): domain Eukaryota; kingdom Viridiplantae; phylum Streptophyta; class Magnoliopsida; order Poales; family Poaceae; genus Hordeum; species Hordeum vulgare. The sequence goes on along the minus strand of NC_058522.1, from coordinate 380,806,187 downwards.
GAGCCTACCAAATTCATGATAGCTCCATAGGAGTCAACAGTATGGCTCCCCAAAAATTTCCCGCCTACGATGGTATCAAGGATATACCTCTTCCAAGGAGAGATTCCAACATAAAAACTGCGAAGAAGAACTCTAGTGGATTGCTTACGAGTAGATCTACTTTGAGCATTGCAAATCCTGTACTAAGCGTCCTTTAAATTTTCTTCCTCATTCTGCCTAAAATTGAGAACTTCATTCTCAGGGGTATCGTTTGGAGTGGTGGGTCTAGACATTGATGGACTATCCCACACACAAACGATCAGGAAGAGAGTGAGTGAAACGTGCAAAAGAGAACGACAAAGGGCAAAAGAAAACACCCAGGGAGAAGGCAAATGAAAACGGCAAATGTGAAGTGGGGGAGAGGAAAACGAGAGGCAACTGGCAAAAAAGGTAAATGCAAGAGATGAGTTTGTGACACCTACTTGGATAGATCTTGACTTGATCTCTCCTCGGCAAGCGATCCTCCTCCCCGGCAACAACGCCAGAAATCCTTCTGCTACTGCGACAACAGACCTTCCGTGGCAACGGCGCCAGGAATCGTTCTGTCACGGGCTATGCATTTAGGGACTTCCTTGGCAAATATGTAAAGGATTTCCCCGCGGCCTTGGAGCCTTGCGTTGGTGTTCCCTTGAAGAGGAAAGGGTGATGTAGCATAGTGGCAGTAAGTATTTCCCTCAGTTTTGAGAACCAAGGTATCGATCCAGTGGGAGGCGCGCGTCGAGTCACAAGTTCCTGCACAAACACAAAGATCTTGCACCCAATGCTATGAAGGGGTTGTCAATCCCTTATAGATTGTTTGAAAAGTGAGAACTGAAAGCAAAAAGTAAACAAAGCAAAGTAAAAGAGAAAGTGGAGACGATAGTTGTGAATAGACCCGGGGGCCGTAGTGTTCGCTAGTGGCTTCTCTCATGAAAGCAAGTAGACGGTGGGTGAACGAATTACTGTCGAGCAATTGATAGAACTGCGCAAAGTCGTGACGTTATCTATGGCAATGATTATATCTATAGGCATCACGTCCAAAACAAGTAGACCGATACTTTCCGCATCTACTACTATTACTCTGCACGTCCACCGCTATCCAGCATGCATCTAGTGTATTAAGTTCATAAGAACATTGTAACGCCTTAAGCAAGATGACATGATGTAGATGGACAATCTCATATCTACGAATAAAGCCCATCTTGTTACCCTTGATGGCAACAACACGATGCGTGCCTTGCTGCCCCTTCTATCACTGGGAAAGGTCACCACACGGTATGAACCCAAAACCAAGCACTTCTCCCATTGCAAGAGTCATAGATCTAGTTGGCCAAACAAAACCCAAGACTCGGAGAGACTTACAAGGATATCAAATCATGCATATAAGAAATCAGCAAAGACTCAAATATAATTCATAGATAATCTGATCACAAATCCACAATTCATCGGATCTCGACAAACACACCGCCAAAGAGGATTACATCGGATAGATATCCATGAAGATCATGGAGAACTTTGTATTGAAGATCCAAGAGAGAGAAGAAGCCATCTAGCTACTAACTACGGACCCGTAGGTATGAAGTGGACTACTCACGAGTCATTGGAGAGGCGATGATGTTGATGTAGAAGCCCTCCAACTCCAAAGTCCCCTCCGACAGGGCATCGGGAAGGGTCTCCATATGAGATCTCGCGGAAACGGAAGCTTGCGGCGATGAAAAAGTGTTTTCGTGGATGCCTTGATTTTTTTCTGGATTTTAGGGAATATATAGGCCAAAGAGCTAGGGCAGGGAGCACCAGGGAGGCCATAAGCCTGGTAGCCGCCGACCCCCCTGGTGGCAGCTACAGGGCTTGTGGGCCCCTGTGGCTCTCCTGCCTTGGCCCTCAAGTCCCCCGATCTTCTTCTATTCTGGAAAAATTTATTTCGGGGATTTTATTCTATTTGGACTCCGTTCCAAAATCAGATCTGAAACACAGAAAAACAGGAACTAGCACTAGGCACTGAATTAATAAGTTAGTCCCAAAAAAGATATGAAAGGTACATAAAACATCCAAAGTTGACAAGATAACAACATGAAACCATCAAAAATTATAGATACGTTTGAGACGTATCAACAAGTTTTTGAAAGAGTTCAAAATAGATCAGCGAAGAAGGAGTTCTTGGCTGTGTTGTAAGGTGTAAATTGGACTAAGACTCAAAGCCTGACCATGACAGAAAAAGGTGAAAGGACGAAGGTCATCCCCTATGCATTAGCCATAGGCTCTAAAGTATGCTATGTTGTGTATCGCACCTGATGTGTGCCTTGCCATGAATTTGTCCAGGATTGAATCACTAAACAGCGGTCAAAGTTATCCTTAGTAACTAGTGGACTAAGGAATTTTTCTCGATTATGGAGGTGATTAAGGAGTTCGTCGTAAAGAGTTACGTTGATGCAAGCTTTGACACTAATCCGAATAACTATGAGTAGTAAACCGGACTCGTATAGTGGAGCAGTCATTTGATATAGTTCCAAATGGTGCATGGTAGAAACATCTATAGGATGAAATAGAGATTTGTAAAGCACACACGGATCTGAAAGGTTCAGACCCATTGAACAAAAACCTCTCTCACAATCAAGATATGATCAAACCCCATAACTGTATGGGTGTTAGGTTCATTACAATCACAAAGTGATGTGAACTAGATTACTGATTCTAGTGCAAGTGGTAGACTGTTGGAAATATTCCCTAGAGGCAATAATAAATTGGTTATTATTATATTTCCTTGTTCATAATAATATTTTATTATCCATGCTATAATTGTATTGATTGCAAACTCAAATACATGTGTGGATACATAGACAACACACTGTCCCTAGTGAATCTCTAGTTGACTAGCTCGTTGATCAAAGATGGTCAAGGTTTCCTGTCCATAGACAAGTGTTGTCACTTGATAACGGGATCACATCATTGGGAGAATGATGTGATGGACAAGACCCAAAATATAAACGTAGCATATGATCGTGTCAGTTTATTGCTACTGTTTTTCTGCATGTCAATGTATCTGTTCCTATGACCATGAGATCATGCAACTCCCGGGCACCGGAGGAATACCTTGTGCGTATCAAACATTGCAACATAACTGGGCGACTATAAAGGTGCTCTACAGGTATCTCCAAAGGTGTCTGTTGGGTTGGCATGGATCAAGACTCGGATTTTTCACTCCGTGTGACGGAGAGGTATCTCGGGACCCACTCGGTAATACAACATCACAACAAGCCTTGCAAGCAATGTGACTAATGAGTTAGTCATGGGATATTGTATTACAGAACGAATAAAGAGACTTGCCGGTAACGAGATGTAACTAGGTATGGAGATACCGACGATCAAATCTCGGGCAGGTAACATACCGAAGGACAAAGGGAATAGTATACAGGATTATATGAATCCTTGACATAGAGGTTCAACCGATAGAGATCTTCGTAGAATATGTAGGAGCCAATATGGACATCCAGGTCCCGCTGTTGGTTATTGACCGGAGAGTGTCTCAGGTCATGTCTGCATAGTTCTCGAGCCCGCAGGGTCTGCATACTTAAGGTTCGATGACGTTTCGATATAGTTGAGTTATATGTGTTGGTGACCAAAGTTTTGTTCGGAGTTCCGGATGAGATCCCGGACGTCACGAGGAGTTCCATAATGGTCCGGAAATGAAGATTGATATATAGGAAGTTGGTATTTGGATTCCAGAAGGTTTTCGGGCATTGTCGGCAGTGTACCGGGAGTGACGAATGGGTTTCGGGGCCCCACTGGGTGGTCCCACCACGCCCCAAGGGGTCCACATGGGTTTATTGGATGCGCAATAAGGCTTGAAGGGCTGGCAAGTCATCCAAGGAAAGCCCATGAGGAAAAAGGTGGAAAATCCAAAAGAGGTGGGCAATTTAGGAAGGAGTCCTAACCCAAGTGGGATTGGAGGAGGACTCCTCCGTCCTCAACTTCGGCCGATCTAAGGAGGCTCTCCTTGAGCCTCAAGTCTAGTCCCTCCCTCTTCCTATATATACTAGAGGGTTTTTGGGTTTTAGAGACACAACTTTATTGTTGTAAATATGCCCTAGAGGCAATGATAAAATAGTTATAATTATATTTCCTGTTTCAAGATAATCGTTTATTATTCATGCTATAATTGTATTGAATGAAAGCATAGATACATGTGTGGATATATAGACAAAACAATGTCCCTAGTAAGTCTCTAGTTGACTAGCCAGTTGATCAAGGATGGTTAAGGTTTTCTGACCATATGCAAAGTGTTGTTGCTTGATAACTGGATCACATCATTAGGAGAATGATGTAATGGACAAGACCCAAATTATAAACGCAACATGTGATCATGCCATTTTGTTGCTATTGTTTTTTGCGTGTCAAGTATTCATTCCTATGACCATGAGATCATGTAACTCACTGACACCGAAGGAATACCTTGTGTGTATCGAACGTCACAATGTTACTGGGTGACTATAAAGGTGCTCTACAGGTATCTCCGAAGGTGTTCGTTGAGTTAGCATGGATCAAGACTCGGATTTGTCACTCCGTGTGACGGAGAGGTATCTCGGGGCCCACTCGGTAATACAACATCACAAATAAGCCTTGCAAGCAATGTGACTCCAGTGTTAGTCACGGGATCTTGTATTACGGAACGAGTAAAGAGACTTGCGAGTAATGAGATTGAAATAGGTATAGGGATACCGACGATCTAGTCTCGGGCAAGTAACATACCAAAGGACAAAGGGAATGTTATACGGGATTATATGAATCCTTGGCACAAAGGTTCAATCGATAAGATCTTCGTAGAATATGTAGGATCCAGTATGGACATCCAGGTCCCGCTATTGGATATTGACTGAGGAGTGTCTCGGGTCATGTCTGCATAGTTCTCGAACCCGCAGGGTCTGCACACTTAAGGTTCAGTGACATTTTAGTATAGTTGAGTTATTTGTGTTGGTGACCGAAGGTTGTTTGGAGTCCCGGATGAGATCATGGACGTCATGAGGGTTTCTGGAATGGTCCGGAAATGAAGATTGATATATAGGATGGTTTCATTTCGAAACGGGAAAGATTTCGGGCATTACCAGAAGTGTACTGGGAGTGACGATTGGGTTCTGGGTGTTCACCGGGAGTGGCCCACCCACCCGGGAGTGAGCCCAGTAGCACTAGGGTAGTGCACCAGCCCTTAGTGGGCTGGTGTGGCCATCCCAAGTGGGCTATGGTGCCACAAGGAGAAAAACCAAAAGAAAGAAAAAAAGGGAGGTGGGAAGGAAAGAGTGGGTTCCTCCTCCTCCAAACCGAATTGGAGTGGGAGTCCACCTCCTTCCTTCGCCCGGCGCCCTTGGGGCTCTCTTAAGCCCCATGGCTAGCCCATCCCCTCCTCCTATATATATTGGTGATTTTAGGGATTTTGAGACAAAACTTTGCCACGTGCAACTCAAACCTATACCTCGTAGTTCCACCTCTAGATCGGATTTCTGCGTAGCTTGGGCGGAGCCATGCAAGAATAGATTATCACCAACACCGCCGCGCCGTCACACTGCCGGAGAACTCATATACTTCCCCGTCTCTCTTGGTGGATCAAGAAGGTGGAGATCGTCATCAAGTTGTACGTGTGCTGAACGCGAAGGTGCCGTCCGTTCGGTGCTAGATCGTGACGGATCGTGGGACGACGGTAATTTGAATCATGAAGCTGTACCACTACATCAACCGCGTTTCTTAACGCTTCCCGCTTAGCGATCTACAAGGGTATGTGGATCTGATCTCCCTCTCGTAGATGAACATCGCCATGATAGGTCTTCGTGTGCGTAGGATTTTTTTTATTTCCCATGCAACATTCCCCAACATTTGCCACGTGCAACCCTAAACTTCCACTTTGTAGTTCTTCCTCTAGATCGGATTTCTGCGGTGGTTAGGTGAAGCCGTGCAGGAATAAGATCACCACCATCACCGGAGCATCGTCACGCTGCCGAGGAACTCATCTACATCCCCGTCTCTCTTGCTGGATCAAGAAGGCGTAGATCGTTATCGGGCTGTACGTGTGCGGAACGCGGAGGTGCCGTCCGTTCGGCACTTGATCGGGACGGATCGTGAGACGGTTCGCAGGACAGATCGTGGGACGGTTCGTGGGACGGATCGTGATGATGTACCACTACATCAACCGTGTTTATTAATGCTTCCACTTAGCGATCTACAAGGGTATGTGGATCCGATCTCCCTCTCGTAGATGATCATCACCATGATAGGTCTTCGTGTGCGTAGGATTTTTTTTATTTCCCAAGCGACATTCCCCAACAACAAAGTCCCGGGGCACATAGTCCCTACCGTATTCTCCTTGGACTAAGGACACACAATCCTCACCCAACACTCGTGGTAAGTCTTCAGGGAAGACTTCCAAACCCTCACAAACTCGGTCACCCGGCGATCAACAATTGACTGCTGGATGCTCTAGACCATGACGCCTAACCGTCTAGAGGATGCACAGTCCTCAAAGGTAAAAGGCTTTAGTTCCACACATGAACAAATTCTTCAGTGATGCTCAATCACTTGGTTTTTGGTTTGTGGTTTGGTGTTTGGGGTATTTCCTCACTTGATGATTTACTCTCGAAGACTCTGAGGAATTTGGGTTGCTCTAAATGACAAGTGCCAGTTTCTCTCGGAGCAGCCAACCAGCTAGTGGTTGTGGGGGCGGCTATTTATAGCCTGGGAACATCCCGACATGATTTGACATAAATGCTCTTAAATAATGTGACCGTTGGGTCGATAAGATTAGTGAGGTGGCGCATGTCGCGGCAACGGTCAAAACTTTCAACTCTGAAAGTCCTCATGTCTCTCATATTCCTCACTTTGAGGCTTTGGTAGGTTTAGGCTTGGGTTGAGCATCATGAGGAAATTCATTCCATAGTATTACTTCGACCCCCTTTAACAGTACAGTGTTCCTATGACTCAAGAGTAAAGAAAATGAAATAGAAAGATTAAATCTTCATCCTTCAAAGTCTTCAGACTGATTTTCTTCAGGACACACCGAATTCCTCATCTTCAATATCTTTATGAGGAATATCAATTTCATCGCAATTTCTTCGTGATCAAACTCTTCAAGTTAAGACCAATTTCTTCAGCCGAAGGCATTCATTTTTAGGGGTCGATATTCATCGTATAACTCAAACTCCTCAGTGACTTATAGAGCCTGTGTACACTTACAAACACATTAGTGTCTTAACCTATAAGTCTTCAAACCACCAAAATCACTAAGGGAACTAGATGCACTTACATACTCGTTACCACGTGCTGCTTTCGTCAAGATTTCAGTCACTTTGTGGGCCACTTGGTGGGCGAGGAGGCAGGTCATTCATGAGCAGATATACCACAGCCCCACTGCCACACACTAGTTCATAAGTAGGTTCATCCAGAAGCTTGACATGTTGAACCAAGAGGTGAAAGCAACGAGGCAGAGTGGGCAACGAATGCACGTCAGACCAAAAGCACCACCGCCGGGGGTAGCTAAAATCTACAAAGATGCGACTATGGAAAGATCTCATGTGGGAGGAGCTTGTGCAGCGTTATGTAGGGACGCACATGGCAAGTTCTTAGAAAGCTCTGTTTTGGTTATACATGGCATGACGAATGTGGCGGCAATGGAGGCGATGGATCTCAGAGAGGGGTTGGCGCTGGCCGAGGACATTCACTTCCAAGATATCATCATAGCTTCAAACGTGAAGCAAGTCGTCCGAGATATCAACTCACAGGTTGATGGACTATATGGGCCGATAATTAGAGATATTTCATCTCGTGCTTATTTGTTTAATTGTAAAATAACCTGTGAAGCTAGAGACACAAACGTAGATACTGATAGACTAGCTAAATTTTCATACTCACTGGATCAAGGGTGACATGTTTGGTTGCTCCACTCTCATGATATTTTTTGTATCCCACTAGATGTGGAATTTGAGTAATAAAGCTAGTCTTTCCTCCTCAAAAACTACTTGTGAGAAATTACTCAAAAAGAAAAAAACAGAACTTGTGAGCAGCCCGAATCTTGATACCTTTCTTCTCCAAGAAAAAGTGTTGTTTACCTTGGTCTCTACGTTTTTATGAAATAGTTATTTTATATTATGGAATGAAGGAAGTATATTTTTACTAGTCAGTTACCTTTTAAGAGGTGAAACCATTTTCTTAATATAATATGAGGGGATAAAATCACATTATTTGTCATACATAAGAATATCTATACCCGGATTCCTCAAATGCCTCAACATTAAAGCGAACATCGTGGTACTAGATTTCTAAAACTGGACTTATACGTCCGGGCTCGACGAATATGAGGAGGCCCGGACTTCAAACCACATGTGAGACCCATAAGAACACCCATTGTTGCCCGGCGGTCTCGAGAGAATGCCCCACCGACGCATCGCTTGAGATGCCAAATCTCACTATTTAAGCCGGGCGGTGACCCCCAATACTAGTCACAGCCCCCCTCCTTCACGCTGCCACCCACCACATCTACCTGTAACTCTGGCTTGACAGTTGATCACCATGTACACGATGCTCACTTTGAAGCATCGGTTGCAACTCCTATAACATATCCGGGCCCGGTGCACTGTTCGAATTATAGTCGGTCTGTCTCCAGATTCCTCGTGTTTTCCCATGAGTTATTCATGTTCTTCCTCTAATCCACCTTCATTTCGTGAAGATGGGCCACCTAGCGACTTGCTCTATGTCAAGAGTCAAGGATACAACCGCGACCAAGATCGACCTTGCACCTGCTATAAACAAGGAACTGTTGGGGAACATTGCATGGGAAACAAAATCTTTCGTACACACACAAAAGACCTATCATGGTGATGACCATCTACGAGAGGGGAGATTATATCCGCATACCCTTATAGATCTCTAAGCGGGAAGTGTTAAGAAATGCAGTTGATGTAGTCGAATGTCCTCGCGATCCAATCACGATCCGTCCCACGAACTCTGTCCCGATCTAGTACCGCACGGACGACACCTCCGCGTTCAGCACACATACAACTCGGTGAAGATCTATGCCTTCTTGATCCAGAAAGAGGAGCGAAGAGGTAGCTGAATTCTCTAGCAGCACGACAACGTGACGATGATGGTGGTGGAGCTACTCCAGCACGGCTTCGCCGTGCTGGACTGATCTAGCTATGACGTGTCGAAGTTGTGGAGGGAGAGAGAGCTGCACTTTGTCTTGAGTGCCAAAAGCCTCTCTCACCTCCACTATATATAGGTGAGAGGGAGGGGGCGGCGCCCTAGAGAAAACCCTAGTGTTTCGGCCGGCGCAAGAGGGATAGGGAGGAGTCCTCCTCCAACCCCACTTGGAAGGAGTAGTCCTTCCTTCCCCAAATCGGATTGGCCCCTCTCCTTGCCTTTTCTTCCACTTTGGCCAACCTAGGGCTTCTTGGGCTGGCCACCAGCCCACTAGGGGCTAGTGCGCCACCCTTGGGCCCCTTTTGGTCTTCTCCCGGGTGAGTGCCCCCCCCCAATAGAACTCCGAAACCCATTCGTCACTCCCGATACATTACCGGTAATCCCGAAAGCCAAATGGATACTTCCTATATCAATCTTCATCTCCGGACCATTCCGGAAACGCTCGTGACGTCCGGGATCTCATTCGGGACTCCGAACAACCTTCGGTTACCAAAATCAATAATTCAGCTATACCAAAACATCACTGAACCGTAAGTGTGCACACCCCGCGGGTTCGAGAACTATGTAGACATGACCGAGACACTCTCCGATCAATATCCAATAGTAGGACCTGGATGCCCATATTGGATCCTACATATTCTATGAAGATCTTATCGGTTGAACCTCTATGTCAAGGATTCTTTTAATCCTGTATATCATTCCCTCTGTCCTTCAGTATGTTACTTGCCCGAGATTCGATCGTCGGTATCCTCATACCTATTTCAATGTCGTTACCGGGAAGTCTCTTTACTCGTTCCATAATACAAGATCCTGTGGCTAACTCTGTAGTCACATTTCTTGCAAGGCTTGTTTATGATGTTGTATTCCCGAGTGGGCCCCGAGATAGATCTTCGTCATATGGAGTGACAAATCCCACTCTTGATCTATGCTAACTCAAGGGACACCTTCAGAGATACTTGTAGAGCACATTTATAGTCACCCAATAATGTTGCGATGTTTGATACACACAAGGCATTCCTCCGATGTCAGTGAGTTACATGATCTCATGGTCATAGGCATGTATACTTGACATGCAAAAAACAATAGCAACAAAATAATACGATCACATGCTACGTTTATAGTTTGGGTCTTGTCCAACACATCAGCTCCTAATGATGTGATCCCGTTCTCAAGTGACAACAGTTGTCTATGGATTGGAAACCTTAACCATCTTTGATCAACGAGTTAGTCAACTAGAGGCTTACTAGGGACATTATTTTGTCTATGTATCCACGCATGTATCTATGTTTCCATTCAATACAATTATACAATGGATAATAAACGATTATCTTGAAATAGGAAATATAATAATAACTATGTTTATTATTGCCTCTAGGGCATATTTCCAATAGACTTCCACTTGCACTAGAGTCAATAATCTAGCATCACATCTCTATGTGATTTACAGTGCAACAAATTTAACACCCATATAGTTCTGGTGTTGGTCATGTTTAGCTCGTGGAAGAGGCTTAGTCAGCGGGTGTGCAACATTCAGATCCATGTGTACTTTGCAAATATTTATGTCCTCCTCCTTGACGTAATCACGGATGGCATTGAAGCATCATTTTAAGTGTCTGGTCCTGTTGTGAAACCTTGGTACCTTGGCTAGAGCAGTGGCACGAGTGTTGTCATAGAACAGATTTATTGGATCGAGTGTGCTTGGGAAAACTTGAAGATCTGTCATGAACTACTTCATCCAGACACCCTCCTTAGCCGCCTCTGAGGCAGCTATGTACTCCCCATCGCATGTAGAATCAGCTACGCCGCTTTGCTTGGAACTGCACCAGCTTACCGCACCCCCATTAAGAATAAATACGTATTCAGTTTGTGACTTAGAGTCATCCGGGTCAGTGTTGAAGCTTGCATCGACGTAACCCTTTACGACGAGCTGTTTGCCACCTCCATAAATGAGAAACTTTTCATTAGTCCTTTTCAGGTACTTCAGAATATTCTTGACCGCTGTCCAGTGGTCCACTCCTGGATCACTTTGAAACCTGCCTGCCATACTTATGGCAAGGCTGACATTCAGTCTTGTGCACAGTATTGCATACATGATATACCCTATGGCTGAAGCATAGAGGACGACACTCATCGTTTCTCTATCTTCTGCAGTTACTGGGCATTGAGTCTTCCTCAACTTTATACCTTGTAGCACAAGCAAGAATCCCTTCTTGGATTGTTCCATTTTGAACTTCTTCAAAACCTTATAAAGGTATGTGCTTTGTTAAAGTCCTATTAAGCGCCTTGATCTATCTCTATATATCTTGATGCCTAATATGTAAGCAACTTCTCCCAGGTCCTTCATTGAAAAACTCTTATTCAAGTAATCCTTCGTGCTCCACAAAAATTATATATTGTTTCCAATCAGCAATATGTCATCCACATATAATATTATAAACGCTATAGAGCTCCCACTCACTTTCTTGTAAATACAAGCTTCTCCAAAATTTTGTATAAACTCAAATGCTTTGATCACCTCATCAAAATGATGATTCCAACTCCAAGATGCTTGCACCAGTCCATAAATGGATCGATGGAGCTTGCATAATTTGTTAGCATTCTCTGGATCAACAAAACCTTCAGGTTGTATCATATACAACTCTTCTTTAATAAACCCGTTAAACAACGCCGTTTTGACATCCATATGCCAGATTTCATAATCGAAAAATGCAGCTATTCCTAACATGATTCGTACGGACTTAAGCATCGCTACGGATGAGAATGTCTCAATCGTAGTCAACTCCTTGAACTTGTGAAAACCCCTTTGCCACAAGTCGACCTTTATAGATGGTCACATTACCGTCCGCGCCCGTCTTTTCCTTAAAGATCCATTTGTTCTGAATAGCCTTTCGACCTTCAGGTAATACTTCCAAAGTCCATACTTTGTTTTCATACATAGATCCTATCTCGGATTTCATGGCCTCTAACTATTTGTTGGAATCCAGACCCTCAATTACTTCTCCATAATTCGCATGCTCATTGTTTGCAACAACATGATTGACAAGACAGGATTTCCATACCACTCAGGAACAGTACGTGCCCTTGTTGACCTACGAGGTTCGATAGCAACTTGATCCGAAGCAACATGATCACCATCATTAGCTTCCTCTTCAACTGGTGTTGCCACGACATAAATTTCTTTCTGTCCTGCGCCACCATCTTGTTGAAGCAGAGGTTCTACAACCTCATCAAGTTCTATCTTCCTCCCACTCAATTCTTTTGAGAGAAAATATTTCTCAAGAAAAGCTCTGTTCTTAGCGACAAACACTTTGCCCTCCGATTTGAGATACAAGGTATAACCAACTGTTTCTTTTGGGTAACCTATGAAGGCAGACTTTTCCGCTTTGGGTTCCAACTTTTGAGGCTGAAGCTTTTTGACATAAGCATCACATCCCCAAACTTTAAGAAACAATAACTTTGGCTTCTTGCCATACCACAACTCATATGGTGTCGTCTCAACAGATTTTGATGGTGCCCTACTTAAAGTGAATGCAGCTGTCTCCAATGCATAGCCCCAAAATGATAACGGCAAATCGGTAAGATACATCATAGAACACACCATATCTCATAAAGTATGATTACAATGTCCGGGCACACCATTGCGCCGTTGTGTTCCAAGCGGTGTCAACTGTGAAACAATTCCACATTGTCTTAAGTGAGCACCAAACTCGTAACTCAGATACTCACCTCCTCGATCAGATCGTAGGAACTCGATCTTCTTGTTACGATGTTTTTCAACTTCACTCTGAAATTGCTTGAACTTTTCAAACGTTTCGCACTTGTGCTTCATCAAGTAGATATAACCTTACCTACTCAAATCATCAGTGAAGGTGAGAAAATAATGATATCCACCATGTGCGTCTATGCTCATCGGTTCGCACACATTAGTATGTATGATCTTCAACAAGTCACTTGCACACTCCATTGTTCCGGAGAATGGATTCTTGGTCATCTTGCCCATGAGACATGGTTCACATGTCTCAAGTGATTCAAAATCAAGTGACTCCAAAAGTCCATCAGCATGGAGTTTCTTCATGCGTTTTACACCAATATGACCTAAGCGGAAGTGCCACAAGAAAGTGGCGCTATCATTATTAACTCTACATCTTTTGGTCTCAATGTTGTGGACATGAGTGTCATCACTATCGAGATTCAATATGAACAAACCCCTCACATTTTGTGCATGACCATAAATGATATTACTCGTATAAATAGAACAACCATTATTCTCTGACTTAAATGAGTAACCGTCTTGAATTAACAAGATCCAGATATAATGTTCATGCTCAACGCATGCACTAAATAACAATTATTTAAGTTCATCACTAATTTCGATGGTAACTGAAGTGAGATTGTGCCAACGACGATCACATCAACCTTGGAACCAATTCCCACGTGCATCGTCACTTCATCCTTCGCCAGCCTTCGTTTATTCCGCGGTTCCTGTTTCGAGTTGCAAGTGTGAGCAACAGAACCAGTATCAAATACCTAGGCACTACTACGAGAGCTGGTGAGGTACACATCAATAACATGTATATCAAATATACCTTGTTTGGCGTTGGCCGCCTTCTTATCAGCCAAATATTTGGGGCAGTTCCGCTTCCAGTGACCAGTCCCCTTGCAATAGTAGCACTCAGTTTCCGGCTTGGGTCCAGACTTGGGTTTCTTTGTCAGAGGGGCAACAGCTTTGCCACTCTTCTTGGAGTTACCTTTGTTCTCCTTGCCATTTTTTCTTGAAACTAGTGGTCTTATTGACCATCAACAGTTGATGCGCCTTCTGGATTTCTGACTCTACGACTTTCAGCATCGCAAACAGCTCGACGAGTGACTTATTCATCCCTTGCATGTTATAGTTCAACACAAAGCCTTTGTAGCTTGGCGACAGTGACTGAAGAACTCTGTTAGTGATAGCCTCCGGTGGGAGAGCAATTCCCAGCTCAGCAAGACGGTTAGAGTACCCAGACATTCCGAGTACATGTTCACTAGCACACCCGTTCTCTTCCATTTTGCAAGCATAGAACTTATCGGAGGTCTCATACCTCTTGATCCGGGAATTTTTCTCAAAGATAAACTTCAACTCCTGGAACATCTCATATGCTCCATAATGTTCAAAACGTATTTGAAGTCCCGGTTCTAAGCCATACAAAATAGCACATTGAACTAACGAGTGGTCATCCTTGCGCGTCTGCCAGATGTTCATAACTTCAGGCAACGCAGGTTGGGGTGGTTCATCACCTAGCGGTTCATCACCTAGCGGTTCATCAAGGACATATGACTTTTGGGCATCCTGAAGGATAAGCCTCAGATTACGGCCCAGTCAACAAAGTTGCTTCCATCATATTTTAACTTAGCTTTCTCTAGGAACACATTAAAACTCAGGGTTCTCTGCGCGGGCCATTGATCTGCAACATAAAATTTTGCAAAGATTACTTAGACTATGTTCAAGATAATTGAGTTTAGCTAATCATATTACTAATAAACTCCCACTCAAATAGACATCCCTCTAGTCATTCGAGTGGCGCATGATCCAAATCCACTAACTCAAGTCCGATCATCACGTGAGTTGAGATTAGTTTCAATGGTGAACATATCCATGTTGATCATATCAACTATATGATTCATGCTCGACCTTTCGGTCTCTGGTGTTCTGAGGCCATGTATGTACATGCTAGGCTCGTCAAGTTTAACCCGAGTGTTCCGTGTGTGCAAATGTTTTGCAACCCGTTGTATGTGAACGTTGAGTCTATCACACCCCATCATCACGTGGTGTCTCGAAACGACGAACTGTTGCAACGGTGCACAATCGGGAGAACACAGTTTTATATTGAAATTTTAGTGAGGGACCACCTTATAATGCTACCGTCGTCCTAAACAAAATAAGGTGCATAAAAGGATTAACATCACATGCAAATCATAAGTGACATGATATGGTCATGAACTTGTGCTTCTTGATCTCCATCACCAAAGCACCCGCATGATCTCCATCGTCACCGACGCCACACCATGATCTCTATCATCATGATCTCCATCATTGTGCTGACATCGAGGTTGTCGCGCTAACTATGTTGTTACTACTAAAGCTACTACTAGCAATAAAGCAAAGCATCACCAAACGCAAAAATAATTAAAGACAACTAATACGCCCATTTTGCATCACGCTTTTATATCGATATTTATTGCATTATGGGCTATTATTACATATTATGGTACAATACTTATGCCTTTTCTCTCTTATTTTACAAGGTTTACATGAAGAGGAGAATGACGGCAACTGGAATTCTGGACTGTAAAGAAGCAAATCTGAGAGACCTATTCTGCACAGCTCCAAAAGTCCTGAAAAGTTACGAAGAATAGTTTTGGAATATATAAAAAATATTGGGCGAAAGAAATACCAGAGGGGACCCACCAGGAGGTCACAAGCCCAGGGCATGGCCTACCCCCCTGGTCGCGCCCTGCAAGCTTGTGGCCCCCCTGGCAGGCCTATGGTGCCCATCTTCTGCTATATGAAGGGTTTTGACCTAGAAAAAAAATCATATCAGAACTTTTGGGATGAGGTGCCGCTTTCACGAGGCGGAACTTTGACAGAACCAATCTAGAGCTCCGGCGGAGCTACTCCATCGGGGAAACTTCCCTCCCCGAGGGGGAAATCAAAGCCATCATCAGCACCAACGATCCTCTCATCGAGAGGGGGTCAATCTTCATCAACATCTTCATCAGCACCATCTCCTCTCCAAACCCTAGTTCATCTCTTATATCCGATCTTTGTCTCAAAACCTCAGACTCGTACCCGTGGGTTGCTAGTAGTGTTGATTACTCCTTGTAGTTGATGCTAGTTGGTTTATTTGGTGGAAGATTATATGTTCATATCCTTAATGATTGTTAATACTCCTCTGATCATGAACATGAACATGCTTTGTGGGTAGTTAAGTTTTTTCCTCACGACATGTGATAAGTCTTGTTATAAGTAATCATGTGAATTTGGTATTCGTTCGATATTTTGATAAGATGTATGTTGTCTCTCCTCTAGTGGTGCCATGTCAACGTCGACTACATGACACTTCACCAATATTTGGGCCTAGGGGGAGGCATTGGGAAGTAATAAGTATATTATGGGTTGCTAGAGTGACAGAAGCTTAAACCCTAGTTTAGGCGTTGCTTTGTAAGGGGCTGATTTGGATCCATATGTTTCATGCTATGGTTAGATTTATCTTAATTCCTTTTTTGTAGTTGTGGATGCTTGCGAGAGAGGTTAATCATAAGTGGGAGGTTTGTACAAGTAAGGGAAGCACCCAAGCACCGGTCCACCCACATATGAAATTATCAAAGTAACGAACGTGAATCATATGAGCATGATGAAAACTAGCTTGACATAAATTCCCATGTGTCCTGGGGAGCGCTTTTCTTTATATAAGAGTTTGTCCAGGCTTGTCCTTTGCTATATAAAGGATTGGGACACCTTCATATACTATTTTTACATTTTTTACTTGCTACCAGTTATGAATTATCTTATCACAAAACTATCTATTACCGATAATTTCAGTGCTTGCAGAGAATACCTTACTGAAAACCACTTGTCATTTCCTTCTGCTCATTGTCGAGTTCGACACTCTTACTTATCGAAAGTACTATGATAGATCCCCTATACTTTTGGGTCATCAAGACTCTTTTCTGTCGCCGTTGCCGGGGAGTGAAGTGCCTTTGGTCAGTGGAATTTGGCAAGGAAAATTTTATATACGGTGCTGAAACTTACTATCACTTGTCACTATGGAAGCACAAAGAGATGCTCGTCAACCTGCTGCACCTACTGAAAATATTTATTATGAAATTACTTCGGATGTGATAGAAAAACTGCTAGCTAATCCTTATGCAAGAGATGGAACACTACATCCTGATTTGCATCTAATCTATGTGGATGAACTTTGTGGATTATTTAAGCTTGTAGGTCTGCCCAAGGATGATGTCAAGAAGAAAGTCTTTCCTTTATCTTTGAAGGAAAAGGCGTTGACGTGGTATAGGCTATGTGATGATATTGGATCATTGATGTCAGCTGTGCTTCCCTGGCAAAGGCGCCAGAAATGCTTCTGCTACTGCAACAAAAGACCTTCCAACGGCGCCAGAAATAGGAGTGTTGCTTGATACTCCTCAAAAACGTCACAAGGAATCCTTCAGCTGCGGCTACGCCTTAAGGGACTTCCTAGGCAAATATGCAAAGGATTTCCCCTGTGGCCTTGGAGCCTTGTGTTGGTGTTCCCTCGAAGCGGAAAGGGTGATGTAGCACAACGGTGGTAAGTATTTCCCTTAGTTTGAGAACCAAGGTATCAATCCAGTGGAGGAGTATCTCAAGATCCTGCACAAACACAAAAGCTTGCTGCCAACGCTATGAAGGGGTTGTCAATCCCTTGTAGATTGTTTGCCAAGTGATAACTGAAAGCAACAAAGTAACAAAGCAAAGTAAAAGCGGAGGTGTAAATGATGGATGTGAATAGACCCGGGGGCCGTAGTGTTTACTAGTGGCTTCTCTCATGAAAGCAAGTAGACGGTGGGTGAACAAATTACTGTCGAGCAATTGATAGAACCGCGCAAAGTCGTGACGATATCTATGGCAATGATTATATCTATAGGCATCACGTCCAGAACAAGTAGACCGATACTTTCTGCATCTACTACTATTACTCCACACGTCGACCGCTATCCAGCATGCATCTAGTGTATTAAGTCCAAAAGAACAGAGTAACGCCTTAAGCAAGATGACATGATGTAGAGGGATAATCTCAAACCAATGATGAAAACCCCATCTTTTTACCCTTGATGGCAACTACTTGATGTGTGCCTTGCTGCCCCTACTGTCACTGGGAAAGGTCACCACATGGTAGAAGCCAAAACCAATCACTTCTCCCATTGCAAGAATCATAGATCTAGTTGGCACAACAAAACCCAAGACTCGGAGAGATTTACAAGTATATCAAATCATGCATATAAGAAATCAGCAAAGACTCAAATATATATCATAGATAATCTGATCACAAATCCACAATTCATCGGATCTCGACAAACACACCGCCAAAGAAGATTATATCAGATAGATCTCCATGAAGATCATGGAGAACTTTGTATTGAAGATCCAAGAGAGAGAAGAAGCCATCTAGCTACTAACTATGGACTCATAGGTCTGAAGTGAACTACTCACGAGTCATTGGAGGGGCGATGATGATGATCAAGAAGTCCTCCAGCTCCAAAGTCCCCTCCGGCAGGGCGCCGGGAAGGGTCTCCAGATGAGATCTCGCGGAAGCGGAAGCTTGCGGCGGCGGAAAAGTATTTTCGAGGCTCCCCTGATTTTTTGCTGAATTTCTCGGAATATATAGGCCAAGGATCTAGGTCAGGGGGCGGCCAGGGAGGCCACAAGCCCTGACACCGCCGCCTCCCCATGGTGGCGGAGTGGGAGCTTGTGAGATCCCTGGAGCCCACCTGGCTTGGCCCAGAGGCCCCCTGATCTTCTTCCGTTCGGGAAAAAATCATTTCGGGGTTTTTATTCCATTTGGACTCCGTTCCAAAATCAGATCTGAAAAGAGTCAAAAACACAGAAAAACAGGAACTGGCATTTGGCACTGAATTAATAAGTTAGTCCCAAAAAAGATATAAAAGATACATAGAACATCCAAAGATGACAAGATAACAGCATGAAACCATCAAAAATTATAGATACGTTTGAGATGTATCAATCATGGAATTACAACTGATTGAAATTGGAATTTCATCAGAAGTTTTATCCTATGCATGTTGTTCATCATGATTGGAATTATATTTATAATTTTTGGCCTCGTGAAGGAGAAAGAATCGCTCAAGCTTGGGGGAGGCTTAAGTCAATGCTATATTCATGCCCTAATCATGAGTTTTCGAGAGAAATTATTATTCAATTTTTTTATGCTCAACTGTCTCGTAATGATCAATCCATGCTCGATACTTCTTGTGCTGGTTCCTTTATGAAGAAAGATGTTGAATTCAAATGGGAGTTATTGGAAAGAGTGAGACGCAACTCTTAAGATTGGGAACTCGATGAAGGTAATGAGTCAGGTATAAGCCTTAAGTTTGATTGTGTTAAGTCCTTTATAGACGCCGATGCTTTTCGTGATTTTAGCACTAAATATGGACTTGACTCTGAAGTAGTAGCTTCATTCTATGAATATTCTGCTACTCATGTTGATCTCCCCAAGGAGAAGTGGTTTAAATATCATCCTCCCATTGAAGTTAAAGTGGTTGAACCTATTAAAGTTGAAGAAGAAACTATTATTTATAATGTTGATCATGTTATTCCTACTGCTTATATTGAGAAACCACCCTTTCCTGTTAGGATAAAAGAAGATGCTAAAGCTTCAACCGTGGTTCGTAAGAGTTGTACTAGAACACCTGTTGGAGCATATATCTCCATATGTGGTTTTGGTACTTGATGACAATTCCTATGGACTAATGGTTGCCTTAAGTTACATTTATAGGATTTGTCCATAGGCACTTCTTGAAGTCCATCTGTTGGGTTCAAGGAGTTTATATGATGACCAAGATGGTATTCAAGGTATTATCCAAAGAATGGTCATAGAGACACATGGTTGATCAAGATCTCAGACAAAGAGTAAATCAAGATGATCAACACACAAAGCGTACAAGATGTACCGAGAGGGATCAAGTGATCCCATGGTATGGTAAGCATTGTCCATTACGTGTTTGTGTACTAACCCATGGTCTTCGTGAGAGTTCTATGTGGGGGTTAGGTGTGTTTACATGGGCTTGCGTCAAAGGGAAGATCTCATACCACCCATGGAGTATGACGTCAAGTTGTGATAATCATCAATGGTTGATCAAGATCTCAGACAAAGAGTAAATCAACATGATCAACACACAAAGCGTACAAGATGTATCGAGAGGGATCAAGTGATCCCATGGTATGGTAAGCATTGTCCATTACGTGTTTGTGTACTAACCCATGGTCTTCGTGAGATTTCTATGTGGGGGTTAGGTGTGTTTCCATGGGCTTGCGTCAAAGGGAAGATCTCATACAACCCATGGAGTATGACGTCAAGTTGTGATCATCATCAAGATTGCGATGTGCAAGTTCAAGTGGATCAGCACGAAGATAGCATGCTTGAAGCTTGCCGTCCATTGTGGTGGCAATGGACTTGTGAAGATATGCTGAAGAGTGGCTCACCCATAGTGAGTATGGGGGAGAAATCAACTAGTCTTCGTCAAGCCAACACAATCAAGAAAGGTGGTCCATCTTGAGGAAGCCAAGATCATCATCATCTAGCTCAAGAGGACGAGGTGCAAGGTATAGGTTTGCCCTTGATAGGTTTTCTGGTTAGGATAGATTGCTGTTCTATCAAGGGGGGCTCTCAAGTGAGTAGCTTGATCGTATCGTTCGTTGAGAGCTCAAACCATTTGCATCCTTGCATCATACTTCTTGGTTCTTGTTTGGTGTTTCTCTTTGTGAGTTTTAGAGCTTATGGTCATCTTCGTGACAAGCTCGAGTTCATCGAAAACGGAGTCCATATGCATCTACTATGATGTTTTCGATGTTGGAGTTTTTGCCGGTTCTTCATTCATAGAGATCTCACATCTCTAGATCTTTGGCATATTCATAACCGCTGGTATTAAGATTTTTTGCCTCTGTTTGGATAGCCCTTGTCGTCCTGAATCCAACAAGCTTGGGTTTGCTCGATTCGGAGCTCGTATGCGAAAGTTATGGCTGTTTCAGTGGCGAGCGGTAGTACCGCTGGACCTAGCGGTAGTACCGCTGGAGTTGGCGGTAGTACCGCTGGCCCTAGCGGTAGTACTGCTGACTGGCGGTAGTACCGCCCCTGGTCAGCGGTAGTACCGCTCCAGGAGCTTAGTACCGCCTGCCTAGCGGTTGTTCATGGACGGACCTTTTTGCGAAGACTTCCTTGGCGGTGGTAGTGCCGTTGCACTACCATGGGCCCAGCGGTAGTACCGCTGGAGTGCCAGCGGTAGTACCGCTGCAGCCAGCGGTAGTACCGCTGGAGCTCGGGCAGAAAGTGGGGGTAACGGTCTGATTCCTTCCCCCACTATATAAAGGGGGTCTTCTTCCCCCTTGGTCTAATCCATCCGTTGAGCTCTTGTTCTACCTCCATTGTTGACATTCTTAGAGCTTGCTTACTCTCAATCCCTCCAATGATTCTTGCTTGTTCTTGAGGGAAAAGAGAGAGGAGATCTAGATCCACATCTCCACCAATCACTTTCTCCTCTATGTGAGCGGAACCCCTTGGATCTTGATCTTGGAGTTCTTTGTGAGCTCCTTGTTCTTCCTCTCATATTTCTCCATAACTTTTGTTGTTGTGGAGGGATTTGAGTGTGAGGGACTTGACCACTTCGTGTGTTCTTGCCATTGCATTAGTTGCATCGATTTGAGTTCTCCACGGTGATACGTGGAAGTGAGAAGTTGAGAAGCTTACTACCTTTGGTACTTAGTACCCTTGATATTGTTCTTCGTGGATGCTTTGGCATCCTAGAAGCTTGGTGGTGTCTCGGAGCTCAATCAGTGTGGTGTGAAGCTCCGGGAAGCGTCGGGGTCTCCAATTAGGTTGTGGAGATTGCCCCGAGCAATTTGTACGGGTACCGGTAAACGCCCCCAAGGGTTGCCACGTGTACGGGTTCGGTGACCGCCCCCAAGGGTTGCCATTTGTACGGGTTCGGTGACCGCCCTCAAGGGTCCCTTAGTGGAATCACGACATCTTGCATTGTGCGAGGGCGTGAGGAGATTACGGTGGCCTTAGTGGCATCTTGGGGAGCATTGTGCCTCCACACCGCTCTAACAGAGATTAGCATCCGCAAGGGTGTGAACTTCGGGATACATCATCGTCTCCCCGTGCCTCGGTTATCTCTTACCCGAACCCTTTACTTATGCACTTTACTTTGTGATAGACATATTCTTTATTGTAATATATCTTGCTATCACTTAGTTGTTTATCTTGCTTAGCATAAGTTGTTGGTGCACATAGGTGAGCCTAGTTGTTTGTAGGTTTTGTGCTTGACATATTAAACGTTAGTTTTATTCCGCATTTGTTCTAGCCTAAACCTTAACTATTTTAAAGCGCCTATTCACCCCCCCTCTAGGCGACATCCACGTCCTTTTCAATTGGTATCAGAGCTAGGTCTCTCTTTATCAGGTTTAACCACCTAGAGAGTAAGGATGTCGACTAGGGGTTTAGGATTCACTGACACTCTTAGTTTCGATGGCACAAATTTTGATGTCTGGGTAATTCGCATGCTTAATCACTTTAGGGTCATGGACCCAAATTTAGAGCGAATTGTAGATATGGGTTTGTCTCCTCCAGAGGATTCTCAAAGTATATCTTTAGAGGATGAGAAAAACTCTTATCTCAATGCTCAAGCTTCTAATGTGCTTTTTGATGCTTTGAGCAATGTCGTTATATTTCAACTCATGCCATTCCGGGATGCTCATGAGTTGTGGACAAAGCTTCAAGACAAATATGGTGTGTCCAAGATTTGCAGGGATGATTGTTCTCCCTCCACCTCCGGTCGTGTGGTCTTCTCAACTTCATCTACTTCACCTACATGTGGATTGCCACAAGGTAATGATATGGTGAGTAGTGGTGACCATTGCAATAATGAAAGTGGGTTTATTGTTGATGATCCCTCATCACTATATTATTGCAATGCTTCATCTTTGGGCGTTAACACTTCGAGCACTCTAAATGTTTCACATGCTTGTGTTGATAGTCCGTGCATATCATGTAAAAACTACGTGTCTAAATCTCATGATGATATGCCTCCTATATCTTGTTGCCATGATAAAAATGTATATATTTCCTCGAGTTGTTGTGCTAACAATGTAGAGGAAATTCATCACTCCATGGAACAAGATGTGGCCTTGAATGATGCTTCAAGGGATCCTACATCATCATCTATTGTGACTCACTTTTGCCTTATGGCTAAGGCTTCAAAGGTATCTCCTACTTTGAATTCCAATATATCTCATGATGATGATGTTGATGATAATGGGGATGAGGATAATGATAAAGAGAGTGATAATATTGCATCCTTAAAAATTAAGGGTGAAATGATTTTTAAATCTCTTTATAAGAATAAACTTGCTTGTTCCAACTTCTTGGAAATCATGTCTATTGCCACTGAGGGCAAGAAATACATTGAGGAGTTGGAAGCTCATCTTGAGGAGCATGAGGCCACCATTGAGACAATGCAAGGTCATGAGCGTGATTACGCTAATGAGATCGCAGAGCTATCTCAAGCTCTTGATAATGAACAAACCACCAAGGAATCTCTTGAGGAAACCTTTGCTCTAGAATTATCTAGATTAAAGGGATACCTAATATTGCTATGGTTAAAGATCTCTTGGTTGATAATATTGATGGGCATGTCATTCATTTCTGTGATGAAGCTTCTAGAATTGCTAGACATGATACTAAAGGTAAACATAGACCTATTGTTGGCGTGCTTGTTGTTTGTGTTAAAATAGGAGATCATTGCTATCATGGCTTATGTGATGTGGGTGCTAGTTTGAGTGCAATTCCCATTACCTTATACCAAGAAATTATGAAAGATATTGCACCAGCTGAATTAAAAGAAATTGATGTTACTATCAAGCTTGCTAATAGAGATACTATTGCACCAATTGGGATTCTTAGAGATGTTGGAGTCTTGTGTGGGAAAATAAAGTATCCTACTAATTTTCTTGTTCTTAGTTCCCCACAAGATGATTTTTGTCCCATTATATTCGGTAGACCCTTCTTGAATATTGTTAATGCTAAGATTAATTGTGAGAAAGAAACGGTTACTGTAAGTTTTGGGGATGCATCTCATGAGTTCAATTTCTCTAAATTTTGTAGACAACCCCATGACAAAGAATTTCCTAGTAAAGATGAAATTATTGGTCTCGCTTCTATCGCTGTGCCTCCTACCGATCCCTTAGGACAATATTTACCAGACCATGACAATGATATGCATATGAATGAAAGGAATGAAATAGATAAGATTTTCTTTGATCAACAACCTATTTTGAAACACAACCTGCGTGTTGAAATACTTGGGGATCCTCCTCCACCCAAGGGTGATCCCGTGTTTGAGTTTAAACAATTACGTGATACTCTGAAGTATGCTTATCTTGATGAAATAGAGATATATCATGTTATTATTAGTGCTAACCTTTCAGAGCATGAAGAAAAGAGATTATTAAAAACTCTAAGAAAGCACCGTGCCGCTATTGGATATACTCTTGATGATCTTAAGGGCATTAGTCCCACTCTATGTCAGGACAAAATCAATATGGAGCCTGATGCTAAACCAGTTGTTGATCACCAACGATGATTAAATCCTAAAATGAAGGAAGTGGTAAGAAATGAAATAGTAAAGCTTCTGGAGGCAGGTATAATTTATCCTATTGGTGATAGTAGATGGGTTAGTCCCGTTCATTGTGTCCCTAAAAAGGGAGGTATTACCGTTGTTCCTAATGATAAAGATGAATTGATCCCACAAAGAATTGTTACAAGATATAGAATGGTAATTGATTTCAGGAAATTTAATAAGGCTACTAGGAAAGATCATTATCCGTTACCTTTTATTGATCAAATGCTATAAAGACTATCCAAACAGACACATTTTTGCTTTCTAGATGGTTATTCTGGCTTCTCTCAAATACATGTATCAAAATAGGATCAAGAGAAGACCACTTTTACTTGCCCTTTAGGTACCTTTGCTTACAGACGTATGCCTTTTGATTTATACAACGCACCTTCTACCTTTCAAAGATGTATGTTGGCTATATTCTCTGACTTTTGTGAAAAGATTGTTGAGGTTTTCATGGATGATTTTTCCGTTTACGGAACTTTTTTTTATGATAGCTTGAGCAACCTCGATTGAGTTTTGCAGAGATGTGAAGAAACTAATCTTGTCTTGAATTGGTAGAAGTGCCACTTTATGGTTAATGAAGGCATTGTCTTGGGCCACAAAATCTCTGAAAGAGGTATTGAAGTTGATAAAACTAAAGTAGATGTTGTTGAAAAAATGCCGTGTCCAACAGATATCAAAGGTATAAGAAGTTTCCTTGGTCATGATGGTTTCTATAGGATATTTATTAAAGACTTCTCTAAGATTTCTAAGCCTCTCACTAATCTTTTGCAAAAGGATGTTCCATTCGTTTTTGATGATGATTTTGTAGAAGCATTTGAAATTCTTAAGAGAGCCTTGATCACTGCACTTGTTGTTCAACCACCTGATTGGAACCTACCCTTTGAAATTATGTGTGATGCTAGTGATTATGCTGTTGGTCTTGTTCTAGGACAAAGAGTTGATAAGAAATTAAATGTCATCCATTACGCTAGTAAAACTCTAGACAGTGCTCAAAGAAATTACACTACCACCGAAAAGGAATTTTTAGCAGTTGTGTTTGCTTGCGATAAGTTTAGATCTTATATTATTGATTCCAAAGTAACTGTTCACATAGATCATGCTGCTATTAAGTACCTTATGGAAAAGAAAGAAGTCAAACCTGGACTTATTAGATGGGTTCTTCTGCTACAAGAATTTGATTTGCATATTATTGATAGAAAGGGCGCTGATAACCCCACAACAGATAACTTGTCTAGATTAGAGAATGTTCTTGATGACCCACTACCTATTGATGACAGCTTCCCTAATGAACAATTAGCTGTCATAAATTCTTCACGCAATGCTCCTTGGTATGCTGATTATGCTAACTACATCGTTGCTAAATTTATACCGCCTAGTTTCACATACCAACGAAAGAAAAAGTTCTTCTATGATTTAAGACATTACTTTTGGGACGATCAACACCTTTATAAAGGAGTAGATGGTATTATTAGACGTTGTGTACCCGAGCATGAACAGGGACATATCCTACACAAGTGTCACTCTGAGGCCTCATACGTCTCCAACATATCTATAATTTTTGATGGTTTCATGCTATTATCTTGTGAGACTTTGGATGTTTTTCATGCCTTTTATATATTTTTTGGGACTAACTTATTAACTCAGTGCCAAGTGTCAGTTCCTGTTTTTTCCATGTTTTTGACCCCTTTCAGAGGAGATTTTGAAACGGAGTCCAAACGGAATAAAATCCCCGAAAAGAATTTTTCCGTCACGGAAGACGATCAGGAGACTTGAGAGCCAAGGCAGGGGGGCCCCAGGGGCCCCACAAGGCCCCACCCCGCAACCAGGGGGAGGCCACCGCCCACAGGCTTGTGGTCCCCCTAGACGCCCTTTGCCCTAGGAGTTGCACCTATATATTCCCTAAAAATCCCAAAAAAATCAGGAGATCATCAGAAGTACTTTTCCGCCGCCGCAAGCTTCTGTCTCCGCAAGATCCCATCTGGGGCACGTTCTGGTGCCCTGCTGGAGGGGGGATTCGGACACGGAGGGCTTCTTCATCAACACCATGACCTCTGTGATGATGCGTGAGTAGTTCACCATAGACCTACGAGCCCATAGCTAGTAACTAGATGGCTTCTTCTCTCTCTTGGATCTTCAATACAAAGTTCTCCATGATCTTCATGGAGATCTATCCGATGTAATCTTCTTTTGCGGTGTGTTTATCGAGATCCGATGAATTGTGGATTTATGATCAGATTATCTATGAATCTTATTTGAGTTTCTTCTGATCTCTCTTATGCATGATTTTATATCCTTGTAATTCTCTTCGAGTTGTGGGTTTTGTTTGGCCAACTAGAACTGTGATTCTTGCAATGGGAGAAGTGCTTGGTTTTGGGTTCATACCGTGCGGTGACCTCACCTAGTGACAGAAGGGGTAGCGAGGCACACATTGTGTTGTTGCCATCAAGGGTAAAAAGATGGGGGTTTCATCATTGGTTTGAGATTATCCCTCTACATCACGTCATCTTGCTTAAGGCGTTACTCTATTCGTCATGAACTCAATACACTAGATGCATGCTAGATAGTGGTCGATGTGTGGAGTAATAGTAGTAGATGCAGAAAGTATCGGTCTACTTGTCTCGGACGTGATGCCTATATGTATGATCATTGCCTTAGATCGTCATGACTTTGCACATTTCTATCAATTACTCAACAGTAATTTGTTCACCGATCGTGATATTTGCTATTTTGAGAGAAGCCTCTAGTGAACACTATGGCCCCTGGGTCTACTCCACACCATATTTTCAGCCTTATACTTTTTTACTTCGTTGCACTTTCCGCCTTTAGATCTCACTTTGCAAACAATCTTGAAGGGATTGACAACCCCTTTGAAGCGTTGGGTGCAAGCTTGTTAGTGTTTGCGCAGGTAGTCTGGACTTGACGAGACCCTCCTTCTGGATCGATACCTTGGTTCTCAAACTGAAGGAAATACTTACTGCTCCTGTGCTGCATCACCCATCCCTCTTCAAGGGAAAAACCAACGCAAGCCCAATCTCCGTCAACGTGTCAATTTCTGGCGCTGTTGTCTGTTGCCGTAGCACAAGAATTTGGGCGCCGTTGCCGGGGAACTCATCCAAGTAGGTGTCGCAAACTCATCTCTTCCATTTACTTTGTTTGCCAGTTGCCTCTCTTTTTCCTCTCCCCTACTTCACAATTTGCCTTTTTCGTTTGCCTTTTTCGTTCTCCTTTTCGTTCGCCCTTTTTCCTCGCTTGCTCTTTGTTTCTTGTGTGCTTGCTTCCTTGCCGAGGTCACCATGAATGAAAACACCAAACTTTGTGACTTCTCGAATACTAATAATAATGATTTTATTAGTACTCCGATTGCTCCCGACACTAGTGCGGAGTCATACGAAATCAATGTCGCTTTGCTGAATCTTGTTATGAAAGAGCAATTCTTCGGCCTTCCTAGTGAAGATGCCGCATCCCATCTCAATACCTTCATTGAGCTTTGCGATATGCAAAAGAAGAGTGATGTGGATAATGACGTTATTAAATTGAAACTTTTTCCTTTCTCGTTGCGAGATCGTGCAAAAACTTGGTTTTCTTCTTTGCCCAAAAATAGTATCGATTCTTGGGATAAGTGCAAAGATGCTTATATATCCAAGTATTTTCCGCCGGCTAAGATTATACCTCTCCGTAATGATATCATGAATTTCAAGCAACTTGATAATGAACATGTTGCACAATCTTGGGAGAGAATCAAATTAATGATTAGAAATTGTCCCGCTCATGGCTTGAGTCTTTGGATGATTATTCAAATCTTTTACGCTGGCTTGAATTTCGCTTCTAGAAATATCTTGGACTCCGCCTCAGGTGGAACGTTCATGGAAATCACGTTAGGGGAAGCCCCAAAGTTCCTAGACAATATCATGACGAATTACTCTCAGTGGCACACTGAAAGGTCACCTATTAGTAAGAAGGTAGACGCTATAGAGGAAATTAACTCGTTGAGTGATAAGATGGACGAGTTAATGAATTTGGTTGCTAGTAGAAGTGCTCCTTTGGATCCTAATGATATGCCCTTGTCTTCTTTGATTGAGAGTAGCAACGCTAGCTTGGACGTTTATTTTGTTGGTAGGAATAACTTTGGCAACAAGAATGCTTTTAGAGGAAACTATGTCCCTAGGCCTTTTCCTAGTAACTCCTCTAATAATTTTGGCAACTCCTACAACAATACTCATGGAAATTACAATAGATTACCCTCTAATCTAGAGAGTAATATCAAAGAGTTCATCAACTCACAATTTTTTTTCAATGCGTCCATAGAGGAAAAACTACTCAAAATTGACGATTTGGCTAAGAGCGTTAATAGAATGTCTAGTGATGTTGATGCTTTGAAAGTTAGATGTGCTCCTCCCAAAATCAACATGGATGAAACTTTGAAAGCTATGCGTGTTTCCATGATTGAGAGCCAAGAAAGAACCGCCCAAATTCGTGCTAGACATGAATGGCTTGAAAATGCGTGTTCTGATGATGAGAATCACGAAGATCTTAAAGTGCTTGGTGTGACTCCCATTGAATCTTTGTTTTCTTGTGTCAAATCTAATGATTATGGGGCTGGATATGAATCCACTTTGGTTGAAAAGTGCCCCAATGATTCGGAGTCCATCTATCTTGATGCTAAAAGCATTGAAAGTGGAGTAGAAGATGTTAAAACTTTGAGTAGTAATGAAATTACTACCGTGGATTTCAAGGAATTCAATTATGATAGTTGCTCCTTGATTGAATGCAATTCTTTGATGCAATCTATGTTAAACTCTCCACACGCTTATAGCCAAAACAAGGCCTTTACCGATCATATCGTCGAAGCTATGATAAAATCTCTTGAAGAGAAACTTGAATTGGAAGTCTCTATCCCTAGAAATCTTCATGATGAGTGGGAACCTACCATCAAAATCAAAATCAAAAACTGTGAGTGCAATGCTTTGTGTGATTTGGGTGCTAGTGTTTCTGCGATTCCAAAGTCTTTATGTGATGTTCTGGGTTTTATTGAGATTGAAGAGTGTTCTCTTAATTTCCATCTTGCTGATTCTACTGTCAAGAAACCCATGGGAAGTATCAATGATGTTCTTATTATTGCAAATAGGAACTATGTACCTGTGGATTTCATTGTGCTTGACATTGACTGCCATCCTACATGCCCTATTATTCTTGGTAAACCTTTCTAAAGGACTATCGGTGCTATCATCGATATGAAGGAAGGGAATATTAGATTTCAATTTTGCCTTATGAATCCATGATGAGGGCCACTTATGGGTTGAGCACCAATGACGATGATACGTGATTCTATCGCTTTTATGCCTAGCTAGGGGCGTTAAACAATAGCGCTTGTTGGGAGGCAGCCCAATGAATTTATCTTTTTTTTCTATTTTGTTGCGTCTACACCATCAAAATTCAGTTGTGATTGTGTTTTTTGTGTTTCTTTTTGTGTTTGAGCCAAGCAAAACCTTGATGACTAGTCTTGGTAATGGTTGTTTGATCTTGCTGGAAAAATGCAGAAACTTTTCGCTCACGATATGATTTTTAATTTTTATTCAGAAAGAGATTTTGAGTTGATTCTTTTTTCTGCTGGTTGATATGCCTTTTTCCCAGGCCGTCGTAATGTTTCAGATTTTTTGAGGTACCAGAAGTATACGAAGTATACAGATTGCTACAGACTGGTCTGTTTTTGACAGATTCTGTTTTTGTTGAGTTGGTTGCTTATTTTGATGAAACTATGGTTCATATTGGGGGGTACTAGCCATGGAAAAGTGAGAATACAGTAGCCCAACACCAACATAGATAGAATTCAAATTTGATACAGTACCAAAAGAAGTGGTTGTTTGTTTTCGAGGAAATTGCACTTTACACTAGGTACTGTTCCGGGTGTTGCAGCAATCACCCCCTCGACGTATTTTTTGCAGTGGTCACCAGGTCTTCGTCTAATCTGTTGCATTGTAGGCTAATACAAGTCATTAGTATGCAAACTTCTACTCCCAGAGTCAAGTCAACTGACCAGTACATGGTGTTTGAGCCTTTTTGTACTCTGCTACTAGCAAACCTGAAGAAACAGCCATTCTGAATTTTTTTGACAGCATATCTCCATATGAAAATGACAAACAAGACGTTATATCAATTGCCAACAACACATAGCATATAAATAGAAGTATAAACATAAGGATGGTGCTATACAACCATTACAGACTACCATACGACCATTTGCAAGCATCAATGTCTAACTCTACCATGTGCCATTACAAAGCATCATGGACCAAAATATTTGTGCAGCTTTAAAGTTATACTAGCACCCAAGTACCAAAATACAACCATTGCACACATAAAAATAGCTGAAACGACATGGCAGACATTTTGCTGGGAGTTCTCTTGCCTCTGCTGGGATTGCAGACCTGCTGTGAAGTAGGAATAAAGCCTTGTACTTTCATACCTTTGGACACCTAAACGTGAGCCATTTGCATTTGGCATCCTCCCTGTGACAGTAGACTCATGAGAAGAATTACTAGGTGCATTGCACCGAGGAGCCGACGGAGGAGCGGCATGGTGCCGAGGAGCTGTAGGTGGAGCAGCATGGTGCTGAGAAACTAGTGGTGGGGCAGCATCTGGCAGCCTTCTCACGGTCTACAAAACAAGTCAAAATTGCAGAATTATGAAACATGTTAGCATGTTAACAAGAGAGAGTAAAAACAATAGAAGGATTACCTTGTGTTGTGCCTTTCTTGTTGCCAAGTGTGGTTTCAAAGGAGTAGCACAATTTGTGTACATGTGGCCTTGGAGCTTATAGTTTGAACATTTGATAGTTGTCATTCTGTTCTGAACAGTTGACTTGGATGACTCATGTTGCCCTCTGCGCCTTTTCTTCTGCTTTCTTCCACGCTTAGTTTTGTACTCAGGTGGGTCTATGTCGGGTGAATCTGTTTTAGTCCATCCATGTTGTCCAGGTACCGGATAGATAAAATTCTTGTATGCCTCTTTGTACATGGGCTTCTTAAAGAAGTCACTAACATAATGGAAACACAACTCCAACTGGAATTGCTCGTGTGCATTTTCCTTCATCTCATCATAATAAACTCTTTCCTTCAGCGGCTTTGCTCTACTCTTGTGCTTCCTGGTTGCTATTTCTGATTCCAACACAACCCCATCATCATTACTTGGATTAATGATCTCTTTATTGTCATCACTACAGCTATCACTAAGCACAAATGTGTCATAAATTGTGCCTGCAGCTGCCCTCAACTTCATCTCACGAGTCTTGCTTGCCTTTGCCTTTGCAGCTTTGCTTCTTGCTTCCCGCACCATAGTTGCTTTGTCCACTACAGGTGCCGGTGCCTCATCCAGTTCTTCTTCAGGTACAGGGAACAATTCTGCTACATTGGTGTACCCATCTTGTTGCCATTCAACATCATTCTCAAAATCAGAACCTGATCCATCACTAGAACGAGACTCATATTCAATATCGCCTCCCTGAATATCATCCATCTGGAAAGAATCATCCACATCAATTTCTTGCTGAATGTTGCAATCCATATTCAGGTCAAATTTGCTATTCATTGACCAATCTTGATGGATTGCCCTCGGTTCTTCAATAAACCAATCACCTGGCCACTCCACGTAGCATTATGGATCGATGTTTCTCTCCTCGCTGCACAAATTTACATAATCTTATCAGTTAACCATGCACAAAATTACGATAAAAACATTGAATACCCTGATTCTAAATTACAACCAGCACAATACACTTGGTCCTAAACACATTCCGAAATTGGTCCTACCATGTGAATAATACAAACATAAGCACCCAAAATTCATGTTTTTAACCAAATACACGTCGATCTATGACAGAACGGGGTTGTGCCAAACCTAGGGTTCTATTACCCTAATCAAAGTGGTAGGGAGGGGGAGAAATTGGGGGTCTTACCCGAAGACGTAGAAGGAGTGGCTGGGGTTCGTCGTGATCAAATAGCTCGCTGCCGTTTGGACGGCCGTCGCCGTATCCGCCGTCGGCGCCGCCCCCGCCGCCGC
This sequence comes from Hordeum vulgare subsp. vulgare, assembly GCF_904849725.1. Lineage (NCBI taxonomy): Eukaryota > Viridiplantae > Streptophyta > Magnoliopsida > Poales > Poaceae > Hordeum > Hordeum vulgare. The sequence goes on along the minus strand of NC_058522.1, from coordinate 380,773,505 downwards.
CATGGCCTCTGCTTCTCGTGGGAGCCCTCGCTCCGCATTGCCTGGGGTGCGATTCATGGGAGAAGGTGGCGGATTGCGAAGGAAGTCCGAGCCGTCGCCCAGTGACAGCACCCACTGGGGTGCTTATGACGACGAACTCGCGGTGAGAGAGAGGAACAGAAACTCAGATGAAAACTGACAAACACACAAAGGGTTTTGTGCTGTAACTCTCACAGCTTTTCTGATTCTATTGATCGCTATTTATTCAGTGATTACAGAACGGGAAAACGGGGATCGTGGCCCCTGACTTGGCGCCTACGTGATCGGCAGCGTTCTTGCCATCCCACGAGCAGATCGATCAGGCGCGCGACTCGCTCCAGGCCGTTTCTGACGGGAGCTAAACTAGCTAACTAAAGAAAGAAAACTACCCTGACCTATTCTGATGGAAGGGAAGGAAAAACGACTAACTGACCCTGCTAACTAGCGAGGGGGCCTGGGGTTTATTCCAACAAATCACCCCCCTAAACCTAAGCCCCTTTGTCAATCTCGACCATGCCGATGTTCGCCTGAAGCTCCACAAAACGGACTCATCCGAGAGCTTTGGTGAGCAGATCAGCTAGCTCCCTGTCTGTGCCGATGAACTGCAGTTCTACTTGCCTGTTTTGCACGCATTCCCTGATGAAGTGGTACCGAACGTCAATATGCTTACTACGTTCGTGGAATACTGGATTCTTCGCGAGGGAGATGGCCGACTTGTTGTCGATCCAAAGCGGGAAGCAGGCCAGTCTCTCCTTCTTGAGCTCGCCCAGGAAACGAGCTAGCCAAACTCCTTGACATGCTGCTGTCGTAGCGCTGATGTACTCGGCCTCGCAAGAGGATAGAGCCACGACCTTCTGCTTGAGAGACTGCCAGCTTATGATGCAATTCCCGTAGAAGAACATGACGCCGGTCGTGCTCCGACGTGTGTCGACGTCGCCTCCCATGTCACTGTCGCTATAGCCAGCGAGGTGACCTTCTCGTTAGCCCCTTTGGTAGAGGCAACCCCAGTGCAGTGTGCCTGCGATGTACCGCAGGATCCTCCTCACCGCAGCTCGGTGCTCAGTGGTGGGTGCCTCCATGAATCGCGAGACGTAGCCGACGGCGAAAGAGATGTCTGGCCTGGTGTGAACCAAGTAGCGCAGGCATTCGACGAGGCCTCGGTACTCCATTGCATCGGTTAGAGGCGCGGTGCTCTGCTTGCTGAGCTTCAGACTGGGCTCCATGGGCACCGCGCATGGGTTGCCTCCTGTCATGCCTCCGCGCTCCAGTATCTTCTCTGCGTACGCGGTCTGGTTCAGGGAGATCCCTGCCGTCGTCTGGTGCACCTCGATCCCCAAGTAGAAACTGAGGAGACCAAGATCGCTCATTTTGAAGAGCTTCATCATCTCCACCTTGAAGCATGTGATTGAGCCTTCGTCGTTTCCGGTGATCAGCAGATCATCGACGTATACCCCCACAAGGAGGCGCGACGAGGCGTGGCCACGCCCATAGATGGCGTGCTCGGTGGAACTGTGCTCGAAGCCGGGCGAAGTGAGGCACGCGTCTAGCTTTTGGTTCCAGGCGCGTGATGCTTGCTTCAGCCCGTAGAGGGCTTTCTCCAGACGCAACACCTTGCTCTCTTGTCCGGCGACGATGTACCCCGGGGGCTGCGCGACGTAGACCTCCTCCTGGAGCTCCCCGTTGAGGAAGGCGCTCTTCACATCGATGTGGTGTACGCCCCAGCCCGCGCGTGCGGCCACAGCGAGCAGGAGGCGTACAGACTCCATGCGGGCGATGGGGGCGAACACTTCGTCGTAGTCCACCCCCTCGCGCTGCACGAACCCTTTGGCCATGAGGCGAGCTTTGTGCCGGATCGCCAGACCCTGGGCATCCCGTTTCACCTTGTAAACCCACTTGAGGCCGATTGGGCGGTGACCGGGAGGGAGATCAGCCAGATGCCAGGTACGGTTCTCCTCGATGGACGCCATCTCTTCGTCCATGGCGCGTTTCCACGCTGCATCTCCTTGGGCTTCTCCCAGCGTGGCCGGTTCCTCGACCAGTCTGAGGTGCAACTCCTCGTCGTCGACATCGTCGAGGTCAAGGATGTAATCTGTGAGCTACTGGTTCGGCTGGATGATGCCGTACCGGGCGCGCATCACCATCGGATGGATGCCTGCGTGCTGCGCTGGTGGTGACTCGATCGGTACCGGCGAACTGCTTGGTGAAGTCCTTGGCGTCGTAGGACAGGAGTCAGGGACGGCGCCCCTTACCCTGGTGCTTGCAGGCGTGATCGGTGATGGCACGTCGGTTGCTGCTGCTGCTGCTGCGTCCCCTCCGCTGTTGGTGGGAGGTGGAGAGCTCATCGCTGCTGGTGCAACGTGTCGTACTCCCTCCGGTGCTGCGGCCGGCCCGTACTCGACGGTGAAGGTAGACGCACCAGGTGCGACCGCCCCCTTCTCCCATTCCCAGCTGGCTCACTCGTCGAACACAACATCGCGTGTGACGTGCACACGCTTGGTGGAGGGATCGTAGGCGCGGTAGGCTTTCCCACCCGGTTCATACCCGACGAACACCATCGGCTTGCTTCTGTCCGCCAGCTTCTGCAAGTGCGGTCGTGTGTCCTTGACGTGAGCTACGCACCCAAAGACGCGCAGGAAGTGCACGTTGGGCTTGCGTCCATGCCACACCTTGTGTGGCGTCTTCCCGACCATGCTCCTTGTGTATGATCTGTTCATTAGGAAGACAGCTGTGGTGAGGGCCTCCCCCCAGAAGAACACCGGCATACCTCCTGCTTTGAGCATGCTCCTAGCCATGCCCACGACTGTTTGGTTGCGGCGCTCTACCACTCCGTTCTGCTGAGTGGAGTAGGGCGCCGTCAAGTGCTGCTGCACGCCGTGGTCGGTGCAGTACTCCGCGAACGCCGTGCTCGTGAACTCGCCTCCGCAATCGGTGCTGAAGGTGCACAGAGCGTGGCGAGACTCCGTCTCCGCGGTGGCCTTGAACCGGCGGATCGCCTCGGCCGCCTCATCCTTGGAGCACAGCAGGATGAGCCAGGTGTACCGGCTGTGGTCATCCACCAGGAGGAGGAAGTACCGCTTCCCGCCCGGTGTTTCCGGCGTGATCGGCCCGCAGATGTCGCCGTGGACAAGCTCCAGTGGCTCCATCGCGCGGTACATGGCTGCTTGGGGAAACGATGCCCGTCTCTGTTTGCCGGCGAGGCACGCCTCGCAGATCTTCTCTGCGTGCACGATGAGGGGAAGTCCGATGACCATGCCGGCCCGCGCCATCCTCTTGAGAGCCTGGAAGTGAGCATGGCCGAATCTCTCATGCCAGCGCCAGCCGGCGCTGTCACACTCGCTTGCGGCGAGGCATGCCGGCTTGGCGATCTTAATGTGCATGATGTACAGTCTCTTAGCAGTGCGGGTTACCTTGGCGAGGAGGTTCTTCTGGCGATCTCGGATGGTCATCGTCCCGTGCTCCACCAGTGTTGCGCAACCTACCTCATCCAGCTGACCGATGCTGATGACGTTGCTCTTGAGGCGGGGTATCAAGTAGACATTGGTGAGGCCACGGTGGTGAGCGCCTGCCGGGGCGAATAGCACCGTCCCTCTCCCACGTATGTCCACCAGAGACCCGTCGCCGAACTTAACTGACCCTGTCACGGACTCGTCCAGGTCCGCGAACACCGTCACGTCGCCGGTCATGTGGTTCGACGCCCCGGTGTTGAGGTACCATGCTGCATCTGGGTCGCCAGGTGTTTGCTGCAGCTCGACGCGCGCACGCTCCTTGTTGAGGAAGACTTGCGCCGTCGTGATCGCGAGAGGTGCCTCGCGCGCAGCCGGGTTCAGCCCCAACCCCGCTGTGTTTCCTTCGTCGAGGGTGCAGGCCTGGACCATCAGCAGTCCCGGCTCCTCTTCGTAGGCCTCGGCGAGGTTGGCCTCCTCGTCGCGCTTCTTCTTCCGACATACCCGGGCCCAGTGACCCAGGTTGTTGTAGTAGCAACACTTGTGTTCTTATGGGCGGGGCTGCGAGAGGGATTCTGATTCCCATGCCCGCGCGAGCGTCCGCCACCACGACGACCGCCCCCGCCGGCGGCCTGGTTGGTACTTCCGCCAGTGGCTCCGGCCTGGTCGATCTTCTGTTGCCTCGCCATCCACTCCTCGTGAGTGAACAACAGGCTGTTTCCGCCTTGGGCGACCCCGTCTAGGCCGTAGCGCTCCTCCGCCGCTTTCAGCCGCCCGGTGAGCTCCTCGATCGTGATCTCCGATAGGTCGAGCAGTGTCTCAATGGAGAGAGCCACCTGAGCGTAGCGCGGTGGGACGACCCGAAGAAACTTCTCCACTACCCATTCTTCCTTCAGATCATCACCAAGGAGAGCAAGGTTGTTCATCATACCGGTGAGCCGGAGGTCAAACTCGTCGACGGTCTCTCCGTCCTTGAAACGGATGTCGTCGAACTCGCGGTGGAGGGACTGCGCCTTCGCCTTGCGGACGCGGTCGACTCCAAGACGGATCGTCTTGATAGAGTCCCACGCCTCCTTCGCCGTTTCCTTCACGGCGAGCGTCGCCAGCATCTCCGGCGGTATGGCCCGGAGGATTGCCTCCAGCGCCAGGCGATCGTCGCGATAATCGGCGTCGTCGTCAGGACATGGACCGATCTCGATGACCTACCACAGGCCTCTCGCATGCAGGATTACCTTCATCAGGAGTGACCACTCCGTGTAGTTCGTCCTCGTCTGGGGTGGGTAGGAAGTGGACCCAGTCGCTTCGCGCAGCGGCGGTGGCATCGCTAGCTCACGGCCGGACGACCTCCGTGAGCCATCGCCCAGCAGGGACGCAGTCCTGCTGCTGCCACCCTTCCCGTCCTTCTTCGCCTCTGCCCCAGCCTTCTCCGGCGAGGTAGAACGGGAGCGAACCGTGTCACTCTTTCCCATGATCTAACGCGGCTCTGATGCCAATTGACAGCACCCACTGGGTGCTTGTGACGACGAACTCGCGGCGAGAGAGAGGAACACAAACTCTGACGAAAACTGACGAACACACAAAGGGTTTTGTGCTGTAACTCTCACAGCTTTTCTGATTCTATTGATCGCTATTTATTCAGTGATTACAGAACGGGAAAACGGGGATCGTGGCCCCTGACTTGGCGCCTATGTGATCGGCAGCGTTCGTGCCATCCCACGAACAGATCGAGAAGGCGCGCAACTCGCTCCAGGCTGTTTCTGACGGGAGCTAAACTAGCTAACTGAAGAAAGAAAACTACCCTAACCTATTCTGACGGAAGGGAAGGAAAAACGACTAACTGACCATGCTAACTAGCGAGGGTGCTTGGGGTTTATTCCAACACCCAGCCCCATCATCGGCCTCCAGCCGGTGGCGATTTCCCGGCCGCTGTCGAAGTCAGGGGGTCAGGGCACGGTGCAGAGAGAAAACAGGGGCGAGGCGAGGCGAGGAGTCGAGAAGCAGGTCGGTTCCTGTGCCCGGTTAGACTTAGTCAATCCCTTTGGTATTGTGGGACCTGGCTATTAACACAAGACTAATTAGGAAATAGACTCAGGTGCAACAAATTAGACCTGGACCTGGTGAACGCTGCAAAAAAGACGTCGAAGAGGTGATCGCTGCAACACCCGGAACAATACCTGGTGTATACTGCAATTTCGTCTTTGCTTTCTTGTGCTAATGTTCTCACAAGTTTCTGTTTAAGTTTTGTGTTGTGAAGTTTTCAAGTTTTGGGTGATGTTCTCATGGACAAAGAGATAAGGAGTGGAAAGAGCTCAAGCTTGGGGATGCCCAAGGCATCCCAACCAAATTCAGGGACACCAAAAAGCCTATGCTTGGGGATGCCCCGGGAAGGCATCCCCTCTTTCGTCTTCAATCCATCGGTAACATTACTTGGAGCCATATTTTTATTTACTACATGATATGTGTTTTTCTTGGAGCTTCTTGTATCTTAGGAGTCTTTTATTTTTGTTGTGTCACAATCATCCTTGCTGCACATCTTTTTGAGAGAGAGAGAGACATGCACTCATCGTGATTTTGCTAGAATGCTCATAGTGCTTCACTTATATCTTTTGAGCTAGATACTTTTGCTCATAGTGCTTCACTTATATCTTTTGAGCTAGATACTTTTGCTCTTTGTGCTTCACTTATATCTTTTAGAGCACGGCGGTGCGTGATTTGGTAGTTGGCTTATGCTAAGAAAGTAGTCCCAAATGTATTAGGTACCCAAAGAGGATGCAAAAACCTCCATCTTCATGTGCATTGAGTAGAAAGAGAAGTTTTGATTCCTCTCAATAAGTTTTGAGACATGGATTTGGTAATATTAAGAGCTATGTTATTAGGGTGTTGTGAATCTATAAATACTTGTGTTGAAGTTAGTGATTCCCGTAGTATGCACGTATGGTGAACGCTATGTTAGGAAGTCGGAGCATGATTGATCTATTGATTGTCATCCTTTGTGTTGAGGTCGGGATCGCGCGATGGTTAACACCTACCAACCCTTCCCCTAGGAGTATGCGTTTAGCACTTTTTTCGATTACTAATAAAATCTTTCGCAACAAGTATGTGAGTTCTTCATGACTAATGTGAGTCCATGGTATAGATGCACTTTCACCTTCCACCATTGCTAGCCTCTCTAGTGTCGCGCAATTCTCGCCGGTGCACAAACCCACCATATGCCTTCCTCAAAACAGCCACCATACCTACCTACTATGGCATTTTCATAGCCATTCCTAGATATATTGCCATGCAACTCCCACCGTTCCGTCTCATGACTTGTGCCGTCACTCTCATATTGCCATTGCATGATCGTAAGATAGCTAGCGCGATGTTTCAACATCATACGCCATGCTAGATCATTGCACTTCCCGGTACACTACCAGAGGCATTTCCTATAGACTCATCATCATTTTGAGCTGTGAGTAAATAAAAGTGTGATGATCATCATTATTAGAGCATTGTCCCATGTGAGGAATAAAAAAAAGAGAGGCCAAAGAGCCCAAAAATAAAAAAAGAGAAAAAAGAGAGGCTTAAGAACCCAATTGAAAAAAGAGAGAAAAAGAGAGAAGGGACAATGCTACTATCTTTTTCCACACTTGTGCTCCATAATAGCACCATGTTCTTCATGATTGAGAGCTTCTTGCTTTGTCACTATCATATGCTAGTGGGAATCTTCATTATATAACTTGGCTTGTATATTCCAATGATGGTCTTCCTCAAAATTGCCCTAGGTCTTCGTGAGCAAGCAAGTTGGATGCACACCCACTACTTTTCCTTTTGAGCTTTCACATACTTATAGCTCTAGTGCATCTCTTGTATGGCAATCCCTACTCATTCACATTGATATCTATTAATGGGAATCTCCATAGCCTTTTGATACGCCGAGTCAATGTGACCATCTCCTCCTTTTTGTCTCACAACCACCACCACACTCTATTCCACTTATAGTGCTATATCCAGGGCTCACGCTCATGTATTGCGTGATAGTTATAAAAAGTTTGAGAAAGTAAGAGTGCGAAAACAATTACTTGGCCAATACCGGGGTTGTGCATGATTTACATTAGTTGTGTGAGGATGATGGTGCATAGCCAGACTATTAGCCTTGTTATTTTGAAAGTTCATGATTACTTTGCTAGTTTGCTTGAAGTATTATTGTTTTCATGTCAATAGCAAACTATTGTTTTGAATCTTACGGATCTGAAAATTCATGTCATGTGAAAGAAGTTGCAAAGGACAACCATGCTAGGTAGCATTCAACATCAAAAATTCATTCTTTATCACTTCCCTACTCGAGGACGAGAATGAGTTAAGCTTGGGGATGCTTGATACGTCTCCAACGTATCTATACTTTTTGATGGTTTCATGCTATTATCTTGTCAGACTTTGGATGTTTTGCATGCCTTTTATATATTTTTTGGGACTAACTTATTAACTTAGTGCCAAGTGTGAGTTCCTATTTTTCGATGTTTTTGACCCCTTTCAGAGGAGATTTTGAAACAGAGTCTAAACGGAATAAAATCCCCAAAAAGAATTTTTCTGTAACGGAAGAAGATCAGGAGACTTGAGAGCCAAGGCAGGGGGGCCCCAGGGGCCCCACAAGCCCCCACCCCGCGGCCAGGGGGGAGGCTGTGGCCCACAAGCTTGTGGGCCCCCTGGACGCCCTTTGACCTAGGAGTTGCGCCTATATATTCCCTAAAAATCCCAAAAAAATCAGGAGATAATCGAAAATACTTTTCCGCCACCGCAAGCTTCTGTCTCCGCAAGATCCCATCTGGGGCACGTTTTGGTGCCCGGCCGAAGGGGGGATTTAGACATGAAGGGCATCTTCATCAACACAATGACCTCTCCAATGATGCGTGAGTAGTTCACCATAGACCTACGGGTCCATAGCTAGTAACTAGATGGCTTCTTCTCTCTCTTGGATCTTCCATACAAAGTTCTCCATGATCTTCATGGAGATCTATCCGATGTTATCTTCTTTTGCGGTGTGTTTGTCGAGATTCGGTGAATTGTGGATTTATGATCAGATTATCTATGAATCTTATTTGAGTTTCTTCTGATCTCTCTCATGCATGATTTCATATCCTTGTAATTCTCTTCGAGTTGTGGGTCTTGTCTGGCCAACTAGATCTATGATTCTTGCAATGGGAGAAGTGCTTGGTTTTGGGTTCATACTATGCGGTGACCTCACCCAGTGACAGAAGGGGTAGCGAGGCACGCATCGTGTTGTTGCCATCAAGGGTAAAAAGATGGGGTTTTCATCATTGGTTTGAGATTATCCCTCTACATCATGTCATCTTGCTTAAGGCATTACTCTGTTCGTCATGAACTCAATACACTAGATGCATGCTGATAGCGGTCGATGTGTGGAGTAATAGTAATAGATGCAGAAAGTATAGGTCTACTTGTCTCGGGCGTGATGCATATATGTATGATCATTGCCTTAGATATCGTCATGACTTTGCGCGGTTCTATCAATTGCTCGACAGTAATTTGTTCACCCACCGTGATATTTGCTATTTTGAGAGAAGCCTCTAGTGAACACTATGGTCCCGGGGTCTACTCCACACCATATTTTCAGCCTTATACTTTTTTTACTTCGTTGCACTTTCCTCCTTTAGATATCACTTTGCAAACAATCTTGAAGGGATTGATAACCACTTTGAAGTGTTGGGTGCAAGCTTGTTTGTGTTTGCGCAGGTACCCTGGACTTGACGAGACCCTCCTTCTGGATCGATACCTTGGTTCTCAAACTGAGGGAAATACTTACTCCTCCTGTGCTGCAACACCCTTTCCTCTTCAAGGGAAAATCCAACACAATCCCAGTCTCCGTCAACATGTCAATTTCTCGCGCTGTTGTCTGTTGCTGTAGCAAGGCCTACGGAGGACGTCATGTTGGAGATAGAACTACACACAAGGTATTACAATCTGGTTTTTATTGGCCTACTCTCTTCAAGGATGCTCGTAAGTTTGTCTTGTCTTGTGATGAATGTTAAAGAATTGCTAATATTAGTAGACGTGAGGAAATGCCTATGAATTACTCTCTAGTTATTGAACCATTTGATGTTTGGGGTTTTGATTATGTGGGACCTTTTCCAAAGTCCAACGGGTATACTCATATTCTAGTTGATGTTGATTATGTTTCTAAGTGGGTAGAATCTATTCCAACTAGTAGTGCTGATCATAACACTTCTATTAAAATGCTGAAAGTGGTAATTTCCCCTAGATTTGGAGTCCCTAGATATTTAATGACTCATGGTGGTTCACATTTTATTCATGGTGCTTTCCATAAATTGCTTTCTAGGTATGATGTTAATCATAGAATTGCATCTCCTTATCATCCTCAGTCTAGTGGGCAAGTAGAATTGAGCAACAGAGAAATTAAATTGATCTTGCAAAAGACCGTTAATAGATCTAGAAAGAATTGGTCTAAGAAATTTGATGATGCATTATGGGCTTATAGAATGCTTACAAAAACCCTATCGGTATGTCTCCTTATAAAATGGTTTATGGTAAAGCATGTCACTTACCTCTAGAGCTAGAACATAAAGCTTATTGGGCAATTAAAGAGCTTAACTATGATTTCAAACTTGCTCGTGAAAAGAAGTTATTTGACATTAGCTCACTTGATGAATGGAGAACCCAGGCCTATGAGAATGCTAAGTTGTTTAAAGAAAAGGTTAAGAGATGGCATCATAGAAGGATACAAAAGTGTGAATTCAATGTAGGTGATCATGTCTTGCTATACGCCTCTCGTTTAAGATTTTTTGCAAGAAAACTTCTATCTACATGGGAAGGGCCTTACATTATCGAGGAAGTATATCGTTTCGGTGCCATCAAGATCAAGAACGTCGAAGGCACAAATCCGAAGGTGGTAAATGGGCAAAGAATCAAACATTATATCTCAGGTACTCCCATAAATGTTGAAACTAATATTATCAATACCATAACTCCAAAAGAGTACATTAAGGGAACCTATCATAACATTTTGGACTCTGAAAAGGAATAGGTATGTGTTACGGTAAGCAAACCGACTCCAAAAAATTTCCAATGGCAATTTTTACCAGTTTTGGAATATTTAGAAAATTAGGAAAATTTAAAGCAATCCAAAGAGCGCATGAGGAGGCGACAAGCCAGGAGGGCACGACCTACCCCCCTGGGCGCCCTGCAGGCTTGTGGCCACCCCGTGCACCCTCCGGACTCCATTTTCTTGTGGAATACTCCTTCGGGTCGGAAAAAATTCATTATATAATCTCTCGAAGGTTTCGACCTTCGTATCATGACAGTATCTCTTGTTCTCGTTTTGAGCCGTTTCTATAACGAATTTAGATCAACATGACGTCTTCGAGTACTCTAAAGGACAAGTTCTTTCAGAGGGTCATCAACCCCTACCTCGCGGAGGTGCTGCAACACCCTCAAACCATTGAGATGCATGAGGGGGTGCTGCACATCCGTGATGTTGAGGGGCTAAAGAAGACCAGAACTGTGGAGACAAGGCTCGAAGCAATGGAGCAACAAACCTTCAAGTGCCAAGGGATGGTGGAACGGGGAATTAATGCCAATCACCTGATGATCACGGAATTTACCCATCAGAACAAGCTAGACGCCAAGGACCTTTGGGATCACGTCTTCAAGATTTACGAGAAAATCAAGCACCTCCAAGCCCAGATCTATGACCTGCAAAACCAAAACTGTGAGTATGAATATATATTTAAGAAAATGAGTTTGGCTGTAGGCTTCAGGATCTCGGAGACTAGTTCATCTTTTCACGATGGTGAGCCCATGCCTTGGAAGATGAAGGACAAACCTTCAACCTCACCAACAACTCCAAAACAACTAACTCCGAAGAAAGACAACTAAACACATGGGTATGGGCACTCCCTTGGCTTGTGCCAAGCTTGGGGGAGGTGCCCCGGTATCGCATCACCATCACACCTTTTTACTTTCTTCGTTTTTCTTCGTTCAATCCTTTTGGTTATATCTTGATCAAGTAAAATAAAGTTTTAGTGTGATATAGTTTTGAGTTTTTCTTTATGTTCCCCCTATGCAAGAAAGTCCGGGAGTTATATAATAAAGAGTAGATTTGAGTCGAGGGCTTTGCTTGCTTGCTATGATCTTGAGAAATAGAAATAGAAAGAAGTTTAGAATAAAAGCAAAAGAGCATACATAATGATCTTATGGGGAGTGATGACTTCACATATAAAAAGTATGTCAATTGAAATTTGTTGTGAGTTGACAAACAAAGCTATTGGTCATTGCTGCAATTATAAGGAAATAATAAAGAAAGAGAGGTTCACATATAAATATATTATCTTGGACATCTTTTATGATTGTGAGCACTCATTAAAATATTATATGATAAGAAGTTGATGTTGGACAAGGAAGACAACATAATGAGTTATGTTTGCTTATTTCCGAATAGAATTTATATGGTTATAGATCGTTCAACATGTGTCACTTTCTTCCACCTCATATTAGCCAAAAACTTCTGCACCAAGTAGAGATACTACTTGTGCATCCAAAAACCTATAACCCAGTTTTGCCTTGAGAGTCCACCATACCTACCTATGGATTGAGTAAGATCCTTCAAGTAAGTTGTCATCGGTTCAAGCAATAAAAAATTCTCTTTAAATATGTGTGATTTATTAGTGCGAGGAAAATAAACTTTATACGAACTTGTGACATAGAAGAAATAAAAGCGGCATGCTTCATAGTAAAGATTTTTTATCACAAGGGGCAATATAAAGTGACGTTGTTTTGCATTAAGGGATTGCGCATCCAACTACAAAAGTGCATGACAACCTTCGCTTCCCTCTACGAAGGGCCTATCTGTTACCTTTACTTTCTAGTACTTACCTTTATGTAAGAGTCGTGGTGATCTTCAGCATTTCCTTTATTTCGCCTTTATCTTTTGGCAAGCGTCATGTTTTGGGGAATGATCTAGTAGACAAATATATCCACTCGGATGTGGGTGATCATAAATTATTATTGTTGACATTACCTTTGAGGTAAATAGTTGGGAGGCAGAATTATAAGCCCCTATGTTTCTCTGTGTCCGATTGAAGCTTTGACCTCATAGGTACCGCGTGAGTATTAGCAATTATGAAAGACCATAAGATGATTGAGTATGTGGATTTTCTTTACAAGCTCTTATATTGACTCTTTCCTATTTTTTGATAAATTGGAATTTCTTCAATGACTCAAATCATAGTTTGTTAGTTCTCAATAGAGTTCTTGATTCATATTTTTACGTTGTGAATGAATTGTTACCCTAGCATAAGATATTCCATGTCAATATGTGTTGTTGTTCTAAAGATAATCATGATGCCTTCATGTCCGTATTTTGTTTTATCGACACCTCTATCTCTAAACATGTGGGCATATTTATTGATCTCGCCTTTCCTTGAGGACAAGCGAGGTCTAAGCTTGGGGGAGTTGATACGTCCATTTTGCATCATGCTTTTATATCGAAATTTATTGCATTATGGGTTGTTATTACATATTATGGTAAAATACTTATGCCTTTTGTCTCTTATTTTACAAGGTTTACATGAAGAGGGAGAATGTCGGCAACTGGAATTATGGACTAGAAAAGGAGCAAATCTGAGAGACCTATTCTGCACAGCTCCAAAAGTCCTGAAAAGTTATGGAGAATTGTTTTGGAATATATAAAAAATGTTGGGCTAAAGAAATACTAGAAGGGACCCACCAGGAGGTCACAAGCTAGGGGCGCGACCTACCCCCTGGCCGCACCCTGCAGGCTTGTGCGCTCCCTGACAGGCCACCGGTGCCCATCTTTTGCTATATGAAGGGTTTTGACGTTGAAAAAAAATCATATTAGAGCTTTCGGGATGAGGCGCCGCCGTAACGAGGCGGAACTTCGACACAACCAATCTAGAGCTCCAACGGAGCTATTCCTCTGGGGAAACTTCCCTCCCAGAGGGGGAAATCGAAGCCATCGTCATCACAAACGATCCTCTCATCGAGAGGGGGTCAATCTCCATCAACATCTTCATCAGCACCATGTGATCTTCAAACCCTAGTTCATCTCTTGTATCCGATCTTTGTCTCAAAACCTCAGATTGGTACCTATGGGTTGCTAGTAGTGTTGATTACTCCTTGTAGTTGATGCTAGTTGGTTTATTTGGTGGAAGATTATATGTTCATATCCTTAATGATTATTAATACTCCTCTGATCATGAACATGAATATGCTTTGTGGGTAGTTACGTTTGTTCCTTAAGACATGGGATAAGTCTTGTTATAAGTAATCATGTGAATTTGGTATTCGTTCGATATTTTGATAAGATGTATGTTGTCTCTCCTCTAGTGGTGTCATGTGAACGTCGACTACACGACACTTGACCAATATTTGGGCCTAGGGGAAGGCATTGGGAAGTAATAAGTAGATGATGGGTTGCTAGAGTGACAGAAGCTTAAACCCTAGTTTAGGCGTTGCTTCGTAAGGGGTTGATTTGGATCCATATGTTTCATGCTATGGTTAGATTTATCTTAATTCCTTTTTCATAGTTGTGGATGCTTGTGAGAGAGTTTAATCATAAGTGGGAGGTTTGTCCAAGTAAGGGCAGCACCAAAGCACCGGTCCACCCACATATCAAATTATCAAAGTAACGAACGTGAATCATATGAGCATGATGAAATCTAGCTTGACATAAATTCCCATATGTCCTCAGGAGCGCTTTTATTTATACAAAAGTTTGTCCAGGCTTGTCCTTTGCGATATAAAGGATTGGGCAACCTTGCTGCAGCATTGTTACATTTGTTACGTGCTACCAGTTATGAATTACCTTATCACAAAACTATTTTTTACCGATAATTTCAGTGCTTGCAGAGAATACCTTAGTGAAAACTGCTTGTCATTTCCTTCTGCTGCTCGTTGGGTTCGACACTCTTACTTATCGAAAGGACTAAGATAGACCCCCTACAGTTGTGGGTCACCAACAACCCTATGGCTCCTGCCGGTTGCCGTAGCATCGATGTGCAAGTCTTTGGCGATATCACATCACATGGATACCCTGCAAAAACAAGTTAGACGTCCTCTAATTTGTTGTTGCATGTTTTTGTGGCTGCTATGGGTATCTAGTATGATCGCATCTTATTTATGAAAAACCATAACGGTGATATGCAATTTGCTATTTAACCTTCTCTAAAGACCACCTCGGTTAAATCCGATTCAACTAAAGTTGAAGAAACAGACAACCACCAGTCATCTTTATGCAACAAGTTGCATGTTAGTCGATGAAACCAGTCTCGTATAAGCGTACGAGTAATGTTGGTCCGGGCCACTTCCATCCAACAATACCACAGAATCTAGAAAAGACTAAGGAGCGCAGCAAATTGAACATCAACACCCACAAACTCTTTTGTATTCTACTCGAGATATCATCTATGCATGAACCTAGCTCATGATGCCACTGTTGGGGAACGTTGTATGGGAAACAATTTTTTTTCCTACGCACACGAAAGACCTATCATGGTGATGATCATCTATGAGACGGGAGATGAGATCCACATACCCTTGTAGATCGCTAAGTGATACGTCTCCAACGTATCTATAATATTTGATAGTTCCATGCTATTATCTTTACAAACTTTGGATGTTTTGTATGCCTTTTATATCTTTTTTGGGACTAACTTATTAACTCAGTGCAAGTGCCAGTTCCTGTTTTTTCCGTGTTTTTAACCCTTTTCAGAGGAGGATTTTAAACGGAGTCTAAACGGAATAAAACTTCCGGAAAGATTTTTTCCGGAACAGAAGATACGCGCCAGACTTGAGAACCAAGGCAGGGGCCAGCAGGGGAGCCCACAATCCCCCTAGGCGCGACTAGGGGGGCCGCGCCTAGCAGGCTTGTGGGCCCCCTATGGCACGTGTGCCCTACCTCTTCCGCCTATAAATCCAGAAAAAATCCAAAACTGCGAGAGAGATCAACGAAAATACTTTTCCGCCGCCGCAAGCTTTTTTCTCCACAAGATCCCATCTGGGCACGTTCTGGTGCCCTGCTGGAGGGGGGATTCGGATACGGAGGGCTTCTTCATCTACACCATGACCTCTCCGATGATGCGTGAGTAGTTCACCATAGACCTTCGGGTCCATAGCTAGTAGCTAGATGGCTTCTTCTTTGTTTTGGATCTTCAATACGAAGTTCTTCATGATCTTCATGGAGATCTATCCGATGTAATCTTCTTTTGCGGTGTGTTTGTCGAGATCCGATGAATTGTGGATTTATGATCACATTATCTATGAATCTTATTTGAGTTTCTTCTGATCTCTTATATGCATGATTTCATATCCTTGTAATTCTCTTCGAGTTGTGGGTTTTGTTTGGCCAACTTGATCTATGATTCTTGCAATGGGAGAAGTGCTTGGTTTTGGGTTCATACCGTGCGGTGATCTTACCCAGTGACAGAAGGGGTAGCGAGGCACGCATCGTGTTATTGCCATCAAGGGTAAAAAGATGGGGTTTTCATCATTGGTTTGAGTTTATCCCTCTATATCATGTCATGTTGCTTAAGGCGTTACTCTGTTCGTCATGAAATCAATACACTAGATGCATGCTGGATAGTGGTCGATGTGTGGAGTAATAGTAGTAGATGCAGAAAGTATCGGTGTACTTGTCTCAGGCGTGATGCCTATATGTATGATCATAGCCTTAGATATCGTCATGACTTTGCGCGGTTCTATCAATTGCTCGACAGTAATTTGTTCACCCACCGTAATATTTTCTATTTTGAGAGAAGCCTGTAGTGAACACTATGGCCCCCGGGTCTACTTCACACCATATTTTCAGCCTTACTCTTTTACTTCGTTGCACTTTCCGCCTTCAGATCCCACTTTGCAATCAATCTTGAAGGGATTGACAACCCCTTTATAGCGTTGGGTGCAAGCTCTTTTGTGTCTGCGCAGGTACTCTGGACTTGACGTGATTCTCCTACTTGATTGATACCTTGGTTCTCAAACTGAGGGAAATACTTACTGCTCCTGTGCTGCATCACCCTTTCCTCTTCAAGGGAAAAACCAACGCAAGCTCAAGAGGCAGCACTAAGCGGGAAGCGTCAAGAAACGCAGTTGATGTAGTCGAACGTCAAGAAACCCATTGTTTTCTGCATGTCAAGTATACATTCCTATGACCATGACATCATGTAATTCACTGACACCGTAGGAATGCCCTGTGTATATCAAATGTCACAACATTACTGGGTGACTATAAAGGTGCACTACAGGTATCTCCGAAGGTGTCCTTGAGTTAGCATGGATCAATACTAGGATTTTTCACTCCGTATGACGGAGACGTATCTGAGGGCCCACTCCGTAATACAACATCACAAACAATCCTTGCAAACAATGTGACTAAAGAGTTTGCCATAGGATCTTGTATTACGGAACGAGCAAAGAGACTTGCGGGTAACGAGATTGAAATAGTTATGAGGATACCGATGATCGAATCTCGGGCAAGTAACCTACCGAAGGACAAAGGGAATGATATACGGGATTAAATGAATCCTTGACATAGAGCTTCAACCGATAAGATCTTCGTAGAATATGTGGTATCCAATATGGGCATCCAGGTCCATCTATTGTATATTGACCAGAGAGTGTCTTGGACATGTCTACATAGTTCCCGAACCCGCAGGGTCTGCACACTTAAGGTTCGGTGATGTTTCGGTATAGCTGAATTATTGATTTTGGTAACCAAAGGTTGTTTGAAGTCCCGGATGAGATCTGGGATGTCACGAGGGTTTCCGAAATGGTCCGGAGACGAAGATTGATATATAGGAAGTATCCATTTGGCTTCTGGAAGGTTTTCGGGCATTACCGGTAAAGTACAGGGAGTGACGAATGGGTTCCGGAGTTGTGTCGGGGGGGCACTCACCTGGGAGAAGATCAAAAGGGGCCCAAGGGTGGCGCACCAGCCCCTAGTGGGCTGGTGGCCAGCCCAAGAAGCCCTAGGTCGGCCGAAGTGGAAGAAAAGGCAAGGATAGGGGCCAATCCGATTTGGGGAAGGAAGGACTCCTCCTTGCAAGTGGAGTTGGAGGAGGACTCCTCCCTCTCCCTCTTGCGTCGGCCGAAACCCTAGGGTTTTCCCTAGGGCTCCGCCCCCTCCCTCCCACCTATATATAGTGGAGGTGAGAGAGGCTTTTGGCACTCAAGCCAAAGTGCAGCTCTCTCCGTCCACAACTTTGACACCACGTAGCTAGATCAGTCCGGCACGGCGAAGCCCTGCCGGAGTAACTCCACCACCTTCACCGTCACACTGTCGCACTGCCGGAGAATTCAACTACCTCTTCGCCCCTCTTACAGGATCAAGAAGGCGGAGATCTTCACCAAGCTGTATGCTCCTGTGCTGCATCACCCTTTCCTCTTCAAAGGAAAAACCAATGCAAGCTCAAGAGGCAGCACTAAGCGGGAAGCGTCAAGAAACGCAGTTGATGTAGTCGAACGTCTTCGCGATCCATGTATTTCCCTCAGTTTGAGAACCAAGGTATCAATCTAGTAGGAGAATCTCGTCAAGTCCAGAGTACCTGCGCAAACACAAAAGAGCTTGCACCCAACGCTATAAAGGGGTTGTCAATCCCTTCAAGATTGATTGCAAAGTGAGATGTGAAGGCGGAAAGTGCAACGAAGTAAAAGTGTAAGGCTGAAAATATGGTGTGAAGTAGACCCGGGGGCCATAGTGTTCATTAGAGGCTTCTCTCAAAATAGCAAATATTACGGTGGGTGAACAAATTACTGTCGAGCAATTGACAGAACCGCGCAAAGTCATGACGATATCTAAGGCAATGATCATACATATAGGCATCACGTCCGAGGCAAGTAGACCGATACTTTCTGCATCTACTACTATTACTCCACACATCAACTGCTATCCAACATGCATCTAGTGTATTGAGTTCATGATGAACGGAGTAACGCTTTAAGCAAGATGACATGATGTAGAGGGATAAACTCAAACCAATGATGAAAACCCCATCTTTTTACCGTTGATGGCAACAACATGATGTGTGCCTCGCTACCCCTTCTGTCAGTGGGTGAGGTCACCGCACGGTATGAACCCAAAACCAAGCACTTCTCCCATTGCAAGAATCATAGATGAAGTTGGCCAAAAAAAACCCACAACTCGAAGAGAATTACAAGGATATGAAATCATGCATAAGAGAGATCAGAAGAAACTCAAATAAGATTCATAGATAATCTGATCATAAATCCACAATTCATCGGATCTCGACAAACACACCGTGAAGAAGATTACATCGGATAGATCTCCATGAAGATCATGGAGAACTTTGTATTGAAGATCCAAGAGAGAGAAGAAGCCATCTAGCTACTAGCTATGGACCCGTAGGTCTATGGTGAACTACTCACGCATCATCAGAGAGGTCATGGTGTTGATGAAGAAGCCCTCCGTATCCGAATCTCCTCTCCGGTAGGGCACCAGAACGTGCCCCAGATGGGATCTTGCGGAGACAGAAACTTGCGGCGGCGGAAAAGTATTTTCGTTGATCTCCTGATTTTTTCGGGATTTTAGGGAATTTATAGGCGAAGGAGCTAGGGCAGGGGAGGCCCAGGGTGCCCACAAGCCTAGGAGGCGCGGCCCCCCTGGCGAGAATTGCGCGGCACTAGAGAGGCTAGCAGTGGTGGAAGGTGAAAGTGCATCTATACCATGGACTCACATTAGTCATGAAGAACTCACATACTTGTTGCGAAAGTTTTTATTAGTAATCGAAACATAGTGCTAAACGCATACTCCTAGGGGAAGGGTTGGTAGGTGTTAACCATCGCGCGATACCGACCTCAACACAAAGGATGACAATCAATAGATCAATTATGCTCCGACTTCCTAACATAGCGGTTCACCATACGTGCATGTTACGGGAATCACTAACTTCAACACAAGTATTTCTGGATTCACAACAGCCTACTAACATAACTCTTAATAATACCAAATCCACATCTCAAAACTAATTGAGAGGAATCAAACTTCTCTTTCTACTCAATGCACATGAAGATGGAAGTTTTTGTATCCTCTTTGGGTACCTATCACCTTTGGGACTACTTTGATAGCACAAACCAACTACCAAGTCACGCACCGCCGTGATCTAAAAGATCTAAGCGAAGCACATAGAGCAAAATTATCTAGGCTCAAAAGGTATAAGTGAAGCACAATGAGAATTCTAGCAAAATCACGATGAGTGCATGTCTCTCTCAAAAGGTGTGCATCAAGGGTGATTGTGACACAACAAAAAGAAAAGAATCCTACGATACAAGATGCTCCAAGAAAAACACATATCATGTGGTGAATAAAAATATAGCTCCAAGTAATGTTACCGATGGATTGAAGACGAAAGAGGGGATGCCTTCCCGGGGCATCCCCAAGCTTAGGCTTTTTGGTGTCCTTGAATTTCGCTTTGGGTGCCTTGGGCATCCCCAAGCTTGAGCTCTTTCCACTCTATATCCCTTTGTCCATGAGAGCATCACCCAATACTTGAAAACTTCACAACACAAAACTTAAACAGAAAATCGTGATATCATTAGCACAAGAAAACAAACTACCACCTCTTTAGGTACTGTAGCAATCTTGATTTCTATTTCTATTGGTGTTACACTACTGTATTCTCAATTTTCCATGGCTAGTACCCCCCGATACTATCCATAGTTTCATCAAAACAAGCAACCAACTCAACAAAAACAGAATCTGTCAAAAACAGACCAGTCTGTAGCAATCTGTATGCTTCGTATACTTATGGTACCTCAACAATTCTGAAAAATTACGATTGCCTAGGCAAAAGGCATATAAACCAGCAGTAAAAAGAATCAACTCAAAAGCTCTTTCTGAATAAAAATGAAAAATACTATCGTGAGCAAAAAGTTTCTGTCTTTTTCCAGCAGGATCAAACAACCATCGCCAAGACTAGTCATAAAGGTTTTGCTTGGCTCAAACACAAAAAGAAACACAAAAGACACAATCATAATAGAATTATGATGGCGTGGACGCAACAAAACATAAAGAAAAAGATAAATTCATTGGGTTGCCTCCCAACAAGCGCTATTGTTTAACGCCCTTAGCTAGGCATTGATAATTCAATGATGCTCACATAAAAGATAGCAATCAGACACGAAGAGAGCATCATGAAACATGTGAAAATCACATCTAAGTCTAACATACTTCCTATGCATAGGCATTTTATAGGGAAACAGATTGTCAAGACAACCAATCGTTACCATATGCAAGGAAGAAGAAAGACACAATATCAATCACAACATAACGAGAGGTAATTTGGTAACATGAAAGTTTCTACCACAATATTTTCCTCTCTCGTAGAAATTACATGTGGGATCATAATCAAATTCAACAATATAGCTATCACATAGGATATTCTTTTCATGATCCACATGCATGCAAAGTTGACGCTCTTCAAAAATAGTGGGATTATCATCAACTAAAGTCATGACTTCTCCAAACCCACTTTCAATAATATTGCAAATATCATATTCATCATGAGGCTTAAACAAATTTTCAATATCATAAGAAAAATCATCACCCCAATCATGATCATTGCAACCAGTAGTGGACATAGCAAAACTAGCATCCCCAAGCTTAGGGTTTTGCATATTTTTAGCATGATTGACACTAATAGGATTTATAGTGAAACCATTGCAATCATGCTTTTCATTCAAGGAGCCCTCGTGAATCACTACATAAATTTCTTCATCACGATTTTCAGATTCACGCATCTCAAGCAAAACTCCATAGAGAAAGTCAAGTGCACTCAACTCACTAGCAATTGGATCAACATAAGTGGATCTCTTAAAGAGATTAACAAGTGGATGAGGATCCATATCAATAGATTTTCAGCAAGCGAAGATGCAAGCAAGTTGAAGGCACATAGCACACAAGCAAAGGAAAGGTAAACGAGAGAAAAGGGCGAACGAAAAAGGCAAATATTTTTGTAAATTTTTGTTTTTCGGAAGTGGGGGAGAGGAAAACGAGAGGCAAAAAAGTAAATGCAAGAGATGACTTTGCGACACTTACTTGGATGAGTTCTTGACTTGATCCTCCCCGACAACAGCGCCAGAAATCCTTCTGCTAGTTCTCAAACAACAGCGCAAGAAATTCGCACGTTGACGGAGACTTGGCTTGCGTTAGTTTTTCCCTTGAAGAGGAAAGGGTGATGCAGCACAGGAGCAGTAAGTATTTCCCTCAGCTTGAGAACCAAGGTATCAATCCAGTAGGAGAATCTCGTCAAGTCCAGAGTACGTGCGCAAACACAAAAGAGCTTGCACCCAACGCTATAAAGGGGTTGTCAATCCCTTCAAGATTGATTGCAAAGTGAGATCTGAAGGCGGAAAGTGCAACGAAGTAAAAGTGTAAGGTTGAAAATAGAGGCTTCTCTCAAAATAGCAAATATTACAGTGGGTGAACAAATTACTGTCGAGCAATTGATAGAACCGCGCAAAGCCATGACGATATCTAAGGCAATGATCATACATATAGGCATCACGTCTGAGACAAGTAGACCGATACTTTCTGCATCTACTACTATTACGCCACACATCGACCGTTATCCAGCATGCATCTAGTGTATTGAGTTCATGACAAACAGAGTAACGCTTTAAGCAAGATGACATGATGTAGAGGGATAAACTCAAACCAATGATGAAAACCCCATCTTTTTACCCTTGATGGCAACAACATGATGCGTGCCTCGCTACCCCTTCTGTCACTGGGTGAGGTCACCGCATGGTATGAACCCAAAACTAATCAATTCTCCCATTGCAAGAATCATAGATGAAGTTGGCCAAACAAAACCCACAACTCGAAGAGAATTACAAGGATATGAAATTGTTGGAATTATGCCCTAGAGGCAATAATAAATATACTTATTATTATAATTCCTGTATCAAGATAATCGTTTATTATCCATGCTATAATTGTATTGAATGAAGACTTATATACATGTGTGGATACATAGACAAAACACTGTCCCTAGCAAGCCTCTAGTTGGCTAGCCAGTTGATCAAAGATAGTCAGGGTCTTCTGACTATGTACAAGGTGTTGTTCCTTGATAACTGGATCACGTCATTAGGAGAATCACGTGATGGACTAGACGCAAACTAATAGATGTAGCATGTAGATCGTGTCATTTTGTTGCTACTGTTTTCTGCGTGTCAAATATTTGTTCCTATGACCATGAGATCATATAACTCACTGACACCGGAGGAATGCTTTTTGTGTATCAAACGTCGCAACGTAACTGGGTGACTATAAAGATGCTCTACAGGTATCTCTGAAGGTGTTCGTTGAGTTAGTATAGATCGAGACTGGGATTTGTCACTCCGTATGACGGAGAGGTATCTTGGGGCCCACTCGGTAATACAACATCACACACAAGCCTTGCAAGCAATGTAACTTAGTGTAAGTTGCGGGATCTTGTATTACGGAACGAGTAAAGAGACTTGCCGGTAAACGAGATTGAATTAGGTATGCGGATACTGACGATCGAATCTCGGGCAAGTAACATACCGAAGGACAAAGGGAATGACATACGGGATTATATGAATCCCTCGCACTGAGGTTCGAATGATAAGATCTTCGTAGAATATGTGGGATCCAATATGGGCATCCAGGTCCCGCTATTGGATATTGACCGAGGAGTCACTCGGGTCATGTCTACATAGTTCTCGAACCCGCAGGGTCTGCACACTTAAGGTTCGACGTTGTTTTATGCGTATTTGAGTTATATGGTTGGTTACCGAATGTTGTTCGGAGTCCCGGATGAGAACACGGACGTCACGAGGGTTTCCGAAATGGTCCGGAAACGAAGACTGATTTATAGGATGACCTCATTTGATTAGTACCGGGAGTTATTAGGATGACCTCATTTGATGACCTCATTTGATTATAGGATTTATAGGATGACCTTATTTGAGTTATTAGGAAGGTTTTCGGAGTTACCGGGAATGTACCGGGAATGACGAATGGGTTCCGGGTGTTCACCGGGGGGGGGGGGGGAATCCCACCCCGGGGAAGCCCATAGGCCTTGGGGGTGGCGCACCAGCCCTTGGTGGGCTGGTGGGACAGCCCAAGAAGGCCCTATGCACCATAGATAGAAAATCAAAGAGAAAAGAAAAAAAGGAGGTGGGAAAGAAGAGAAGGACTCCACCTTCCAATCCTAGTTGGACTAGGATTGGAGGAGGACTCCTCCTCCCTTGGTGGCGCAGCCCTTGGGGCTCGTTGAGCCTCAAGGCAAGCCTGCCCTCCCCTCCTCCTATATATATGGAGCTATTAGGGCTGATTTGAGACGACTTTTGCCACGGCAGCCCGACCACATACCTCCACGGTTTTACCTCTAGATCGCGTTTCTGCGGAGCTCGGGGGAGACCTGCTGAGATTAGATCACCACCAACCTTCGGAGCGCCGTCACGCTGCCGGAGAACTCATCTACCTCTTCATCTCTCTTGCTGGATCAAGAAGGCCAAGATCATCGTCGAGCTGTAAGTGTGCTGAACGCGGAGGTGCCGTCCGTTCGGCACTAGATCATGGGACGGATCGCGGGATGGTTCATGGGACGGTTCACGGGGTGGATCGAGGGACGTGAGGACGTTCCACTACATCAACCGCGTTTCTTAACGCTTCTGCTGTGCGATCTACAAGGGTACGTAGATCGGAAATCCCCTCTCGTAGATGGACATCACCATGATAGGTCTTCGTGCGCGTAGGAAAATTTTTGTTTCCCATGCGACGTTCCCCAACAGTGGCATCATGAGCTAGGTTCATGCGTAGATGTCTTCTCGAGTAGAACAGAAAAGTTTTTGTGGGCGGTGATGTGCGTTTTGCTGCCCTCCTTAGTCTTTCCTTGATCCCGCCGTATTGTTGGATCGAAGCGGCTCGGACCGACATTACTCGTACGCTTACGAGAGACTGGTTTCATCGCTACGAGTAACTCCGTTGCTCAAAGATGACCGGCGAGTGTCGGTTTCTCCAACTTTAGTTGAATCGGATTTGACCGAGGAGGTCCTAGGATAAGGTTAAATAGCAATTCATATATCTCCGTTGTGGTGTTTGCGTAAGTAAGATGCGATCCTACTAGATACCCATGGTCACCACGTAAAACATGCAACAACAAATTAGAGCACGTCTAACTTGTTTTTGCAGGGTATGCTTCTGATGTGATATGGCCAACGATGTGATGTAATATATTGGATGTATGAGATGATCATGTTGTAATAGATAATATCGACTTGCACGTCGATGGTACGGCAACCGGCAGGAGCCATAGGGTTGTCTTTAAACTAACGTTTGTGCTTGCAGATGCGTTTACTATTTTGCTAGGATGTAGCTTTAGTAGTAATAGCATGAGTAGCACGACAACCCCGATGGCGACACGTTGATGGAGATCATGGTGTGGCGCCGGTGATAAGAAGATCGTGCCGGTGCTTTGGTGATGGAGATCAAGGAGCACATGATGATGGCCATATCATGTCACTTATGAATTGCATGTGATGTTAATCCTTTTATGCACCTTATTTTGCTTAGAACGACGGTAGCATTACGAGGTGATCTCTCACTAAAATTTCAAGACGAAATTGTGTTCTCCCTGACTGTGCACCGTTGCTACAGTTCGTCGTTTCGAGACACCACGTGATGATCGGGTGTGGTAGACTCAACGTTCACATACAACGGGTGCAAAACAGTTGCACACGCGAAACACTCGGGTTAAGCTTGACGAGCCTAGCATGTGCAGACATGGCCTCGGAACACATGAGACCGAAAGGTCGATCATGAATCATATAGTTGATATGATTAGCATAGGGATGCTTACCACTGGAACTATACTCAACTCACGTGATGATCGGACTTGAGCTAGTGTAAGTGGGTCATGAACCACTCAAATGACTAGAGAGATGTATTTTTGAGTGGGAGTTTAGCAAATAATTTGATTAAGTTAAACTCTAATTATCTTGAACATAGTCTAAGTCCACTTTGAATATATTTGTGTTGTAAATCATGGCTCACGCGACAGTCACCCTGAATTTTAATACGTTCCTAGAGAAAGCTAAGTTGAAAGATGGTGGAAGCAACTTTGTAGACTGGGCTCGTAATCTTAAGTTGATCCTACAAGCTGGGAGGAAGGATTATGACCTTAATGATGCGCTAGGAGATGAACCACCCACTACGGCTGACCAAGATGTTAAGATTGCTTGGTTAACACGTAAGGAGGACTACTCAATAGTTCAATGTGCAGTCTTGTATGGCTTAGAGCCGGGACTTCAACGTAGCTTTGAGCGTCATGGAGCATATGAGATGTTCCAGGAGTTGAAGTTTATCTTTCAAAAGAACGCCTGGATCGACACGTATGAGACCTCCGATAAATTCTATGCTTGCAAGATGGAGGAGAATTCGTCTGTCAGTGAACATGTGCTCAAAATGTCTGGGTACCCAAACCGTCTAGCTGAGCTGGGGATTGAATTGCCGCAAGAGGCTATCACTGACATAATTCTTCAATCACTGCCGCCAAGCTATAAGGGCTTTGTATTGAACTACAACATGCAAGGGATGAACAAGTCACCCGACGAGTTGTTTGCGATGCTGAAAGTCGCAGAGTCTAAACTCCGTAAAGAGCATCAAGTGTTGATGGTGAATAAGACCACTAGTTTCAAGAGAAATGGCAAAGGGAAGAAGGGTAATTCAAAGAAGAGCGGCAAGCCTGTTGCCAATCCGAGAAGAAACCCAAAGCTGGACCTAAGCCTGAAACAGATTGCTACTATTGCAAGGGTATGGGTCACTGGAAGCGCAACAGCCCCAAGTATCTGGCTGACAAGAAGGCGGCCAAAGAAAAATCAGGTATATTTGAAATACATGTTATTGATGTGTACTTAACCGGCTCTCGTAGTAGTGCCTGGGTATTCAATACCGGTTCTGTTGCTCATATTTGCAACTCGAAACAGGAACTGCGGAATAGGCGAAGGCTGGCGAAACATGAAGTGACGATGCGCGTAGGAAATGGTTCCAAGGTTGATGCAATCGCCGTCGGCACAGTTTCACTTCAGTTACCATCAGCATTAGTTATGAAGTTAAATCATTGTTATGTAGTGCCTGCGTTGAGCATGAACATTATATCTGGATCTTGTTTATTGCGAGACGGTTACTCTTTTAAGTCAGAGAATAATGGTTGTTCTATTTCTATGAGTAACATCTTTTATGGTCATGCACCCAATGTGAGAGGATTGTTCATATTGAATCTTGATAGTGATAATACACATATACATAACATTGAGACCAAAAGAGTTAGAGTTAACAATGATAGCGCCATGTTTTTGTGGCACTGCCGCTTAGGTCATATTGGTGTAAAGCGCATGAAGAAACTCCATACCGATGGACTTTTGGAGTCACTTGACTTTGATTCACTTCACACGTGCGAACCATGCCTCATGGGCAAGATGACTAAAACTCCGTTCTCCGGAACAATGGAGCGTGCCAGTGACTTGTTGGAAATCATACATACCGATGTGTGCGGTCCGATGAGCGTGGAGGCACGCGGCGGATATCGTTATTTTCTCACCTTCACTGACGATTTGAGTAGATATGGTTATGTCTACTAAATGAAGCACAAGTCTGAAACATTTGAAAAGTTCAAGCAATTTCAGAGTGAAGTTGAAAATCATTGTAACAAGAAGATCAAGTTCCTACGGTCTAATCGTGGAGGTGAATAGCTGAGTTTCGAGTTTGGTGCTCACTTAAGACAATGTGGAATTGTTTCACAGTTGACACCGCCTGGAACACCACAGCGTAATGGTGTGTCCAAACGTCATAATCGTACTTTATTAGAGATGGTGCGATCTATGATGTCTCTTACTGATTTGCCGTTATCGTTTTGGGGTTATGCATTAGACACAGCTGCATTCACTTTAAATAGGGCACCATCAAAATCCGTTGAGACGACACCATACGAACTGTGGTATGGCAAAAGGCCAAAGTTGTCGTTTCTTAAAGTTTGGGGATGTGATGCTTATGTCAAAAAGCTTCAGCCTGAAAAGTTGGAACCCAAAGAGGAAAAGTGCATCTTCATAGGTTACCCAAAAGAGACAGTTGGGTACACCTTCTATCTCAAATTCGAGGGCAAAGTGTTTGTTGCTAAAAACGGAGCTTTTCTCGAGGAGTTTCTCTCGAGAGAATTGAGTGGGAGGAAGATAGAAATTGATGAGGTTGTCGAACCTCTCATCCCTTTGGATGGTGGCGCAGGGCAAGGGGAAACCCCTGTTGTTGCGACGCCGGGTGAGGAGGAAGTTAATGATGATGATCATGAAACTCCGGGTCAAGTTCCTATCGAACCTTGTAGGTCGACGAGACCACGTGCTGCTCCAGAGTGGTACGGTAATCCTGATTTGTCAATCATGTTGTTAGACAACAATGAACCTGCAAATTATGAAGAAGCAATGGTGGGCCCAGATTCCAACAAATGGCTGGAGGCCATGAAGTCCGAGATACGATCCATGTATGAAAACAAGGTGTGGACTTTGGAAGTACTACCTGAGGGCCGCAAGGCTATTCAGAACAAATGGATCTTTAAGAAGAAGACGGACGCTGACGGCAATGTGACCGTTTATAAAGCTTGACTTGTGGCAAAGGGTTTTTCACAAGTTCAAGGAGTTGACTACGATGAGACATTCTCACCCGTAGCGATGCTTAAGTCCGTCAGAATCATGTTAGTAATAGCTGCATTTTTCGATTATGAAATATGGCAGATGGATGTCAAAACGGCGTTCCTTAACGGTTTCCTTAAGGAAGAGTTGTATATGATGCAACCCGAAGGTTTTGTCGATCCTAAAAATGCTAACAAGGTATGCAAGCTCCAGCGATGCATTTATGGACTGGTGCAAGCATCTCGGAGTTGGAATAAACGCTTTTATGAGGTGATCAAAGCATTTGGGTTTATACAAGTGGTTGGAGAATCTTGTATTTACAAGAAAGTGAGTGGGAGCTCTGTGGCGTTTCTAATATTATATGTGGATGACATATTACTGATTGGAAACAACGTAGAGTTTTTGGAGAGCATAAAGGATTACTTGAATAAAAGTTTCTCTATGAAGGACCTAGGAGAAGCTGCTTATATTCTAGGCATTAAGATCTACAGGGATAGATCGAAACGCCTGATAGGACTTTCACAAAGCACATACCTTGATAAAGTTTTGAAGAGGTTCAAAATGGAACAGTCCAAGAAAGGGTTCTTGCCAGTTTTACAAGGTACGAGATTGAGTAAGACTCAGTGCCCAACAACTGATAAAGATAGAGAGCATATGAGCACCGTCCCCTATGCTTCAGCCATAGGATCTATCATGTATGCAATGTTGTGCACTAGACCGGACGTTAGCCGGGCCATAAGTATGGCAGGCAGGTTCCAGAGTAATCTAGGAGTGGATCATTGGACGGCGGTCAAGAATATCCTGAAGTACCTGAAAAGGACTAAGGAGACGTTTCTCGTGTATGGAGGTGACGAAGAGCTCGCCGTAAAGGGTTACGTCGATGCAAGCTTTGACACAGATCCGGAGGACTCTATGTCGCAGACCGGATACGTATTTATCCTTAATGGGGGTGCGGTAAGCTGGTGCAGTTCCAAGCAAAGCGTCGTAGCTGATTCTACATGTGAAGCGGAGTACATGGCTGCCTCGGAGGCGGCTAAGGAGGG
Organism: Hordeum vulgare subsp. vulgare; assembly: GCF_904849725.1. NCBI lineage: Eukaryota > Viridiplantae > Streptophyta > Magnoliopsida > Poales > Poaceae > Hordeum > Hordeum vulgare. Next base: position 380,744,308 of record NC_058522.1, on the reverse strand, counting down.
TGTCTGGATGAAGCAGTTCATGACGGATCTTGGAGTGGTGCCAAGCGCACTGAATCCAATAACCTTGTTCTGTGACAACACGGGTGCCATTGCCTTAGCAAAGGAACCACGGTTTCATAAGAAGACTAGACACATCAAACGACGCTTCAACGTCATCCGCGACTACGTCGAAGGGGAGGACGTAAATATATGCAATGTGCACACGGATCTGAATGTAGCAGACCCGCTAACTAAACCTCTTCCACGAGCAAAGCATGATCAACACCAGAACTGTATGGGTGTTAGATTTATTACAATGTAATTCGCATGGTGATGTGAGGGCTAGATTATTGACTCTAGTACAAGTGGGAGACTGTTGGAATTATGCCCTAGAGGCAATAATAAATATAGTTATTATTATAATTCCTGTATCAAGATAATCATTTATTATCCATGCTATAATTGTATTGATTGAAGACTTATATACATGTGTGGATACATAGACAAAACACTGTCCCTAGCAAGCCTCTAGTTGGCTAGCCAGTTGATCAAAGATAGTCAGGGTCTTCTGACTATGTACAAGGTGTTGTTGCTTGATAACTGGATCACGTCATTAGGAGCATCACGTGATGGACTAGACCCAAACTAATAGACGTAGCATGTAGATCGTGTCATTTTGTTGCTACTGTTTTCTGCGTGTCAAGTATTTGTTCCTATGGCCATGAGATCATATAACTCACTGCCACCGGAGGACTGCTTTGTGTGTATCAAACGTCGCAACGTAACTGGGTGACTATAAAGATGCTCTACAGGTATCTCCGAAGGTGTTCGTTGAGTTAGTATGGATCGAGAGTGGGATTTGTCACTCCGTATGACGGAGAGGTATCTTGGGGCCCACTCGGTAATACAACATCACACACAAGCCTTGCAAGCAATGTAACTTAGTGTAAGTTGCGGGATCTTGTATTACGGAACGAGTAAAGAGACTTGCCGGTAAACGAGATTGAAATAGGTATGCGGATACTGACGATCAAATCTCGGGCAAGTAACATACCGAAGGACAAAGGAAATGACATACGGGATTATATGAATCCCTGGCACTGAGGTTCGAACGATAAGATCTTCCTAGAATATGTGGGATCCAATATGGGCATCCAGGTCCCGCTATTGGATATTGACCGAGGAGTCACTTGGGTCATGTCTACATAGTTCTCGAACCCGCAGGGTCTGACACTTAAGGTTCGACGTTGTTTTATGCGTATTTGAGTTATATGGTTGGTTACCGAATGTTGTTCGGAGTCCCGGATGAGATCACGGACGTCACGAGGGTTTCCGGAATGGTCCAGAAAAGAAGATTGATATATAGGATGACCTCATTTGATTACCGGAAGGTTTTCGGAGTTACCGGGAATGTACTGGGAATGACGAATGGGTTCCGGGTGTTCACCGAGGGGGGGGGGGGCAGCCCACCCCGGGGAAGCCCATAGGCCTTGGGGGTGGCGCACCAGCCCTTGGTGGGCTGGTGGGACAGCCCAAGAAGGCCCTATGCACCATAGATAGAAAATCAAAGAGAAAAGAAAAAAAAGGAGGTGGGAAAGAAGAGAAGGACTCCACCTTCCAATCCTAGTTGGACTAGGATTGGAGGAGGACTCCTCCTCCCTTAGTGGCGCAGCCCTTGGGGCTCCTTGAGCCTCAAGGCAAGCCTCCCCTCCCCTCCTCCTATATATATGGAGCTATTAGGACTGATTTGAGACGAGTTTTGCCACAGCAGCCCGACCACATACCTCCACGGTTTTACCTCTAGATCGCGTTTCTGCGAAGCTCGGGCGGAGCCCTGCTGAGATTAGATCACCACCAACCTCCGGAGCATCGTCACGCTGCCGGAGAACGCATCTACCTCTTCGTCTCTCTTGCTGGATCAAGAAGGCCGAGATCATCATCGATCTGTACGTGTTAACACGGAGGTGCCGTCCGTTCGGCACTAGATCATGGGACGGATCGCGGGACGGTTCGTGGGACGGTTCGCGGGGCGGATCGAGGGACGTGAGGACGTTCCAGTACATCAATCGCGTTTCTTAACGCTTCTGTTGTGCGATCTACAAGGGTACGTAGATCGGAAATCCCCTCTCGTAGATGGACATCACCATGATAGGTCTTCGTGCGCGTAGGAAATTTTTTGTTTCCCATGCGACGTTCCCCAACAGAAATCATGCATAAGAGAGATCAGAAGAAACTCAAATAAGATTCATAGATAATATGATCATAAATCCACAATTCATCGGATCTTGACAAACACACCGCAAAGAAGATTACATAGGATAGATCTCCATGAAGATCATGGAGAACATTGTATTGAAGATCCAAGAGAGAGAAGAAGCCATCTAGCTACTAGCTATGGACCCGTAGGTCTATGGTGAACTACTCACGCATCATCGGAGAGGTCATGGTGTTGATGAAGAAGCCCTCAGTATCTGAATCTCCCCTTCGGCAGGGCACTAGAACATGCCCCAGATGGGATCTTGTGGAGACAGAAGCTTGCGGCGGTGGAAAAGTATTTACGTTGATCTCCTGATTTTTTCTGGGATTTTAGGGAATTTATAGGCGAACGAGCTAGGGCAGGGGAGGCCCAGGGAGCCAACAATCCTGGGAGGCGCGGCCCCCCCTGGCTGCGCCTAGTGGGATTGTGGGGTCCTCTGCTAGCCCTTGCGTTGGTTCTCAAGTTTGACGCGTATCTTCTGTTCCGGAAAAAATCTTTTCAGAAGTTTTATTCCGTTTGGACACCGTTTAAAATCCTCCTTTGAAAAGGGTCAAAAACACGGAAAAACAGGAACTAACACTTGGCACTCAGTTAATAAGTTAGTCCCAAAAAATATATAAAAGGCACACAAAAATCCAAAGTTTGACAAGATAATAGCATGGAACTATAAAAAATTATAGGTACGTTGGAGACGTATCACGGTGTGTTAAGGACATAAGCCTTCTGTTTAGCAATGAGGACAATCCTCAGTTAACGGACCGAGTCCGCATAATTGCTACTTCTATCTTTCAACCATATTTTCTCTAGGAACATATCAAATACCGTAGAGCTATAGCATAAGTTACAACAAAATTTGCAAAGACCTATGTGACTATGTTCATGATAATTAAGTTCATCTGATGAACTCCCACTTAGATCGACATCCCTCTAGTCATCCAAGTGTTACACAATCCACGTCGACTAGCCCATGTCCTATCATCACGCGAGACAGACTAGTCATCAATGGTGAGCATCTCCATGCTGATCGTATCAACCATACGACTCATGTTCCACCTTTCGGTCTCCTGTATTCGAGGCCATGTATGTACATGCTAGGCTCGTCGAGTCAACTTAAGTGTTCTGCGTGTGTAAACTGGCATACACCGTTGTATGCGAACGTTAGAATCTATCACACCCGATCATCACGTGGTGCTTCGAGACAACGATCCTTCGCAACGGTGCACACTTAGGGGAATACTTTCTCGAAATTTTCATGAGGGATCATCTTATCTTTGCTACCGTCGTTCTAAGCAATAAGATGTAAAAGAACATGATAAACATCACATGCAATCATATAGTGACATGATATGGCCATTATCATCTTCCTCCTTTGATCACCATCTTCGGGGCACCATGATAATCATCGTCACCGGCATGAAACCATGATCCCCAGCATTGTGTCTCCGTGAAGTCGTCACGCCAATCTATTACTTCTACTACTATAGCTAACGTTTAGCAACAAAGTAAAGTAATCAACATGGCGTTGCATCTCATACAATAAATTAAGACAACTCCTATAGCTTCTGCCGGTTGACATACTCATCGACATGCAAGTCGTGAATCCTATTACAAGAACATGATAAATCTCATTCATCACATATGCAACATCACATTCTTTTGGCCATATCACATCACGTAGCATACCCTGCAAAAACAAGTTAGACGTCCTCTAATTGTTGTTGCAAGTTTTACGTGCCTGATTTGGATTTCTAGCAAGAACGTTTCTTACCTACGTGACAGCCACAATGTTGATATGCCAATGCTATTTACCCTTTGTAAGGACCCTCTTCATCGAATCCGATCCGACTAAAGTGGGAGAGACAGACACCCGCTAGACACCTTATGCATCTGGTGCATGTTTGTTGGTGGAACCATTCTCACGTAAGAGTACGTGTAAAGTCGGTCCGGGCCGCTTCATCCCATGATGCCGCCAAATCAAGATAAGACTAGTAACGGCAAGCAATTGACAAAATCAGCACCCATAACTTTTGTGTTCTACTCGTGCATAGAATCTACGCATAGAACCTTGGCTCTGATACCACTATTGGGTAACGTAGTAAATTCAAAATTTTCCTACGGCATACAAGGATCTATCTATGAAGAGACCAACAACGAGAGAGGTTGTAGAGCATCTTCATACCTTTGAAGATCTCTAAGCGGAAGCATTGCTAGAACGCGGTTGATGGAGTCGTACTCGCGGCGATTCAGACCGCGGTGTGATTCCGATCTAGTGCCGAACCACGGCACCTCCACGTTCAACACACGTGCAGCCCTGTGACATCTCCCGCACCTTGAACCAGCAAGGAGGAGGGAGAGGTTGGGGAAGATCTCCGGCAGCACGACGGCATGGTGTTGATGGAGAGACGAGGCTTACCGGCAGGGCTTCACCAAGCACCGTGGGAGAGGAGGAAGATGAAGAGCAGGGCTGCGCCGAGAGAGAGATGGAAAACCGTGTCTCCAATGGCCAAACCCCCCACTATATATAGGGGGAAGGGAGGGTGGCGCCCCCTTTAGGGTTTCCTCCTTGAGGGGGGGGGGGGGGGGCGACAACCCTCGATGGGGGGAGGGGTGGCGGCCAGGAAGGGAGGAGGGGTGTGGCGCACCCCTGGTGGGCCTTAGGCCCACCTGGCTTAGGGTTTGCCCCCCTTCCCTCTCCCCTGCGCATTGGGCCCCTAGTGGGAGGCGCACCAGCCCACTCTGGGCTGGTTCCCTTCCACCTTTTGGCCCATGTCACCTTTTGGGGCTGGTGGCCCCACCCGTTGGACCTCTGGAACCCTTTCCGGTGGTCCCGGTGGTCCCGGTACGCTACCGGTGACGCCCAAAACATTTCCGGCGTCCAAACCCATCCAACCTATATATCAATCTTTACCTTCAAACCATTCCAGAGCTCCTCGTGATGTCCGATATCTCATCCGGGACTCCGAACAACCTTTGGTAACCTCGTATAACAATTCCCTATAACCCTAGCGTCATTGAACCTTAAGTGTGTAGACCCTACGGGTTCGGGAGGCATGCAGACATGACCGAGACACTTCTCCAGCCAATAACCATCAGCGGGGTCTGGATACCCATGGTGGCTCCCGCATGTTCGATGATGATCTCATCGGATGAACCACAATGTCAAGGATTCAATCAATCCCATATACAATTCCCTCTGTCTACCGGTATAGAACTTGCTCGAGATTCGATCGTCGATATCTCCATACCTTGGTCAATCTCGTTTCCGGCAAGTCTCTTTACTCATTCCGTAGCACATTATCCCGTGACTAACTCCTTAGTCACATTGAGCTCATTATGATGATGTTATACCGAGTGGTCCCAGAGATACCTCTCCATTACACGGAGTGACAAATCCCGATCTTGATTCATACCAACCCAACAGATACTTTCGGAGATACCCGTTGTGCACCTTTATAGTCACCCAGTTACGTTGTGACGTTCGATGCACCCGAAGCACTCCTACGGTATCTGGGAGTTTCACAATCTCACGGTCGAAGGAAAAGATACTTGACATTAGAAAAGCTTTAGCATACGAACAACACGATCTAGTGCTATGCTTAGGATTGGGTCTTGTCTATCACATCATTCTCCTAATGATGTGATCCAATTATCAATGACATCCAATGTCCATGATCAGGAAACCATGATCATGTATTGATCAACGAGCTAGCCAACTAGAGGCTTGCTAGGGACACATTGTGATCTATTTATCCACACATGTATTACTGCTTCCTGTTAATACAATTATAGCATGAACAATAGACGATTATCATGAAGAAGGAAATATGATAATAACAATTCTATTATTGCCTCTAGGGCATATTTCCAACAGTCTCCCACTTGCACTAGAGTCCATAATCTAGTTTACATCACTATGTAATTGCAATGAATTCAACACCCATACAGTTCTGGGGTTCGATCATGTATTGCTTGTGAGAGAGGTTTGTAGTCAACGGGTCTGAACCTTTCAGATCCGTGTGTAATTACAAATCTCTACGTCATCCTATATATGCTACTACGCCCCATCTAGAACCAGTACAAATGATTGCTCCACTATACGAATCCGGTTTACTACTCATAGTCTTCCGGATTAGTGACAAAGCTTTCATCGACATAACTCCTTTACGACGAACTGTTTAATCACCTCCATAATTGATAAAAATTCTTTAGTCCATTAGTTACTAAGGATAACTTCGACCGTTGTCCAGTGATCCATTCCTGGATCACTCTTGTACCCCATGACTTACTCATGGCAAGGCACGCTTTAGGTGCGGTACACATCATAGCATACTTGTAGAGCCTACGGCTGAAGCATAGGGGACGACATTCGTCCTTTCTCTTTCTTCAACCGTGTTCGGGCTTTGAGTCGTACTCAAATTTACACCTTACAACATATCCAAGAACTCCTTCTTTGCTGATCTATTTTGAACTCCTTCAAAAACTTGTCAAGGCATGCATTTCGTTGAAAGTTCCATTAAGCACCTTGATCTATCTTTATAGATCTTGATGCTCAACTCTCAAGTAGCTACATCTAGGTTTTCCTTTGAAAAAACTCCTTTCAAACAACCCTTTATGCTTTGCAGAAATTCTACATTATTTCCGATCAACAATATGTCTACAACATATATTTATCAGAAATTCTATAGTGCTCCCACTCACCTTTTGGAAATACAAGTTTCTCATAAACTTTATAAAACCAAAAACTTTGATCACCTCATTAAAGTGTATATTCCAACTCCGAGATGCTTGATCCACTCCATAGAAGGATCACTGGAGCTTTGCATACTTGTTAGCACCCTTTAGGATCGACAAAAAATCTTCTCGTTGTATCACATACAACCTTTCCTCAAGGAAACTATGACAGCCCGGTGCCAACGTTCCAGATGTTTCCCCCTTTGTTCCGTTTTCGTCGTGTGTCTGTTTTTATTTGTCGCATCATCATCGCATCATGTGCATCATCAGCATTGCATCGGCATCCCATTGCCGCCAGTTTTCAAAACTTACATCCGTTGTTAGTTGCCGGTTCTCGTCGTTGTCCGTTCTCAGCCCGACCGCACTTGCACGCGCTCGCGGCATCGTCGAAACCTTGTTTCAAATCTGTGTGTAAAACTTTCTCTGATTGGGTTGGAACTTGGCGTGCGGTCTAATTATAATATAGGTAGGCCGCCTGTCAAATTTCGTCGCAATTGGAGTCCGTCTGGTACCCGAACGGTCGACCGTAGCGGCACCGTATTCGGTCTATCGTCGGACGTGTTTCGGTGTTTTAAATCATGTTGCCGCGCCGCACCATTTCCCTCTCATCCCCACCTAGCCAGTATAAACAGCCAGTCTAGCCCTGCTATTCCATTCTCGCGTCCGTGACCGCCCGATCGCGATCCCGCGGTCGAAATCGGAAGTGGTTTCGGGTAACCCTAAACCCCCTTCTTATTTAATCTTCCCCTCCTATCCATTTTGGGACAACCACCCTCTCCACCTCGAAATCCGTGCCAGCCACCCCCACCTTCTCCTCCTCCTCCTCCAGATCCGATCTAGACGATCTGGACCGTCGGATCGGAGATCCAACGGACCAAATCATCCCATGGTCGTGCTTCTCCTCCTCCCGAGCTCCTCCCATGGCAGCCTCCCGTGCTCCTCCTCCTCGTCTTCCCGTGGGCAGCCGGCCGAAGCCCTCGACGTCGCCGGCCGGAGCTTGCCGGAGCAGAAGTCCAGCGCCGGACCTCCTCCTCCCTTCCCCTTATCTTTCCTCTAGTCTCTCACTCCCTCTAATCCCTCTCTCTGTCTCCCCTATGGCGCCCGAGTCGTCGCACAGGGACCCCGTCGTGTAGCTCTCCACCGACCCAACTCCTTCCCGCCATCCATGGAGGTCGCCACCAACCGGGTGTGGTTCCCCGCACCTTCCACAATGTCCGATGGCCCCTCCCCGCCGACGCCTTCCTCCGTCGCCGTTGGCGGCCTCTGCCCGATCGGATAGAGAAGCAGAGGTTCCGCTCGCCAGATCCGCCCGCTCGTCCCCGTTGACCCGCTGGGTGGGCCGCCTCCCATGCCGAGTCGCCCAGGCCAAGTGGCCTCCCTGGGCAGCGCCGCAGCGACCGGCCCAGTCCAGCGCCGCCTCCCGGCCCAGCTCCCCTTCAGCCCACCTCCATCTTCAGATCCGGCCCAGGCCGAGGTGACAACCACCCCCGGCCCCTATTTTTTGCCTAGGCGCGTCTTAGCTAGCTTACGCCCACAGGATTCGGCCCGCGTAGGATTTTATAATTCCTATAATTTAATTCTTTTTCAAAGCATATGCTATATTTCAAACGCCCGTAACTTTTAATCTGTATGTCGGGTTGCGTAGATTTAGATATGGATCTCGTGTAGAATTTCGCGTAGATTAAGAATTTACAACTTGCATAAATGTTTGAAGTAGTTTGACATGCCGAATGCCAAGTTTTGAATGTTGTACCAATAGGGAAGTGCCCCGCAATTATTTTTCGCGCGTGTCCGGATTGCTCAAAGCCCGTAGATAAAATGTTCATGTTTTAGGAACCCCTTTGCCATGTATTTTAGAGTAGTCGTTGGTATTTTTGCATGTAGGGTTTAGTCGTTAGTTTATTATTTCGCGTTTAGGACTTATTCTCGCATATACGTGTGGCGTTGTTTTTATTTTGCAACCCCTCATGTTATATATGTTTTCGGGGTAGAAAAATCCATAGAATTTAACTGTGCATTTAGTTTTACCTTTTGAGGAAGTTAGTTCGCACGATATTTTGCCATGTTGCCTTTTGTTTATTTTGTGAAATTTATTCCGTGCTTGATATGATTAAGTTGTCAACTAGAGAGTTTCTCTTGGACGTTTAGTCTACCCCTGGTAATTTTGGTTGCAATAGAAATCCATGTTTAGTTGTGGTTTGCTTGCTCTCAAGTTGCTAGAAAATAGTGTTTGATTGTTGTGAATGGCCATGCCATGTCTTGCATATATTCTCGGTTCATGCATCTTATGTGATGTGTATCGTGTGGGGAATATCGGTGTTGATTCTTGTTTCTGGTTTCCTTCGTCTCGCTAGAGTTCCGCAAGCGCGTCGGGTTGTGAGGACCCGTTCGACTACATCGGTTCGTCTGCTTCACGGAGTCATTCTTCTTCCAAGCGGGATCTCAGGCAAGATGACCATTTCCCCAGATACCATTACTATCTTTTCCATGCTAGTTTTACCTTTTCTATCGTTATGTCGCGTTGCTTACCACATGTTAAATATCAGCCTCTCAACAATGCCATGAAAACCTTCATCCTGTTCACGACCTAGCAAACCACTGATTGGCTATGTTACCGCTTGCTTTACCATGTGCTAGCGTTGCTAGTTGCAGGTGCAGTTGCTTCCATGTGATAACATGGGTTCCTTGTTATATCACCCTATTAAATGCTATTTAATTTAATGCACCTATATACTTGGTAAAAGGTGGAAGGCTCGGCCTTTCTAGCCTGGTGTTTTGTTCCACCTTTGCCCCCTTAGTTTCGGCTACCGCTGTTATGTTCCATATTTGAGCACTCCTAACACGATCTGGGTTGTTATGGGGACACCCTTGATAATTCGTTTTAGACTAAAGCTGGTCTGGCAAGGCCCAACATTAGTTCTACATTTGCCCCACATAATAATTCTGCTAATACTGAAATGCATAGGGAGTTAGCGCTACCCGAGGAGTAATTCTACATAATACAGGGGGGCCAGTGCTAATGGTGTTGGTCCAAAAATAGAGCCATTTGCGGCGCCAACCCGGGGCAACTCGGGAGATTTCTATTAGGCCACCGTACGCTGTGCTTATCCGTCGTGTCCTGAGAACGAGATACGCGGTTCCTATCGGGATCGTCGACATGTCGGGTGGCCTTGCTGGATTAGTATTACCTTTGACGAGATATCTTGTGCATCGGGATTCTGGTGATGCTTTGGGTAATCCCAGAGTTGAGGTTTTCCACTAAGGAGTCCGACGAGATCGTGAGTTTCGTGATCGGGGATTTGTGATGGATTAGTTGGAGCACCCCTACAGGGTTAAATCTTTCGGAAAGCCGTGCCCGCGGTTATGTGGCAATGTGAATCTTTGTTTAACACTGGTTCTAGATAACTTGAAGTTAACTTAATTAAAACATGCCAACGGAGTGCGTAACCGTGACTGTCTCTTTCGTGAGTTCCTTCTCCGATCGAGGACACGGTGGGGTTATTTCTGACGTAGGTAGGTGTTCAGGATCATTCATTTGATCATCAGTAGTCACGTCCGCTTTGCGTAGATCTTCCCCCTCTTATTTCTTGTACTGGTAAGTTTAGCCACCAAATATATGCTTAGCCGCTGTTGCAACCTCACCACTTAACCTTACCTCACCCATTAAGCTTTGCTAGTCTTGATACCTTTGGAAATGAGATTGCTGAGTCCCCTGTGGCTCACAGATTACTACAACACCAGTTGCACGTACATGTAAAGGTTACTTGACGCAAGCGCGTTGATTGTTCATTTGGAGTTGCTTCTTCTTCTTCTTCTTCTTCTTCATCATCGATTTAGGATGGGTTCTAGGCCGGCAGCCTGGGATAGCAAGGATGGACGTCGTTCTCTTTTCTCGTTTGTTTTCGTCTGTAGTTGGACCCTTCTCTTCTTCGTGATATTTGTGTATTGTATTGATGTGACTCTGATGTAGCTTGTGGCGAGTGTAAGACAATTCTATGTATCTCTTCTTTTCAGTACATGTACTTGTAACGATATCCATTCTTGCAAAACGACGAGATTCGCTTCTATCCCTGACGAGGCCCTCATGTCAAATTGAGGATAGGGTCGCATCTTGGGCGTTACAAGTTGGTATCAGAGTAGTGCCGACCTAGGAGCCCCCTTGATTGCTCAAACTTGGCCGAGTCGAGTCTAGTAAAAACATTGCTTTGAGTCTAGTTATATATCGAAGAGTAGGATTCTTTTTTCTCCTCTTCTATGCTCTGGTGAGGAATCTTGACGTAATAATTTAATTCTACTCCTCTTCTCACTCAAAAAAAATTAGGATCACGCGGATATTTTTGGAATCTATATGACGCCGATGTGACGGAGTTCTGTCTTGGTGCCTCCTGTCTGACTTGATTTCTTCTGGGGAGTTGAGCTCCAGGGGATTCTCGAACACATCATTATCATTCAGATTTCTTAGTATCTCAGAACGAAGGATGTTCATAATTGCTTCAATACTTTTAGTGGCGAGATAACCCCGATGTCGCCAGTACTGGTGCACATTGTTCGGGAGTACTGCCATACTTTGTATCATTGTGATCACGAGGGTCTGTAGTAGCTCAAGGTCCGAGATTCTGGTTATGTGTTGACGGATGTGATACACTGGACGGGTTAGTATAAGAGTTGAGTGATATATTACTCCTTGTATCCGTGGACCAGATTGCATGACCAGAAATTTCAGGAGTTCTTAGGTGGGAATTCAAGTAGTTACTTATAGGACAATCTTCCAACAAATGCATGATGTTAGGTTGGGGTTTGAAATCTAGTGGATTCATTTGTTCACGTTCATCTTACATCGGTTCTCGTTGTGTCTTTAAGAGTCCTTGTAGCTTGCTACGACTCGGGGACGCTTCGTATGTCGTGTGCACTATCTTGCACAGGATGGCTACTGTAAGGTTCGAGCCCGTGCGATCCTGTCCATGAAAATATCGGACGCGATCTCTCTCATGAGTTTGTTCTTGCTAATTGCAAGCCTCACCCTTTGTTTTGTTGGAATATGGTAATTCAAGTTGCTTCAATGTCAAGTGGTGATTTCAGATCTTTCCTAAGTGATGTTCTCATATTTTTATGAGAGTATTAATTCTGTTGTGCAAATCAACTTGTCTTTTCAATTTCTTGTCAACCGGAGTCGTCATATCAATTCTTTTCCAACCGGTGTGCTTCTCTTCAAGTGAAGTCAATCCTCTCCAATATTGCAGATCATTCTCTCAATTCTTACCGGAGTTTGTCTCATCTGTCCCAAGTTGTCTTTGTTTTTCCCCGCCCTCCTACCCTTTTCTTCTATGTTTCAGTCTTCATCCAAGTTCCTTTATATTCAATAGTGCTTCCGCTCTCTCTTCTTCCTTTCGTAGCCGGTGATTCGTTGTGAAGAGTCTCAGGAGCATCATGTTCATCTTTATTCATTCTTGTGGTCTTTTCCGGTGAATTCAATTTAGTTGTCCGTGTTCATTATATCCTATTCATCCTTGTAATTCTTTCCCATGTTTAAAAACTCTTATCAACCTATCTTGTTATTCATTCCTCTCTTTTCTATCCGGAGTGTTGAAGTTATCTCAGAAGTTCTTGTTTTCAATTCTTTATATTATTTCGAGGTGCTCAACCTCATCAAGTTTTCAATTGTACTGGTGCAATATCTATCCTTCTAAGCAACCTTTTCAACGGTGGTTTCTTTGAGTGGGCCCATAACCCATAGGTTTTTCCCAGGATCTTAGCTGGCTCTTGTAATCTTTTCCGGAGGTCTCTAATTATGACGTAAGTATGATTTCCATCAGTCATATTCCTTCTTCAAGATCAATTTGATTTGATTCTCATATTTGACTCAACCTTTCATTCTTCATTATTCCGGAGTGTCTCAGTTATTCTTGGTGGTGTTCTTCTCATCATTCTCTCCTTTGGAAATTGGAAGGAGTGTTTCTCTCAAATCTTGGTTCATTCTCTTGAAGATTCATCTTTTCAGCTTTGTGCCATCATCTTGAATTGTTCCCAATCATGAGTAATCTCTTTCTTGCTATCCGGTGCTTTTCTGAGTTGTTTTCATTCTCGATCCTCCGAAGGCCATCATTTCAGAAGATTCTTCGTTCTCAGCTTTCAGCTTTCATCCTCAATTCTTCTCAATTGTTGTCTCTCCGTTCGTCTCTCAATTATTCCGGTGCTTTGTTCAAGTGCTTCTCTCACGTGGCTCATGATCTTTTCATTCTCATGTATCTCCATTCATTCATGGTTGCCTCATTCAATCCAATTCTTACCGGTGTCTCCTTCAAGAATTTCTCTAGTTTGTGCTCATATCTCTCCTCAATCATTTCTAGAAGAATAAGCGATATGCTAAATCCGTTGCTTGTCATCAATTAAACTTGATGAAGGATAAGCATGACATAATTCTTATTCTTGCTTCATCAAATGGTTTCAATTCTTCTTTCGGAGTGGTTCATGAAATCAATTCTTTTCACAAGTGCTTATTTTCTTTCCCGAAGCTCGAAGTTCTATCAAGTATCTCTTTGAGAAGCTTCATCTAAATCTTGGCAAGGTCATAATCATATTCTTTTCTACCTTCATATCTTTGCATCATTCATTTGTATACGTAGGTCCTTCATGGTGGTTCATCAAGGTTTCAATCCATTCTCAGGTGTTCTTCAAGATTCTTGTGATAGTAGTTGTCATTCTCTCATTCTTTCTTTGTTCCCAATGATCTAGTTTTATCCTCTTGTTCCGGAGGCATTGTGATGTTGCTCTTTTGGGTCAATCATGTTGTTCTATCAAGTTCATGGTTTTCCCTTGTTCTATTTAGTTGTTTGTTATGAGTCTTGTCTAATTCTCCCATCTTATCGAATTTTTTGTTCCCTTTTCCTACCGAAGTGCTGCCGAAATTTTCCGTGAATTCTTGCTGTTTCTCAAATCATTCATCATCGTTTTGCAACCTTCAAGGATCGCTGGTTTCGCTCGTTTGTCAAGAAGCGACTAAGTTTTACCTCTTGCTTTCTCTTCCTCTTCCCCTTTCATTCTTGGATCTCGGGTCGAGATTCTCTTGTAGTGTAGGACAGTTGTGACAGCCCGATGTCGATGTTCCAGAAGTTTCCCCCTTTATTCCGTTTTCATCGTGTGTCTATTTTTATTTGTCACATCATCATCACATCATGCGCATCATCAGCATTGCATCAGCATCCCGTTGCCGCCAGTTTTCAAAACTTGCATCCGTTGTTAGTTGCCGGTTCTCGTCGTTGTCCGTTCTGAGCCCGACCGCACTCGCACGCGCCCGCGGCATTGTCGAAACCTTGTTTTAAAAGTGTGTGTAAAACTTTCTCTGATTGGGTTGGAACTTGGCGTGCGGTCTTATTATAATATAGGTAGGCCGCATATCAAATTTCGTCGCAATCGGAGTCCGTCTGGTACCCGAACGGTCGACCGTAGCGGCACCGTATTCGGTCTATCGTCGGACGTGTTTTGGTATTTTAAATCATGTTGCTGTGCCGCACCATTTCCCTCTCGTCCCCACCTAGCCACTCTACACCACCAGTCTAGCCCTTCTATTCCATTCCCGCGTCCGTGACCGCCCGATCGCGATCCCGCGGTCGAAATCAGAAGTGGATTCGGGTAACCCTAACCCCTCCTTCTTATTTAATCTTCCCCTCCTATCCATTTTGGGAAAGCCACCCTCTCCACCTCGAAATCCGTGCCAGCCACCCCCACCTTCTCCTCCTCCTCCTCCAGATCCGATCTAGACGATCTGGACCGTCGGATCGGAGATCCAATGGACCAAATCATCCCATGGCCGTGCTTCTCCTCCTCCCGAGCTCCTCCCATGGGAGCCTCCCGTGCTCCTCCTACTTGTCTTCCCGTGGGCAGCCGGCCGAAGCCCTCGACGTCACCGGCCGGAGCTCGTCGGAGCAGCAGTCCAGCGTCGGACCTCCTCCTCCCTTCCCCTTCTCTTTCCTCTAGTCTCTCACTCCCTCTAATCCCTCTCTCTGTCTCCCCTATGGCGCCCGAGCCGTCGCACAGGGAGCCCGTCGTGTAGCTCGCCACCGACCCAGCTCCTTCCCGCCATCCATGGAGGTCGCCGACCGGATGTGCTTCCCGGCACCTTCCACGATGTCCGATGGCCCCTCCCCGCCGGCGCCTTCCTCCGTCGCCGTTGGCGGCCTCTGTCCGATCGGGTCGAGAGGCACAGGTTCCGCTCGCCAGATCCGCCCGCTTGTCCATGTTGACCCGCTGGGTGGGCCGCCTGCCACGCTGAGTCACCCAGGCCCAGTGGCCTCCCTGGGCAGCGCCGGAGCAACCGGCCTAGTCCAGCGCCGCCTCCCGGTCCAGCTCCCCTTCGGCCCACCTCCATCTTCAGATCCGGCCCAGGCCGAGGTGAGAACCACCCCTGGCCCCCTATTTTTCGCCTAGGTGCGTCTTAGCTAGCTTACGCCCACACGATTCGGCCCGCGTAGGTTTTTATAATTCCTGTGATTTAATTCTTTTTCAGAGCATAGGATATATTTCAAAGGTCCGTAACTTTTAATCTGTATGTCGGACCGCGTTGATTTAATATGGATCTCGTGTAGAATTTTGCGTAGATTACGAATTTACAACTTGCATAAATGTTTGAAGTAGTTTGACATGCCGAATGCCATGTTTTGCGTGCTGTCCCAATAGGAAAGTGCCCCACAATTATTTTTCGCGCATGTCCGGATTGCTCAAACTCCGTAGATAAAATGTTCATGTTTTAGGAACCCCTTTGCCATGTATTTTAGAGTAGTCGTTGGTATTTTTGCATGTAGGGTTTAGTCGCTAGTTTATTATTTCACGTTTAGGACTTATTCTCACATATACGTGTGGCGTTGATTTTATTTTGCAACCCCTCATGTTATATATGTTTTCGGGGTTGAAAAATCCATAGAATTTAACTGTGCATTTAGTTTTAGCTTTTTAGGAAGTTAGTTCGTGCGATATTTTGCCATGTTGCCTTTTGTTTATTTTGTGGGATTTATTCCGTGCTTGATATGATTAAGTTGTCAACTAGAGAGTTGCTCTTGGATGTTTAGTCTAGCCCCTGGTAATTTTGGTTGCAATAGAAATCCATGTTTAGGTGTGGTTTGCTTGCTCTCAAGTTGCTAGAAAATAGTGTTGTTTTAGAGATGCTGAAATATTTCTATGTCTGAAATCTGTTATATTTTGTTGTTGTCTTTGCATGAGTTTATCTGGTGATCTGTAGCTCTTTTGAGGTTGGTGCAATGGAGTTAGTTGTAGAATTTGGGATTCTCTTGCATGTTGTGCATTTTCATTCCATTTGGAGTCATGTAGATTATGGTTTTGCTGCTATCAATATGCCTTCAGATCGAAACCTGCAGTTTCATAAACTGTTTTTTTTCTCTAAGTCTGAAACTCTGTGTGAGAAGTCATTTTGTGACTTCTTTTCCTAGTGATCCATGCTTCCATGCTAGGTGTTGTTAGTTCTATGTTGTAGTTCTTCTTTCCCTCTATCGTCTCATGCCTTGGTTGAGTAAATTGGAATTGTGTAGCTCGTAGTTGTGGGGTGTAGAAAATGCTATGTGGCTGATTTTGGCAGTTTGTAGTGATTTCTTGTTTAGCTCGTAGTTGTTGAACCGTAGCTCCGTTTTCATCGTGCCCTACATGAAACTTGCTTAGAATCTCTTGTAGTTTCATATTATCTTGCTGGTTGTATGTTTTAAGTGCTCGTGACCATCGTTGCACACATTTTGCATTCATGCCATCATATCTTGCGGTGTTCGTATCTTTTGAACCGTAGCTCCGTTGGAGATGTTCTCTATGTGTAAATTGCTTGAAATGACGCGTAGAATCACGTGAACCTATTTGTTTTGCTGTTTAACAAACTTTTAAATGTGTTAGATCAGATCTGGACATAATTGTAAATTAACATGTGAGGTCGTCTCGGAGGTGCTATATGTCATTTCCGACCTCATTTAAAATGCCGAGATAGGTAGATTAATTGCGCTTCACCTCTTGCCATGTTTAATAACATTTAATATTGCCGAGTACCTAATCAGGATAGAACTAATTAATTCGTATGCGGAGTTTCATCAATATGCAACTTGTTGCATATTGAACTTCACTTAATGTGTAGTGTTTGATTGTTGTGAATGGCCATGCCATTTCTTGCATATATTCTCGGTTCATGCATCTTATGTGATGTGCACCGTGTGATGAATATCGATGTTGATTCTTGTTTCCGGTTTCCTTCGTCTCGCTAGAGTTCCGCAAGCGCGTCGGATTGTGAGGACCCGTTCGACTACATCGGTTCGTCTGCTTCACGGAGTCATTCTTCTTCCAAGCGGGATCTCAGGCAATATGACCATTTCCCCAGATACCATTACTATCTTTGCCATGCTAGTTTTACCGTTTTTATCGTTATGTTTCGTTGGCTACCACATGTTAAATATCAGCCTCTCAACAATGCCATGAAAACCTTCATCCTGTTCACAACCTAGCAAACCACTGATTGGCTATGTTACCGCTTGCTTTACCATGTGCTAGCGTTGCTAGTTGCAGGTGTAGTTGCTTCCATGTGATAACATGGGTTCCTTGTTATATCACCCTATTAAATGCTATTTAATTTAATGCACCTATATACTTGGTAAAAGGTGGAAGGCTCGGCATTTCTAGCCTGCTGTTTTGTTCCACCTTTGCCCCCTTAGTTTCGGCTACCGGTGTGATGTTCCATATTTGAGCGCTCCTAACACGATCGGGGTTGTTATGGTGAACCCCTTGATAATTCGTTTTAGACTAAAGCTGGTCTGGCAAGGCCCAACATTGGTTCTACATTTGCCCCACATAATAATTCTGCTAATACTGAAATGCATAGGAAGTTAGCGCTACCCGAGGAGTAATTCTACATAATACAGGGGGGGCCAGTGCTGATGGTGCTGGTCCAACTCGGGAGATTACGCTGTGCTTATCCGTCGTGTCCTGAGAACGAGATACGCGGCTCCTATCGGGATCGTCGACACGTCGGGTGGCCTTGCTGGATTAGTTTTACCTTTGACGATATATCTTGTGCATCGGGATTCCGGTGATGCTTTGGGTAATCCCAGAGTTGAGGTTTTCCACTAAGGAGTCCGACGAGATCGCAAGTTTCGTGATCGAGGATTTCTATGCGGCTTGTAGTATTTTATGATGGATTAGTTGGAGTACCCCTGCAGGGTTAAATCTTTCGGAAAGTCGTGCCCGCAACTATGTGGCAACGTGGAATCTTTGTTTAACACTGGTTCTAGATAACTTGAAGTTAACTTAATTAAAACATGCCAACTGAGTGTGTAATTGTGACTGTCTCTTTCGTGAGTTCCTTCTCCGATCGACGACATGGTGGGGTTATGTCTGACATAGGAAGGTGTTCAGGATCATTCATTTGATCATCAGTAGTCACGTCTGCTATGCGTAGATCTTCCCCCTCTTATTTCTTGTACTCGTAAGTTTAGCCACCAAATATATGCTTAGCCGCTGCTGCAACCTCACCACTTAACCTTACCTCGCCCATTAAGCTTTGCTAGTCTTGATACCTTTGGAAATGAGATTGTTGAGTCCCCTGTGGCTCACAGATTACAACAACACCAGTTGCAGGTACAGGTAAAGGTTACTTGACGCGAGCGCGTTGATTGTTCATTTGGAGTTTCTTCTTCTTCTTCTTCTTCATCGATCTAGGATGGGTTCCAGGCCGGCAGCCTAGGATAGCAAGGATGGACGTCGTTCTGTTTTCTCGTTTGTTTTCGTCCATAGTCGGACCCTGCTCTTCTTCGTGATATTTATGTATTGTACTGATGTGACTCTGATGTAGCTTGTGGCGAGTGTAAGCCAATTCTATGTATCTCTTCTTTTCAGTACATGTACTTGTAACGATATTCATTCTTGCGAAACGACGAGATGCGCTTCTATCCCTAACGAGGCCCTCGTGCCCAATTGAGGATAGGGTCGCATCTTGGGTGTTATAGAAACCGTCGAGGAAACAATATTTTTACATCTTATCTGCAAGATTTCATAAATGATGCAGCAACTGCTGACATAATTCCAACAGACTTGCAACATCGCTATGAGTGAGAAAGTCTCATCGTAGTCAACTCTTTGAACTTTGTCGGAAACATCTTCGCGACAAATCGAGCTTTCTTAATGGTGACTATTCACCATCACCGTTTGTCTTCCTTTTGAAGATCCATTCACAGTTAATAATCTTATGACCATCAAGTGGTTCTTCCAAAGTCTATACTTTGTTTTCATACATGGATCCTCTCTTCGGATTTCATGGCCTCCAGCCATTTGTCGGAATCCGGGCCCACCATCGCTTCTCCATAGCTCGTAGGTTCATTGTTGTCCAATAACATGACTTTCAAGACAGGGTTACTGCACCACTCTGTAGCAGCAATACGTGACCTTGTCGACCTACGAGGTTTCTAGTAACTTGATCTGAAGTCTCATGATCACTATCATTAGCTTCCACTTCAAATGGTGTAGGCACCACAGGAACAACTTCCTACGCCCTGCTACACACACACTAGTTGAAGTGATGGTTCACATAACCTCATCAAGTTTCCACCAAAACTCCCACTCAATTCTTTCGAGAGAAACCTTTCCTCGAGAAAGGACCCGTTTCTAGAAACAAACACGTTTGCTTCCGGATCTGAGATAGGAGGTATATCCAACTGTTTTGGGTGTCCTATTAAGATGCATTTATCCGCTTTGGGTTCGAGCTTATCCAGCTGAAACTCTTTCACATAAGCATCGCAGCCCCAAACTCTGATGAAATGACAGCTTAGGTTTCTCTAAACCATAGTTCATACGGTGTCATCTTAACGGAATTACGTGGTGCCCTATTTGAAGTGAATGCGGTTGTTTCTAATGCCTAACCCATAAACGATACTAGTAATTTGATAATAAATATCATATTATGCACTATGTCTAATAGTGCACGATTATGACATACGGACACACCATCAGACTATAGTGTTCTAGGTGGCATGAGTTGTGAAACATTTTTCACGTGAAACAATTTTCACCTTGTCTTAAACGTTTACCAAACTCGTAACTCAGATATATATTTACCTCCACGATGACATCATAGACGTATTATCCTCTTGTCACGATGATCTTCAACTTCACTCTGAAATTACTTGAACCCTTTTCAATAATTCATACATGTGTTTCTTCAAGTAAATACACTAGTATCTACTCAAATCATTTCTGAAGTATGAACAAAATGATATCCACTGCGTGCCTCGGTACTCATCGGACTGCACACATCAAAATGTATTACTTCCAACAAGTTACATTCTTGTTCCATCTCACTGGAAAATGAGGTCTTCAGTCATCTTGCCCATGTGGTAATATTTGCATGTCTGAAGTGATTCAAAAATCAAGTGAGTCAAACGATCCATCTGCAGGGAGTTTCTTCATGCGTTTATACCAACAGGCATGGTTTGCATGTCTCAAACGTTTCAAAAATGAGTGAGTACAAAGATCCATCAGCATGGGGCTTCTTCATGTATTTTATACCAATGTGACTCAAGCAACAGTGCCACAAGAAAGTGGTACTATCATTACTATTTTGTATCTTTTGGCAACAATATTATGAACATGTGTATCACTACGACCGAGATTCAATAAACCATTCATTCTAGGTGCAAGACCTATTTAAGGTATAATTCAAGTAAAGAGAATAACCATTATTCTCTTTAGATGACTAATCGTATTTGCCATTAACATAATCAAATCATGTCTATGCTCAACGTAAACTCCAAATAACAATTATTTAGGTTTAACACTAATCTCGATGGTAGAGGGAGCATGCGATGTTTGATCATATCAACCTTGGAAACACTTCCAACACACATCGTCACCTCGCCTTTAGCTAGTCTTCGTTTAATCCGTAGCTTTCATTTCGAGTTACTAACACTTAGCAATCGAACCGGTATCTAATACCCTCGTGCTACTAGGAGTACTAGTAAAGTACACACCGATATCATGTATATCCAATATTCTTCTGTTGACTTTGCCATCCTCCTTATCTACCAAGTGCCTAGGGTAGTTCCTCTTCAGTGATTGTTCCCCTCATTACAGAAGCACTTAGACTCGAGTTTGGGTTCAACCTTGGGTCTCTTCACTAAGCAGCAACTGGTTTGCGTTTAATGAAGTATCCCTTCATGGCCTTTCCCTTCTTAAAACTAGCGGTTTCACAAACCATCAACAATTGATGGTCCTTTTTGATTTCTACTTTCGCGGTGTCAAACATCGCAAATAGCTCAAGGATCATCATATCCATCCTTGATATGTTATAGTTCATCACGAAGCTCTAGTAGCTTGGTGTCAATGACTTTGGAGAGCTATCACTGTCTCATATGGAAGATCAACTCCCACTCGATTCAAGCGATTGTAGTACTCAGACAATCTGAGCACATGCTCAATGATTGAGCTCTTCTCCTTTACTTTTGCAGACAAAGAATCTTGTCGGAGGTCTCATACCTCTCAACAAGGGCACAAGCATGAAATCCCAATTTCATCTGTTGGATCATCATGTATGTCGTGCGACGTTCGAAACATCTTTAACGCCTTAATTCTAAGTCGTTCAAGCAGTATGCACTGAACTATCATGTACTTATCAAAAACATGTATGTCGGATGTTCGCAACAGCCATAGATCACGCTTGGGGTTCAGCACACCGAGCGGTGAGTTAAGGACATAAGCCTTCTGTTTAGCAATGAGGACAATCCTCAGTTAACGGACCGAGTCCGCATAATTGCTACTTCTATCTTTCAACCATATTTTTTCTAGGAACGTATCAAATACCGTAGAGCTATAGCGTAAGTTACAACAAAATTTGTGAAGACCTATGTGACTATGTTCATGATAATTAAGTTCATCTGATGAACTCCCACTTAGATCGACATCCCTCTAGTCATCCAAGTGTAACACGATCCACGTCGACTAGGCCATGTCCGATCATCACGTGAGACGGACTAGTCATCAATGGTGAGCATCTCCATGCTGATCGTATCAACCATACGACTCATGTTCGACCTTTCGGTCTCCTGTATTCGAGGCCATGTCTGTTCATGCTAGGCTCGTCGAGTCAACCTAAGTGTTCTACGCGTGCAAACTGGCTTACACCCGTTGTATGCGAATGTTAGAATCTATCACACCTGATCATCACGTGGTGCTTCGAGACAACGATCCTTCGCAACGGTGCATACTTAGGGGAATACTGAAAGTGCGTTATATCGACTAGAGGGGGGGAATAGGAGATTTTTAGAATTTCATCACTGAGGAAATTACTTTTGAGGAAATTCCTCATTGATGACTAACTTACAGCGGAAACAGTAAAGGATCAGGAGTGCAAAGTTTCACTATAGCAGTTTTTCAGGATGAAGAATATGAAAACAGTTTGCACAATATGCAGGCATGCAGAAAACAGATGAGGATTAACTTGCATGAAGAATTTGGGGTTGAGGAATCTCAGAGAAAGTCTTCAGCAAATTCTTCAAACAGTGATAGTGAAAATCATCAACACACAATCTGAGGAATATAAAGAGTTGAGGAAATAGAACCCGTTTCACAGTGAAGACAGTGGTTGATGACCCAGTTCCAACTATTGTGACAGTTGTACATCTGGTTTGAAGAGGCTTGGTATTGAAACCAAAGGACACACAGTCCCGGGACACACAGTCCCTACCGTATTCTCCTTGGGCTAAGAACACACAGTCCTCGCCCAACACTCGTGGTAAGTCTTCAGGGCAGACTTCCAAACCCTCACAAACTTGGTCACCTGACGATCCACAATTGACTGCTGGATTGCTCTAGACCATGACGCCTATCCGTTTAGAGGATGCACAGTCCTCAAAGCTAAAAGGCTTCAGTCCCACACAGGAACAACTTCTTCAGTGATGCTCAATCACTTGGTTTCGGTTTGTGGTTTGGTGTTTGGGGTATTTCCTCACTGATGAACTACTCTCGAAGACTCTGAGGAATTTGGGTTGCTCTTATGATAAGTGTCAGTTTCTAACGGAGCAGCCAACCAGCTAATGGTTGTGGGGGGCGGCTATTTATAGCCTGGGAGCATCCCAACATGATTTGACATTAATGCCCTTAAATAATGTGACCGTTGGTGTGGATAAGACCAATGATGTGGCGTGGCTATCGATAACGGTCGGGACCCTCAAGTGTGAGAGTACTCATGTCTCTCATATTCGTCACTTGAGGCTTTTGGTAGGATTAGGCTTGGGTTGAGCATCATGAGGAAATTCATTCCAATGTGTTACCTCGACCCCCTTTAACAGTACGGTGTTCCTATTACTCAAGTGTGAAGAAAATAAAACAGAAAGGGTAAATCTTCATGCTTCAAAGTCTTCAGATGGATTTTCTTCAGGACACACCGAATTCCTCAATTTCAATATCTTCATGAGGAATATCAATTTCAACACAAATTCTTCGCGATTCAATTCTTCAGCTTCAGACCAATTTCTTCAACCGAAGATATACATTTTTAGTGGTTGATATTCATCGAACATTTCAAACTCCTCAGCGACCTATAGATCATGTGTACACTCGAGAACACATTAGATATTTAACCTATAAGTTTTCAACCCACCAAAATCACTAGGGGGCACTAGATGCACTTACAATCCCCCCCTTTTTGGTGGTTGATGACAATTAGGTTAAGTCTTCAACAGGGATAAAAATATGAAGTGTAAATACTCATTTGAGGAATTTGAAATTAAGATTCAGAGAGACTCCCCCTCAAGATGTGCAAATCTTGAGGATTTTGCTTTTCACAGCAAATGCACATTGATGATTTATATCATGGAGATCTCCCCCTCAGTCTTGTAAATCATGCATACATATGACATATAGTATGAAGAAATTGAGGATGCATGATGACAAATGGTATCTTACGAACTCCAGCATGCGTGCATTAAAATTTTGAGGAATAAGCATGCGAAGAAAAACGTTCAAATGCGTCAGAGTATCATCGAGCTTAAGTTACAACTCATTACATAAAACACTTCAGAAGAGCCAAGAGTTTGTAACTCAAATAATGTTTATAAGCCCCCAAAATATCATGCGTGAAGACTAACTCTCAAGTTTCCCCCCCTTTGTCATCAAGGGACAAAAAGGGACAAACTGAGGACTAACGCGCGTGAAGACTTTCACTCCTTGGCAGTTGATGAATACGTGTGAGGATTCTTGGGAGCAGACTTCCTCCTTGGACCGGTGGCGGTGTCTTGTTGTTCTTCATCAGATTCGCAGTGCAGAATGAAGAAAAAGAACTATCTTCAAGGTCTGGAACTGGAATTTGCCTAAATTTCTTCTTTGGTGGCCACGACCAGTCGAAGTCCCGCACAAACTCCAATTCTTCAAGTTCTGCTGGAGTCTTCAAATGAGCCAGTGTAGCCCAGGTGCGATCAAAAACCTCATGAAGATAATAATGTTGAAGCTTTTTGTCATCAAGGGGCCGACTACCTTCATCAATGACGGACTTGCCTTTTCCTCAAACACTGCCTATCACCAAACAATTGATGAACTTCACTAAGCATCTAATATTTTCACGAGGGGCGGTGGCGTGACCCACCATATAAGAATGTTGATTACAGACGCCGCGTACAATTGTTGTAGGGCCCTGAGAATCAATTTCTTCGTTAATTTCTTCACACTCTGAGTGATATTCTTCATTAGTTGAAGAAAATCGATTCATCGTGTGTTGCACATCTAAGTCATCAATTTTGCAAAAGTGTTAGGATGTGTGCATGTTTTTACAAAACATTTGAAGATTCTAAGATATTTAGCTCACACCGCAACTTGCAAAACCTTTTCTCATCCAAGGGCTTAGTGAATATATCTGCCAGTTGATCGTCAGTCTTCGCATGGTCGATGAGGATATTGCCCTTGAGGACATGGTCCCGAAGAAAATGATGACGAATCTGGATGTGCTTGGTCTTCGAGTGTTGTACTGGGTTGTATGCAATCTTGATTGCACTCTCATTGTCGCAGTAGAGAGGCACATTCTTCATGTTGATGCCATAGTCCTTCAGGGTTTGCTTCATCCATAGCAATTAAGCACAACATGAACCAGCAGCAATGTACTCAGCTTCGGCAGTGGAGAGAGAGACGTTGTTCTGCTTCTTTGAGGACCAGCAGACTAGTGATCTTCTGAGGAAATGACATGTGCCAGAGGTTGACTTGCGATCCACACGGTCACCAGCATATTCAGAATCAGAACATCCCACAAGATGAAGATTTGAGCCCTTGGGGTACCATAATCCTAGTGTTGGTGTGTGAGCTAAGTATCAAAGAATATGCTACACATCCTTATGGTGTGATTCCTTTGGTTTTGCTTGAAAATGTGCACACATGCAAACACTAAGCATTATATCTGGCCTAGATGCACATGAATACAGTAAAGAGCCAATCATAGAGCGATATACCTGCTGATCGAATTCTTTACCATTTTCGTCACTGTAGAGGTGAACGTTGGTAGGCATTGGAGTCTTGGCACCTTTGCATTCATGCATGTCGAATTTCCTCAGAACATCCTTGAGGTATTTCTCCTGTGATATGAAGATTCCATTGTGTTGTTGACGAATTTGAAAACCTAAGAAGAATTTCAGCTCCCCCATCATAGACATCTGATACTCTTCACTCATCATGTAAGCAAATTCACCACTATATCGTTTGTCAGTACAGCCAAATATAATATCATCGACATATATCTGGCACACAAATAGCTCATTATCATAGGATTTAGTGAAAAGAGTTGGATCGAGTGAACCAGGTTTGAAGCCTTTCTTCATGAGGAATTCCTTCAATGTATCATACCATGCCCGAGGGGCTTGCTTGAGACCATAGAGCGCCTTTTTGAGTCTGAAGACTTCGTCTGGATTCTTTGGATCCTCAAAACCTGGGGGCTGAGCAACATATACTTCTTCCTCAAGCTTACCATTGAGGAATGCACTTTTCACATCCATTTGATATAAGATGATGTTATGATGATTAGCATAAGCAAGTATTATTCGAATAGCTTCAAGTCTAGCAATAGGTGCAAAAGTTTCATCGAAATCAATTCCTTCAACCTGTGTGTAGCCTTGGGCTACAAGTCGTGCCTTATTCCTCACCACTTGACCATCCTCATCTTGCTTGTTTCGGAAAATCCACTTGGTTCCAGTGATATTGTGCTTGCGAGGCTCTGGTCGTTTGACGAGCTCCCATACATCATTCGGCTTGAATTGAAGAAGTTCGTCTTGCATAGCTTGGATCCACTCCGGTTCCAGGAAAGCCTCAGCAACTTTTGAAGGTTCTGTGATAGATACAAAGGAGAAATGACCACAAAAGTTAACTAAGTGTGAAGCTTTTGAGCGAGTGAGAGGACCTGGCGCGTTGATGTCATTGAGGATTTTGTCAAGTTCCACTTCATTTGCAATTCTTGGATGAGCTGGTTGAGGATTTCGTCTGGGCTGAAGAATTGGTTATGGAGCAATTTCCTCAGGAGTATCTTCTTGATTTTCATCAGTGATGGGAATGATTTCTTCTTCAATTTCCTCGGTGGGAACAATGTCTTCAGTGGCTTTGGGCTTTATTGCTTCCTCAGGAGACAGCTTATCTGGATCAGAAGGCAATTGCTCTCATTGCGAGCCATTAGTTTCATCGAACCGCACATCTACAGTCTCAACAACCTTGTTGTGATAGTTGTTGAACACTCTGTAGGTGTGCGAGTCCTTTCCATAACCGAGCATAAAACCCTCATGTGCCTTAGGTGCAAATTTTGAGCTATGGTCAGGATCTCTAATCCATCATTTTGCACCGAAGACTTTGAAATAACTTACATTGGGTTTCTTGTCAGTGAGGAGTTCATATGAAGTTTTCTTGAGGAATTTGTGAAGATATACCCTGTTGATGATATGGCATGCAGTGTTGATTGCTTCAGGCCAAAAGCGACGAGGAGTCTGATATTCTTCAAGCATGGTTCTTGCCATCTCAACCAGAGTCATGTTCTTCCTTTCAACGACACCATTCTGTTGAGGAGTATAAGGAGCAGACAATTAGTGAGTAATACCAAGTTCATCAAGATAATTATCAAGACCAGTGTTTTTGAACTCTGTTCCATTGTCACTCCTGATATGTTTGATCTTGATGCCGAAGTTCGTCGAGGCCCTTGAAGAAAATCGTTTGAAGACTTCCTGCACTTCAGTTTTATATAAGATGATATGCACCCATGTATATCTGGAATAATCATCAACTATGACGAAGCCATATAAAGATGCTGCATTTGTTAGTGTGCCATAATGAGTAGGTCCAAATAGATCCATGTGAAGCAATTCAAATGGACAAGTAGTGGCCATGATAGTCTTCGAGGGATGCTTGGATCTGGTCATTTTCCCAGATTCACAGGCACCGCAGAGGTGATCCTTGAGGAATTTGACTGATTTGATGACGATGACATGCTTCTTCTTTGCGAGCGTGTGCAAATTCCTCATGCCTGCATGACCAAGTCTTCGATGCCACAGCCATCCTTCTGAGGTTTTTGCTAGTAAGCAAGTGGCTGGTTGAGGACCTGTAGAGAAATCAACAATTTACAAATCCCCTCTTATGACACCATCGAAGACTTTGGATCTGTCAGATTCCATGATGACAACACATCTATATCTACCAAAGATAACAATCATATCCAGATCACAAAGCATCGAGACTGACATGAGGTTAAATCCAAGGGATTCAACAAGCATCACTTTGTCCATATGCCTATCCTTGGACATAGCCACTTTGCCCAGTCCCAATACCTTGCTATTACCTTTGTCAGCATATGTGATTTGCTTCAGGGGTGATGGAGTTAGTAGCATATTCATCAGCAAGCTTTTATCACCAGTCATGTGATGTGTGCAACCACTATCAAGAACCCACTCAGTACTCTTGGGTTTGTCATCCTGCAGATGAATTAGTACAGCTTACCATCTCATATACTTCAGACTTGAAGAATATGATATCAATTTCATCAGATAGGAATTTCATCATAACAGAATTATAAGGACGTGTGAAATATTTCTATTTCATCAATATTAGCTTGCGTCCTATCAAGCATTTTCCTCAGTTCTCCAGCAAATTCTTCAGATGATGATTTTCATCTGGAAACCTGACCTGCATAAGTGATTAGTTCAATTTCTTCACCACCCACATCTGAAGGGGTGGTAAAGCATTCATCATCCTGCGAGCACCATATGAGAAAGGGGGCATTGAAGCTAATGCACTTCTCTTAATAGTAGGAGGGTTAAAGTACTCATATGAATATGCAGAGAACTTGTTTGAGGATTTATGAACATAATGATTTGAAGAATAACGCTCATATTCATATTCCTTGTAGTTTCCCTGCATGTTAGAAGCATTAGCACGGGTATGAGCATAATTTTGACCAGTTGAGGATTTTGATCCTCTTGAAGACTTTGGTCCTCCTGAGGAATTTGATCTGGGGTTCAAATTCTTCATCGGTGGTGTCATGAGGACATTCACCTCAAGATTTTCAAGGAAACCTTTGGGAACCCAGATTTTCCTCAGGGGAGGCCCATTCCTGCAGTTAGTTCCAACATATCGAGCAAATACTTCACCAGATTGATTTTTGAACAGTTCGTAGTTGGAGTCAAATGACTCATCTGAGGAATAGGATAATTCACATGAAAAGCATGTTAGATTGGATGGATCAAAAGGAGGCCCGGTAGCAGCAACCCATGAGGTTTTGGCATACTGCTCAGGTTTCCAATAAGATCCATCAGCATTCAATTTCCTCTCAAAGGCAATTCCTTCTTTCCTCGGGTTCCTGTTCAAGATTTGCTTTTTGAGCACATCACAAAGGGTTTGATTTCCTTTGAGACTCTTGTATATGCCTGACACATACAATTCCTTCAGCCCTGCATTTTCATCAGTGACATTTGTGTTTTTCTCAAGTGAGGAATTTGACACTATAGGAGCAGTTGAAGAATTTGTAGCAATTGAAGCATTTGATGATTCTGGTGAAGAATTAGCAGTTTCACGTTCAATGCATTTAATACATGGAGGAATGAATTCAACTTGAGCAGCGCTGATGTGTTGAGCTAGTAATGAATCATTTTCCATACGAAGATCATCATGAGAAATCCTCAACTTCTCTAGATCAAGCTTCCTTTGAAGAAATTCATAGGAAAGTTTCTCATGATCAGCGAGGAGTGTATCATGACGATCTTGAAGATTATCAAATCTAGAGTGAAGACTTTTCATATCTTCAGTGAGGATTTGGGTAAGATTCATTTCATCATTCAACAGATCATCGCTTCTATCTAGCAGTTTCTGAAGCTTTTCCAAAGCAGTTTGTTGTTTATTGGCAATGAGAGCAAGTTTACTGTAACTGGATTTTTTATAATCATCAGGTTCACAGTCACTAGAATCAGAGGAGGAAGCATCGTTTGGTACCTTTGAACCTTTTGCCATGAAGCAATAGGTTGGAGAGAAGTCCTCAGCATAGTCATCAGTGTGGATGGTGTTATCATTTTCTTCAAGGTCTTCAAGGTTGAAGATTGACTTGCTGACGAATATGGTTGCAAGTGCAAGACTAGCCTCTCCGGATTCTGAGTCTTCATCAGAACCCTCCTCTTCATCACATTCCTCAGATTCTGCCTCGGAATCCATTTCCTTGCCAATAAGTGCCCGAGCCTTTCTGAAACTAGTCTTCTTGTGCGATGAGGACTTTGATGATGAGGATTTTGAAGGTTTCTTCTTTTTCTTCGAGTCATCAGAACTTTCATCCTTGTATTTCTTCTTCTTAGATTCCTTTCCCCAACGAGGACAATCAACAATGTAGTGACCTGATTTCTTGCATTTCTGGCAGGTTCTTTTCTTGTAGTCACAGATGAAGATTCTGATTTCCTCATATCTCTTCTT
Source organism: Hordeum vulgare subsp. vulgare (assembly GCF_904849725.1). Classification (NCBI taxonomy): domain Eukaryota; kingdom Viridiplantae; phylum Streptophyta; class Magnoliopsida; order Poales; family Poaceae; genus Hordeum; species Hordeum vulgare. The sequence continues at coordinate 380,714,406 of NC_058522.1, read as the reverse complement.
GAAGATTTACCGAACTGGCCACATCGTGTAAACCTCTGGAATTTCCTAACGAGCATTGCAAGCTCCTGTCCAAATTCTTCAGGATCACCAATGCTACTATCCGAGTCTTCTTCTTCAGATGAGGAAGTTGCTTTGGCCTTCAGTGCATGTGGTCTAGAATAGCTTGGTCCATATAGATCTCTCTTTTCTTCTTGTTGGAATTCATGAGTATTGAGTCTTTCGAGTATATCAGCTGGATCAAGCATCTTGTACTCTGGTCTTTCTTGAATCATCAAAACTAAAGTATCAAATGAAGAATCCAAAGATCTTAGCAGTTTCTGCACAACTTCGTGATCAGTAATGTCTCGAGCTCCTAGTGCTTGCAGTTCATTTGATATGTCAGTGAGGCGATCAAAGGTATCATGGAAGCTTTCATTGTCAAACCTCTTGAAGCGATTGAAGAGATTGCGAAGAACATCAACACGAGAATCACGCTGGGTTGATACTCCTTCATTAACTTTGGACAGCCTTTCCCAGATAAGTTTTGCTCAGCCCAAAGCACTCACTCTGCCATACCGGCCTTTGCTCAGATGGCCGCAAACGATATTCTTCGCTGGAGAACCAAGTTGCTTGAGTGTCTTCACATTGGCAGCAGAGATGATGGGGACGCCATGTTCCACAATATACCAGAGATCATTGTCAATAGCTTGTAGATGCATCTGCATCTTGGTCTTCCAGAAGGGAAAGTCCTTTGCTTCGAAAATAGGACATGCTGCAGTAACCTTAATCATGCATGCAGTCGACATAAGTAAAACTCCTGGTGGTTAAACCAAAATCACACAGAACAAGGGAGTACCTTGCTCTGATACCAATTGAAAGTGCGTTATATCGACTAGAGTGGGGGTGAATAGGAGATTTTTAGAATTTCATCACTGAGGAAATTCCTTTTAAGGAAATTCCTCACTGATGACTAACTTACAACGGAAACAATAAAGGATCAGGAGTGCAAAGTTTCACTACAGCAGTTTTTCAGGATGAAGAATATGAAAACAGTTTGCACGGTATGCAGGCACGCAGAAAACAAATGAGGATTAACTTGCGTGAAGAATTTGGGTTGAGGAATTTCAGAGAAAGTCTTCAGCAAATTCTTCAAAAAGTGACAGTGAAAATCATCAACCCACAATCTGAGGAATATAAAGAGTTGAGGAAATAGAACCCATTTCACAGTGAAGACAGTGGTTGATGACCCAGTTCCAACTGCTGTGACAGTTGTACATCTAGTTTGCAGCGTCTTGGTATTGAAACCAAAGGACACACAGTCCCAACCGTATTCTCCTTGGGCTAAGAACACACAGTCCTCGCCCAACACTCGTGGCAAGTCTTCAGGGCAGACTTCCAAACCCTCACAAACTTGGTCACCTGGCGATCCACAATTGACTGCTGGATTTCTCTAGACCATGACGCTTAACCGTCTGGAGGATGCACAGTCCTCAAAGCTAAAAGGCTTCAGTCCCACACAGGAACAACTTCTTCAGTGATGCTCAATCACTTGGTTTCGGTTTGTGGTTTGGTGTTTGGGGTATTTCCTCACTGATGAATTACTCTCGAAGACTCTAAGGAATTTGGGTTGCTCTTATGACAAGTATCAGTTTCTAACGGAGCAGCCAACCAGCTAATGTTTGTGGGGGCGGCTATTTATAGCCTGGGAGCATCCCGACATGATTTGACATTAATGCCCTTAAATAATGTGACCGTTGGTGTGGATAAGACCAATGATGTGGCGTGGCTATCGATAACGGTCGGGACCCTCAACTGTGAGATTCCTCATGTCTCTCATATTCGTCACTTGAGGCATTTGGTAGGATTAGGCTTGGGTTGAGCATCATGACGAAATTCATTCCAATGGGTTACCTCGACCCCCTTTAACAGTACGGTGTTCCTATTACTCAAGTGTGAAGAAAATAAAACAGAAAGGGTAAATCTTCATGCTTCAAAGTCTTCAGATGGATTTTCTTCAGGACACACCGAACTCCTCAATTTTAATATCTTCATGAGGAATATCAATTTCAATGCAAATTCTTCGCGATTCAATTCTTCAGCTTCAGACCAATTTGTTAAACCGAAGATATACATTTTTAGGGGTCGATATTCATCGAATATTTCAAACTCCTCAGCGACTTATAAATCCTGTGTACACTCGAGAACACATTATACACTTAACCTATTAGTTTTCAAACCACCTAAATCACTAGGGGCACTAGATGCACTTACAAATACTTTCTCGAAATTTTCATGAGGGATCATCTTATCTTTGCTACCGTCGTTCTAAGCAATAAGATGTAAGAGAACATGATAAACGTCACATGCAATCATATAGTGTCGTGATATGGCCATTATCATCTTGCTCCTTTGATCACCATCTCCGGGGCACCATGATCATCATCGTCACCAGCATGACACCATGATCCCCATCATTGTGTCTCCGTGAAGTTGTCACGCCAATCTATTACTTCTACTACTATAGCTAACGTTTAGCAACAAAGTAAAGTAATCAACATGGCATTGCATCTCATGCAATAAATGAAGACAACTCCTAAAGATCCTGCCGGTTGTCATACTCATCGACATGCAAGTCGTGAATCCTATTACAAGAACATGATCAATCTCATACATCACATATGCAACATCACATTCCTTTGGCCATATCATATCACATAGCATACCCTGCAAAAACAAGTTAGACATCCTCTAATTGTTGTTGCAAGTTTTACGTGGCTGATTTGGGTTTCTAGCAAGAACATTTCTTACCTACGTGACAGCCACAACGTTGATATGCCAATGCTATTTACCCTTCATAAGGACCCTCTTCATCGAATCCGATCCGACTAAAGTGGGAGAGACAGACATCCGCTAGCCACCTTATGCAACTGGTGCATGTTTGTCGGTGGAACCATTCTCACGTAAGAGTACGTGTAAAGTTGGTCCGGGCCGCTTCATCCCACGATGCCGCCAAATCAAGATAAGACTAGTAATGGCAAGCAATTAACAAAATCAGCGCCCATAACTTTTGTGTTCTATTCGTGCATAGAATCTATGAATAGAACCTTGGCTCTGATACCACTGTTGGGTAACGTAGTAAATTCAAAATTTTCCTATGCGATACAAGGATCTATCTATGGAGAGACCAACAACGAGAGAGGTTGTAGAGCATCTTCATACCTTTGAAGATCGCTAAGTGGAAGCATTGCTAGAACGCGGTTGATGGAGTCGTACTCGCGGCGACTCAGATTGCGATGTGATTCCGATCTAGTGTCGAACCACGGCACCTCCGCATTCAACACACGTGCAGCCCGGTGACATCTCCCGCACCTTGAACCAGCAAGGAGGAGGGAGAGGTTGGGGAAGATCTCCGGCAGCACGACGGTGTGGTGTCGATGGAGAGACGAGGTCTCCCGGCAGGGCTTCGCCAAGCACCGGGGGAGAGGAGGAAGAACAAGAGCAGGGCTGCGCCGAGAGAGAGATGGAAAACCGTGTCTCCAATGGCCAAAACCCCCGCTATATATAGGGGGAAGGGAGAGTGGCGCCCCCTTTAGGGTTTCCCGCTTGTTGGGGGGGCAGCCCTAGATGGGGGGAGGGGTTGCGGCCAGGAAGGGAGGAGGGGTGTGGCGCACCCCTGGTGGGCCTTAGGCCCACCTGGCTTAGGGTTTGCCCCCCTTCCCTCTCCCCTGCGCCTTGGGCCCCTAGTGGGAGGCGCACCAGCCCACTCTAGGCTGGTTCCCTTCCCCCTTTTGTCCGAATGTCACCTTTTGAGGCTGGTGGCCCCTCCCGGTGGACCTCCAAAACCCTTTCTGGTGGTCCCGGTGGTCCCGGTACGCTACCGGTCACGCCCGAAACATTTCCGGCGTCCAAACCCATCCAACCTATATATCAATATTTACCTCTGGACCATTCCGGAGCTTCACTTTACGTCCGAGATCTCACCCGGGACTCCGAACAACCTTAGGTAACCTCGCATAACAATTCCCTATAACCCTAGCATCATCGAACCTTAAGTGTGTAGACACTACGGGTTCGGGAGGCATGCAGACATGACCGAGACACCTCTCCGGCCAATACCCATCAGCGGGGTCTAGATACCCATGGTGGCTCCCGCATGTTCCACGATGATCTCATCGGATGAACCACGATGTCAAGGATTCAATCAATCCCGTATAAAATTCCCTTTGTCTACCGGTATAGAACTTGCCCGAGATTCGATCGTCGGTATCTCCATACCTTGTTCAATGTCGTTGCTGGCAAGTCTCTTTACTCGTTCCATAGCACATTATCCCGTGACTAACTCCTTAGTCACATTGCGCATTATGATGATGTTATACCGAGTGGGCCCAGAGATACCTCTCCATCACAGGGAGTGACAAATCCCGATCTCGATTCGTACCAACCCAACAGATACTTTAGGAGATACCCGTAGTGCACCTTTATAGTCACCCAGTTACGTTGGGACGTTTGATACACCCAAAGCACTCCTACGGTATCCGAGAGTTGCAGAATCTCACGGTCGAAGGAAAAGATACTTGACATTAGAAAAGCTTTAGCATACGAACAACACGATCTAGTGCTATGCTTAGGATTGGGTCTTGTCCATCACATCATTCTCCTAATGATGTGATCGCGTTATCAATGACATCCAATGTCCACGATCAGGAAACCATGATCATCTATTGATCAACGAGCTAGCCAACTACAGGCTTGCTAGGGACACATTGTGATCTATTTATCCACACATGTATTACTATTTCCTATTAATACAATTATAGCATGAACAATAGAAGATTATCATGAACTAGGAAATATGATAATAACCATTTTATTATTGCCTCTAGGGCATATTTACAACACTCACAACTTGCGCCGCCGTTGTAGTCTATCTCATCTCGAACGCCGGCGTGCATCGGCGTGCGAGAGAGAAGGTCTCCGGAACCATTCGTCTTTGCAATCCCGCACCAAGAGAGGACGAATTAGGTTTTTGGGAAGCGCTTTGCGTGACTGTTCAAATCCCTCAACACGGGTCGTGTTGGGGATATTACATGTTAATAACCCGCCCTAATTGGGTCGGGTCACCAAATCAGGCGATTCACCTGAACAGTGGTTTGGGCCTTGGCCTGGCCAGATCAAGGTCATATGGCGGTTTATGATTTCTGGAAGGTCTCCAAGCTTTGAAGGACGGCGACTTAGAGACCACAGGGGGCACGATTTGTAGGTAAGGAAAATACCCTTGTAAGCCCTAAGGATTCGACCTGTATATAAAGGCGAGTCCCAGGGAAGGAGAGGGCAGGCTAGAAATCATCGAGTGCTAGGTTCGGCGAGTTACGCCCTCCTTGTAATCGAAACCACATCAATACAAACCAAAGCAGGACGTAGGCCTTTACCTCCTCACGAGGGGCCGAACCTGGGTAAATCGCCGTGTCTCTCCCGCTTAACCCCTTTGAGTCACCGCCAAGGTGCGATGGCTCCAGTACTAAGTCCTTTCACGAGGACATCTGCCATGACAAAACCACGACAGTTGGCGCCCACCTTGGGGCCTACGCACGGTGGAGTTGAGTTCTCAAAGGGAGCCCTACCAGGGGTTGGGAGTTACGCGATGGAGCCCATGACCCGGAGCCGCCGCAGGAAAACCTACATCGACAACCAGCGATGGGGGCCTGAAGCGGATTCGATTGAATCTGGTTACAGGGTCCCCTTCGGCAAGATCAACATCTTCATCGGCATGATCGGATCATCCGTGCCTGAGCCTGACATCTCCACCAACATCGTTGAGCCGGCCAGGTACGTCCGCCCAGTAATAATGCCAAATCTGACTCGCCCGGTCTTTGTGGGGTTCACGCAGGGATCGGAGGAGCCAGAGCGCTCGGCGACTCAGGAAACTACACCGGTCAACTCTGATGACGAATCATCCATGGGCGATTCTGATTCAATCCGGTCTCTACATGGGGAATGTCTAGGGGGCTTGTCGCTGGCCATGGACCCCGAAGTCCTTGACCGAACCCGCCGCCAGATCGCCATTTACATGGCGGGGGCGACTCAACCCACACAAAACCCCACCGGAGGCGATGGAGCCGACGAGACGTCTAGAAGCCCGGCCGCAGTCCTGGTGGATTTAGCGGCGGAGATCACAAGGCTGAGGGCGACTCCCCTCACACCAGAAAACCAGGAGGAGATAAACACGGAGCTGGCGAAACTCAGAGAGGCAGTGGCAAAGGCTCATCGGGATGCCGAGGTGGAGTCCGCCAGGATCGGGACTCAGCAAGCTCAAATTGCGGCCGAAAGGATGTGCTTAAACACTGACAACTGGCGGCTCGAAAAACACCAGCGCGCATCTGACGCCGTCCATCAACGGAGACACCAGGGTCGCCTGCCCCATGATCTCAACCCGACCCGCCTGTTCGACACTCCACGAACCCCTGGGGCGGGAGCCGCCCAGGGGGAGGACCGGGTCGCCCGCCTAACCCGCCGGTTCAGCCGACCGAGGATCACATTCCTTGATTCCGGACGCCTCAAGGCCACTTTTCCAACCCGGTGGACAACGTCCTTGCCGCAACTCGCCATCTGGAATCTCTTCCGATTCACGGCGACACTCCTGCCGAGATAGAAGCAAGGAACGCCATCGAGATGTTGAAGACGGCGGTGGTTCAAAACGCACAATTCTCACACAGCCTTGAGAGGCTGCATTCCACTCCCCAGGCAAGTTACACAAGGAGTCGGCCAGAGAACCAGCCCGCCATAAACAGCGGGCCGCGACTCGTCCCACAGGACAACCCGCCTGATCAGAACCCGCCAGGCCGGGATCTCCGGAACACCCAAGTCGCCCCGGCCCCCCTCGTCGGGGGCGGTGGGCGAGTGGGGGTGCCATGCTTGGCCCCTGCCCTTCGTAAAGAAAGGATGCCCAAAGATTTTAAGGGACCAAGAAAGGTGCCTAATTACACCCCAGACCTTGAGCCGACATCGTGGGTCGAGAGTTATGAAATTGCCATGGACATGCTCGACATAAACGAGGCGGTTTGCGCCAGATACTTCACGATGATGCTTGAGGGGTCAGCACGTACTTGGTTGAAAAACTTACCTCCCAACTCCATCCAGACCTGGGCCGAGTTAAAAGAGCGTTTCATCAAAAACTTCCGAGGAACTTGCAAACGTCCGATGACGATCGTCGATCTACAGCACTGTGTTCAGCGCCATGATGAGTCGGCGCACCATTGGTCACGGCAGGTTGCGGAAATTATCCATTCGTCAGATGGTATTACGGCGGCTCAGGCTGTGCTGATCCTCGAGCAGAATTTCCATTACGAACCCTTGGTGCAAAAATTGGGGCGACTCAAGCGAAAGGTCCAAGACATGGGAGAGCTGATGGACACCCTCACTAGGTACGCTGAGGCAGATGACACCAAAGATCCTGGTGAGGACGGTAAGGCTAATTCGCCCAAGAAGGGCGAGTCATCAAAAAACCATACCCGGTTCCAGGGACGTAACCGCCACAATCAAGGGGCCAATGGCAAGCGACGACCGCAAGAGGAATCCTTGGACTTAGTCGCCAATACCAACACCAACAATGGCAACCAACGCCAGAAGAAAAACAGGGGGTTTAGCGGGAAGAGGCCGCGTAACTATGAAGAGCTACTCAAAGGCCCTTGCCCGCACCATGCCACGGCAGACGGTCCGACGAATCACTCCTGGGAGAACTTCTTCGTAATGCGGGAGTTTCGGGCAGAGGCGATCAAGAAAAGTCAAAACAATGACCCGGACCAGCGCCAGGAGCAGTTTGCCACACCCAACCAGCGACAGACCCCCTTCGGCGGCTTTCCTGAGCAGGGGGCTTAGGGAGGCCCACAGCCAGGCGGCAGCCAGTACCCGGTGCACCACCAGCGGCGGTATAACCCGCCAGGAGCCTTTCAGCAGCCACCCCCACAGGGGGCTCCGCAGGGTCAGGATGATAACGGGGGTTTTCGCAGCAACCCCAAACAGTTAAGTAATGGGCAGTATCATGTTTTCACCACCAATGCTTGCAGGCGTGATAAGAAGGTGAGTCACCGGGCATACAGTGTACCGGAACCAGCGCTTCCCAGATACCTCCATTGGTCTGAGCAAACCATATCATGGAGCAGGGAGGATCACCCGCCAAGAGTTGACAACCCAGGCGATTTAGCGTTGGTCGTGGCTCCCCAAGTAGGGGGTTACACCCTATCCAAAGTGCTAATGGATGGTGGAAGCAGCATTAATATCTTATATTTTGACACTTTCTAAAGGATGAACCTATTGGAAAAGGACCTGATGCCTTCCACCACGGGTTTCCACGGAATCGTCCCGGGCAAGTCGGCCTATCCCATAGGCCGAGTCAGGCTCACAGTGGCGTTTGGAACAGCGTAGAATTACAGGTCGGAGTCACTGATTTTCGAGGTGGTCAAATTGAAAAGCCCCTACCACGCGTTATTTGGGCGGCCGGCTTACGCCCGTTTCATGGCTCGCCCATGCTATGTTTACCTCAAGCTCAAGATGCCTGGTCCCAAAGGACCTATCACGGTTGATGGAGATAGAAGGACTGCAAAGGAATGTGAAGAAGGGGACGCGGCTTATGCGGAAGTCGCCTGTGTTGCCGAGGAGCTCAAACACCATCGGGCCAATGTTGACCTGGCGGACATGTCACCCCTAAAGAAGCCAACTACAGATGCTGAGTCGCCCCTCAAGTTCAAGCCAACGGATGACACTAAGATAATCGATTTTGTTCCCGGCGATTCATCCAAGCAGTTCACAATTGGGACGGGTCTGGACCCCAAATAGGAAAGCGCGCTCATCGAATTCATCCGTGAGAATCGGGACATCTTCGCGTGGAAACCTTCTGACATGCCTGGTGTGCCGAGAGAATTCGTTGAGCACCACCTTAATGTTGACCCAAAGGCAAAACCCATCAAGCAGTACCTTCGCAGATTTAACGAGGAGCGACACAAGGCGATTGGGGAAGATGTCGCCCGTCTCTTAGCCGCCGGATTCATCGTGGAAGTTTTCCACCCCAAATGGCTGGCTAACCCGGTTTTGGTACTCAAGAACAATGGTACTTTTCGTATGTGCATTGACTACACGCACCTCAACAGAGCTTGTCCAAAAGATCCCTTCGCTCTTCCCCGCATCGACCAAATCATTGACTCGGTGGCGGGATGCGAACGATTGTGCTTTTTGGACGCCTACTCAGGATATCACCAAATCAAGATGGCCGTGGAGGATCAAGAGAAAACAGACTTTATAACTCCCTTCGGGGCTTTTTGTTATGTGTCCATGCCTTTTGGACTCAAAAGTGCGGGGGCGACTTATCAGCGTTGCATCCAGAATTGCCTTCGCAACCAAATCGGTCGCAATGTCCACGCCTATGTCGACGATATTGTGATCAAAACTCGCCAGGGGGAGACACTACTGGAGGACCGCAAGGAAACATTCGATAATCTACGGGTATATCAGATGAAGCTGAATCCCACCAAATGTGTTTTTGGTGTGCCTGCAGGGAAATTGCTAGTGTTCCTGGTATCGGAGCGCGGCATTGAAGCTAACTCGGAAAAGATCGAAGCAGTTACATCCCTTGGGAAGCCGACGAACGTTAATCAAGTTCAACGACTGGCGGGTCGCATTGCGGCCCTAAGTCGTTTCATAAGTCGCGTGGGTGAAAAGGCGATTCCTCTTTATCAGTTACTAAGGAAATCTGATCGGTTTGTTTGGACGAATGAGGTAGACGAGGCGCTCGAAGCCTTGAAATGCCAATTGGTCCACCCGCCGGTCCTGGACGCCCCGACTAAAAAGAGCCCATGCTTCTGTATATCGCGGCAAATTCCAAAGCAGTAAGTGTGGCAGTGGTTGTTGAAAGAAAGGAAGAGGGGAAGGAGTACCCAGTGCAACGTTCGGTGTATTTTATCAGTGAGGTCTTAACCCTTTCCAAGCAGCGGTACCCACACTGGCAGAAGCTGGGGTGTTTATGGCGAGTCGGAAACTTAAGCATTATTTCCAAGGACACCCTATCACAGTGGTTAGCTCTGCCCCCTTGAGGACATCATCCAGAATCGGGAGGCAACAGGGCGGATTGCCAAGTGGGCAATTGAACTTGGGCCGCATCACATACAGTATACCCCCCGCACAGCCATCAAGTCTCAGGATTTAGTTAATTTCGTCAACGAGTGGACGGAGTTGCAGGCTCCGGAAGACAGGCCTGATCTCACTTACTGGACTATTTATTTTGATGGATCTAGGCAGCTGGAAGGCTCGGGGGCTGGGGTGGTGTTGGTATCCCCTCAAGGAGATAAATTCTGTTACGTTCTCCGGCTCATGTTTCCATGCACTAACAATGCTGCGAAATACGAAGCTTTGCTTCACGGCTTGCGACTCGCCAAGGAGATGAATCTAACGCGAGTCAGATGTTTTGGCGACTCTGATTTGGTGGCGCAGCAAGTTTCGGGTACCTGGGATTCTCGGGACCCCATGATGGCGGCTTACAGAAGAGCTGTGTCCGATGTGGCGGGTCATTTTCATGGTTATCAGGTGGACCACATTAATCGGCGCCTCAACGAGGCAGCTGACACCCTCTCACGACTTGGTTCCCAGCGAAAGCCAGTTCCTCCCAATGTTTTTCTGGATATTTTGCATAAACCATCCGTGATTCTACCATCGGAGGAGGAGTTGGCAATACCAGATCCTGAGTCTCAGCTCGTGGCGGCTCTCCACGTCACACCGGATTGGGTTCTTCCTTATCTGGCTTATCTCGCCCGGGGCTAGTTACCAACAGACAAAGTTTCGGCTCGTCAAATCGTTCGGTGCAGCAAGTCCATGGTCGTCATCAATGGCGAGTTATATAAGCGGAGCGCCTCTGGAGTTTTTCAGCGATGCGTTTCCTCCGAAGAAGGATGCATAATCTTAAATGACATTCATTCCGGAGACTGTGGGCATCATGCCGGGTCACGCTCTTTGGTATCAAAGGCTTTCCGTCATGGTTTCTTTTGGCTGACGGCTCATGCAGAAGCGGAAGATATAGTACGTCGGTGCGAAGGATGCCAGCGTTATGGGCGACAGGCTCATGTGCCGGCTCAAGAATTAAGAGTGATCCCCATCACTTGGCCTTTTGCGGTCTGGGGGCTAGACATGGTCGGCCCCTTTAAAATGTCCTCCAACAAGAAGACCCATCTGCTCGTGGCGGTTGATAAGTTCACCAAGTGGGTTGAGGCGGAACCTATTGGAGCTTGCGATGTGGAGACAGCGGTCAAATTCTTGAAAAAGCTGATTTTCCGGTTTGGATATCCGCATAGTATCATTACTGATAATGGTACTAACTTGTCCCAAGGGGCGATGCAGGAATTTTTCCGTCGAGAACATATCCGGCTTGATGTTTCTGCAGTCGCTCACCCACAATCTAATGGGCAGGCGGAGCGGGCGAATCAGGAGGTTTTGCAAGGAATTAAGCCCCGACTCATGGTTCCCCTCGAGAAAATCCCAGGGTGTTGGGTTGAAGAATTACCTTCAGTACTTTGGAGTATCCGGACCACCCCGAACCGGTCCACGGGTTTCACCCCTTTCTTTCTGGTCTACGCAGCAGAAGCCGTTCTTCCTACTGATATAAGGCATGACTCACCCAGAGTCGCCGCATATGTGGAACAAGACAATGAGCTGGCGCCTCAAGACTCCGTGGACGCCTTACAAGAGGCACGTGACCTGGCTGCGGCCCATTCAGCTATCTATCAGCAGGATCTACGGCGTTATCACAACCGCCGGGTTAAGAGCCGGACCTTTCAGGAAGGCGACTTGGTTCTACGGTTGATACAAGATCGTGCTGGTATGCATAAGTTGTCGCCACCTTGGGAAGGACCGTTCGTCGTCAGCAAGAATCTCGGCTATGGCTCTTATTATCTGGTGGATCTTCGGCCAACCACGGAGGCTGAGTCGACTCGCCCCTGGAATATTGCCCACTTGCGGCCTTATTACACTTGAGCTCTTAAACTCTGCATTTTTGTAAGTTTTTAAGTTTCATTATGAAGTAATAAAATTTAAAAATGCTCCCCGACTTGGGGGCTTCTTCATTAAAAATAAATCGTCATCCTGTTGCGACCTTATGAGCCGACAAAATCATCATCTTACGGTGGCGCTTGAGCTTTCTGACTCGCCCCATCCTGTCGCGACCTTATGAGCCGACAAAACCATCATCTTAGGGTGGCGCTTGAGCTTTCTGACTCGCCCCATCCCGTCGCGACCTTATGAGCCGACAAAACCATCATCTTAGGGTGGCGCTTGAGCTTTCTGACTCGCCCCATCCTGTCGCGACCTTATGAGGCGACGAAAACATCATCTTAGGGTGTGTGCTTGAGCTTTCTGACTCGCCCCATCCTGTCGCGACCTTATGAGCCGACGAAACCATCATCTTAGGGTGTGTGCTTGAGCTTACTGACTCGCCCCATCCTGTCGCGACCTTATGAGATGACGAAAACATCATCTTATGGTGTGTGCTCGAGCTTTCTGACTCGCCTCATCCTGTCGCGACCTTATGAGCCGACGAAAACATCATCTTAGGGTGTGTGCTTGAGCTTTCTGACTCGCCCCATCCTGTCGCGACATTATGAGCCGACGAAACCATCATCTTAGGGTGTGTGCTCGAGCTTTCTGACTCGCCCCATCCTCTCGCGACCTTATGAGCTGACGAAAACATCATCTTAGGGTGTGTGCTTGAGCTTTCTGACTCGCCCCATCCTGTCGCGACCTTATGAGCCGACGAAACCATCATCTTAGGGTGTGTGCTTGAGCTTTCTGACTCGCCCCATCCTGTCGCGATCTTATGAGCCGACGAAACCATCATCTTAGGGTGTGTGCTCGAGCTTTCTGACTCGCCCCATCCTGTTGCGACCTTATGTCCCGCTGAAAACATCATCTTAGGGTGTGTGCTTGAGCTTTCTGACTCGCCCCATCCTGTCGCGACCTTATGAGCCGACGAAACCATCATCTTAGGGTGTGTGCTCGAGCTTTCTGACTCGCCCCATCCTGCCGTGACCTTATGAGCCGACGAAAACATCATCTTAGGGTGTGTGCTTGAGCTTTCTGACTCGCCCCATCCTGTCGCGACCTTATGAGCCGACGAAACCATCATCTTAGGGTGTGTGCTTGAGCTTTTTGACTCACCCCATCCTGTCGCGACCTTATGAGCCGACGAAAACATCATCTTAGGGTGTGTGCTTGAGCTTTCTGACTCGCCCCATCCTGTCGCAACCTTATGAACCGACGAAATTGTTGTTTTTATTTTCCTTCATGGCATGGCAACGAGGGTTTCAAAACCTTTTTCCTGATTCATCTTGAAAATATTTGTTATCATTTATTTGGTTTCACATATGTTTTTTTCAAAGCCTAAGTCAGGTTGATGATCAAAGTCACTTCATCCATGGCGGATTAAGCATTATAAAGGATTCTCAAAATGGCGGATCAAATATTTCAAATCGCTTTAAGGGCGATATAAAGATTCTTTCGAGAGTATCACAAAAGCAGTACCGACTTATGAAAAAGACCTATTACATGGCTCTCAAGACAAATCGATGAAGTTTATTCTGTTGGCGCCTTCGGATCATTTTGCTGCGAACTTTGGCCGACCTCGATTTGCAAGTCGCCCAGTACCCAGTTACACTTGGCCAGAGCCGCGAAGTCACCTTCATCGGTCAGGATTGATGCCAGATCTGCTTCCAAGTCAAAAGGGTTCTTGAGTCGCCGAGGAGTTAAACTGGTCGTCACAAAGGTTGGCGGGTTGACCTTCTTGTTCTTGCTGTCATAAGCAGCCTGATACTTTGATAAATCCAGACTTGCAGCGAGTTGGGTTGCCGCCAGCCGGGAGTCCTTGACAACGCGTTGATAGTCCTCTTCGACGAATTCTGACCCATCATCATTGAGTTGAGGAAAGCCTGCCGCTACCTCTTGCGGGTTGATCTCTGGAGCATACGCCAAGCAGCGACTTAAGGTAGTCAGTACCCCCTTCCGGGCGGCTGACAGAGTTAACTCGCCAATCTGAGGGGGAAGCGTGGATAGGCAGCCAAGCATCTTCTTTATGGAAGTTATAGGCTCTTTGGCACCCATCACAGCTTTAACAGTTAAAACATTGCCGGTGTACATCTGCTCTGTCAGCGTGTAAATCGCCTTCAGCATCAGCATGCAATCATCCTGAAGGTTGGCGGCTCTCGGACCTGTGTAAGGGGTCATGATAATCAGCGACTTACAAGAAGAGTTATTGATAAAAAAGGAGAAAAGATCAAAAGTTTGAGTAAGTTTACCAAAGACGGCTTGCATCATGTTTGAGATGTGACGCTTCAAGCCGGACAATTCTTGTTGCACAGTAGCCAGCCTGGCTTCAGCCTTCTCTGCTCTTTTTGTTGCAGCATCTTGGTCAGCTTGAGCTCTTTTCAAATCGGCTCTGAGTTTTTCCAGCTCAGCCAGGACCAATTGATACTTCTCCTCCGACTTAGCTCAGGCGTCTTGCTGACCAGATAAGTTTTTCTTTCAATCGCCAAGCACCGATTCAGTCTGAGCAAGAGTTTCCTGTTGAAAGTACATAATAAGGGGCAAGTCTCACAACTATTGCAAGCAATATCCCTGACACTTGGGGGCTAATGTATAATTTTTTTCTTTTCAGATGAAATTATACAATATCAAGACCCGGTTCATCTTTTTACTGATGACCTGGCCCTTGGGGGTTACTGGTTGAAAGTTTTTTTTTTAAATTTTATCAAGACCCGGCTCATCTTTTTACTGATGACCCGACCCTTGGGGGTTACTGGTCGAAAGTTTCTCTAAATTTATCAAGACCCGGCTCATCTTTTTACTGATGACTCGGCCCTTGGGGGTTAATGGGAGTAATACAATATAACAAAGCTTACCTCATGTTTATTTTTTAGTATCCGGAGCAAGCTTTTCTCCATCTCATAATTCGCCTCCAGGCGACTTGCAAAACTAGAACAGAGCTCTTTGAACTCCAGATTTTCATATTCAGAAAGCTTGGCCTTGGAGAGTCCAGACTCAGGAAGGGTTTGAGAGGAGGACGTCACATGCTTTGACAAAACCGTTGTTGCCGGTTTGGAGAAGCTGGTACCAGTAATAACTACATCATCCGGGTCTTCTGCAGTCATCAATGGACTTGGCGGCTTAGGGGCATCCATTGTTTCCTTAGGCGAGTTTGGAGGATCCATTTGATTCTCGGGCTCGCCTTGATCCGGGTTATCTTGGATCGGCACTGATTCTTTGATAGGCTCTGAAATTATGACAGGAGTTGACCCGCTGGGTTTCCTTTTCTTGGCCTGTGCCCTAAAAGAGGGGAGAAGCGCATTAAAAAATTGAAAGTTTATCACCTTCAGATTCAAAGTAAAATTATCAAAAGACTTACCCAGGGACTCGAATCATTGGAGGAAGTGTTGACATCACTGAGTCGCCAGATGTAGGAGGAGAGTTCTGCAAAGATTATACGTCAACGATATAGGCGGGATACAGATGTGATCCAAAGAAACATGAAGAATTATTATTCATGGGTACCTCATTTGGTTTCCTCTTGTTCGTTGCTGGTAAGCCGGACACCAGATCACCGGAATGACTTCGGGTTTTCCGATTTGAAGTATGCTGTGCTTTCTTCAGTAGAAAATTTGGGTCCAAACAAGCATTTGGATATGAGAAGGGAACTTTCCCACAAATTCGCCTGGCCGGCTTAGGTGGAGAAGGAGATGAATCGGAGGAAACATAAATTACCTCTACAGAATCCTCCTAGATTTCGTTGTCTTCATTATATTCAAAAGAGGCAGAGATATAAATACAAAGTTAACAGTAGTGGATGGCGAGTGAAAAGAGGATAGGTGTTTACCTCCGAAGGTGCATCGCCGACTTGAGACTCGTCGCCTTCGGATGGCTCGGCCGCAGCAGCTTTGCCCTTGCCCTTGGTTTTCTTTGGGGGCGGCTTAGCGTGCTTCATGGCTGGCCTTTTTGGTTTCTTGGACCAAAATTTATCACCTTTCTGAAATGGCGTGTGTTACGAAAAGCCACAATTCAAATGAAACATAAGAAGTAAAGACAAAGGGCGGGTTAAATTTGCTTACCTTGGGCGCCGGATTAATTTGCAGAAAGGCTTGAGGCAGATTTGGCCGCATTTTCCCGCAGGCTCGCCAGTCAGTTTCTTGATGATGGTGACAATATCCTTTTCCGTTAAAGTCATATGGAAATAACATTGAGGATGATCTAAGGTGCCATCGAATTCGCACATTAGCCCGTCCCGGCGACTCAGAGGGAGAATGCGCCATTCGACCCAGCAGCGGATCAAGTCAACCCCAGTAAGACCGTTGTTTGTCAAAGATCTTAACTCGGACAATACTGGGATGAAATCTGATTCCTCCTCCTCGGTGAGCTTGTTTGGGAGCTTGAAATTCGTTGGAAGGCGATCTTTCCCAGAAGCTTGTTTTCGCCTGCAGGTGAGGTCTCTTGACAATAGAACCAAGACTCACGCCAACCTTTGGGATGGCTTGGCATGGAGAGTGAGGGAAACGGGCTATCCCTGCGGCGCTGAACATTGACAATGCCGAGTTCCAGGTTGGGGCTGTTGTGCAATTCCGTTTGGCGATTTAAGTGGAAAAAGTGCCAGAATAAGGGAACTGAGGGTTCAATCCGCAGATAAGCCTCACAGAACACTTGGAATTGTCATAGGTTACTTATCAAGTTAGGTACAAGATCCTGGAGGCGGACGTTCATGAAAGCCATGGTGTCTCTAAGAAACTTTTATCCGGGCGGCTTAAAACCTCGCTCAAGGTGTTCGACGAAAACGACTATCTCCCCTTCTTTGGGGTTGGGGAGATCCTCTCCGAGCCCGGTACGCGAGCCGATAACATTCTGAGGGTCCAAGTTGCCCGTTTTCACATAGTCTGCTAGTATGGTGTCGTTGACTTTGGTAGGGAGCCGGTCACTTTTGAAGACGGTTCCCATGCTACAAAGAAGTAAAGTACGGATGAATTTACACGTCTCGAACATCTACTGTAAGGGGTGAAATAAGTTCATTTAACTCGCCAAGTAATTTGTTCACGGACTGAGGGAAAAAACTTGACCCGCCACATTAAGAACCGGGTTGGGTTGCTATGGCGACTTACGAAGTTTGGCTATTCATGAGAGCTACGTTCTAAAGGAGTCGGAGACGTTCGTTCAAAACGGTGAAGTATGAATACTACAAACAGCTTTACGCAATCAGTGGGTAAATTATGGATCTATTGGACAGATGAAAAAACATGAGAAAAATGGCTGGATGCGGCAATTTACTACCAGAACAAGGTGATGTCGTTCGCTTGACGAGACATTACTCCGGATTCGCAAGTTAAGAGAGGATAAATGAAGGCATTCAAAACATTGGCTATCTCGTCGACATTTGCGTTAATGAGTCAGGGACAGGCAACAGATATTCACGAAGAACATCAAGAACATGGCGATGTTGGAACTTCGAACAAAGATTAGATCTGTTCTCAAATGGGCGGTGGTCTAACCTGATGCTTTCGGTCGAAGTGGTCGACGGCGACGGAGGCTGTTGGAGAAGCACGGAGGTCCTGTCGAGCGAAGAAAACTTCGGCGGCGACAGAGTGTTTGGCAAACGGCGAGGTGGTCAACGGCGACGCGGTGGTCAATGGCGGCGAGCGAATCGGCCGCGGTACGAAGCTTGACGACGGCGAAGATCTATGGGCGGCGCCGAAGCCTTTCGGGCGAAGACAAGAAGTGGGGTCAGCGGCGGAGCCCACGGGAGGTGATAAGACTTCCTCGCGGTGATAATGGGGAGGAGATTGACGAGACTGGTAGGTGGGAAGCGCCAGTCCTGTCCCCCCCATCTATTTAACAGGACGGGCGCTGGAATCGAGGCGCCGTGAGCGGGAACCACCGGGGAATAAAAGATCCTCTATAATGGCGTTCCGAAAATTTTGGGATAACGATGCGCCAGGATCCGTTGGGATTATGTCAGTCTTCCCGGAATTCAAGGGATAAGAAGATGCCAACAAGAAATGGTTTGGCGACTTGAAGATTTTCAGTGCCAGATGGCGGGTTACAATTTCTGACGTATGGAGGAAAATGAGGAATGAATCGCCTTTAACTGAGCAGCAATATTGGCGTGAAAAGAATTCAAGTCAATCTGGTGCCTAATGTTGGGGATATTACCTGTTAATAACCCGCCCTAATTGGGTCGGGTCACCAAATCAGGCGATTCACCTGAACAGTGGTTTGGGCCTTGGCCTGGCCAGACCAAGGTCATATGGCGGTTTATGATTTCTGGAAGGTCTCCAAGCTTTGAAGGACGGCGACTTAGAGACCACAGGGGGCACGATTTGTAGGAAAGGAAAATACCCTTGTAAACCCTAAGGATTCAACCTGTATATAAAGGCGAGTCCCAGGGAAGGAGAGGGCAGGCTAGAAATCATCGAGTGCTAGGTTCGGCGAGTTACGCCCTCCTTGTAATCGAAACCACATCAATACAAACCAAAGCAGGATGTAGGCCTTTACCTCCTCACGAGGGGCCGAACCTGGGTAAATCGCCGTGTCTCTCCCGCTTAACCCCTTTGAGTCGCCGCCAAGGTGCGATGGCTCCAGTACTAAGTCCTTTCACGAGGACATCTGCCGTGACAAAACCACGACAGGTTGTCTACCGTCCAAGTGGGGCGGTGCTATTCATCGTCGTCTTCATCACCATCAACAAAGGATCGTTGCCAACATCATCATCAACATAGTCGCTCCTGCTGCAACTAAAGAACAATACGTTACTCTTAATCCATTAATGTTCATCGTTGTAGTTGCTCCTTCTTGCACGGTGATGTTGCGCATGTCCGGTTGATCTTCTAGATTGATAGAGTATTGCATGAGACAGGAGATATCAGTTGAAAATCTGATTGCATCTCTTGATGTTGAAGAGGAAGCTTGGGCTGAAGACACAACTGAGAAAGGAGGTGCGGTTCAGCCTACTGCCAACATGGTACAAAGGTTCCCACAGAACAAGAACAAAGGAAAGAACAAGCCTCTTTTCAACAAGCCTATAAAGACTACTACCTTCAAGAAGACGAAGTTCAATAAGGCTGAGCTAGAGTGCTACGCCTATGAGAAGCTCGGACACTTCTCCAAGGAATGCCCAGAACATGCAGACCGTAGAGGGAAAACGAGCTCCAAGACTACAACATGGTGACCGCTAGCAATATTGATGGGTATGGTAATTTACCCATTGTGCTTTCATTATTTCAATCATCTTCATGATGGATTGCAGGTGCTAACATTCATGTGTGTGATGACATCTCTTTGTTTACTTCTTATCAGGTCACAAGGGATTCTTCCGTCCTAATGGGGAATGGGTCGCATGCTTGTGTTTGTGGTATTGGCACGGTGGATCTGAAGTTTACTTTGGGAAAGATCGTGTTGTTGGTGAACGTTGCATGGGAAACAAAAAAATTCCTACGCACACGAGGACCTATCATGGTGATGTCCATCTATGAGATGATATTTGGATCTACGTACCCTTGTAGATCGTACAGCAGGAAGCGTTAAGAAACGCGGTTGATGTAGTAGAACGTCCTCACGTCCCTCGATCCGCCCCACAAACCCTCCCACGAACCGTCCCGCGATCCGTCCCACGATCCACTCCGATCTTGTGCCGAACGGACGGCACCTCCGCGTTCAGCACACGTACAGCACGACGGTGATCTCGGCCTTCTTGATCCAGCAAGCAAGACGGAGAAGTAGATGACTCCTGCAGGGCTCCACCCGAGCTCCGTAGAAATACGATCTAGAGGTAAAACTATGGTGTCTAGATCTGAGTTGCACGTGGCAAAAGTTGTCTCAAATCAGCCCTAAATCACCACTAAATATACGAGCGAGGGGGAGGAGGCTTGCCTTGAGGGCCAAGCCCTCAAGGGTGCGCCGGCCTAGGGAGAGGAGGAGTCCTACTCCAATCCTAGTCCAACTAGGATTGGAAAGTGGGGTCCTTCTCTTCCTTCCCACCTCTTTTTTTCTCTTTGGTTTTCTTTCCTCGGTGCATAAGCCCTCTTGGGTTGTCCCACAAGCCCACTAAGGGCTGGTGCGCCAACCCTAAGGCCAATGTGCTTCACCGGGTGGGTTGCCCCTCCCGGTGAACTTCCGGAACCCATTCGTCACTCCCGGTACATTCCCGATAATGCCCGAAAACCTTTCGATAAACAAATGAAGTTATCCTATATATCAATCTTCGTCTCTGGACCATTCCGGAAACCCTTGTGACGTCTGTGATATCATCCGGGACTCTGAACTACATTCGGTAACCACACATATAACTCAACTATACTAAAACATCATCGAACCTTAAGTGTGCAGACCCTGCGGGTTCGAGAACTATGTCGACATGCCCCGAGGTACTCCTCGGTCAATATCCAATAGTGGGACCTGGATGCCCATATTGGATCCTACATATTCTCCGAAGACCTTATCGGTTATACCTCAGTGTCAAGGATTCATATAATCCCGTATGTCATTCCCTTTGTCCTTCGGTATGTTACTTGCCCGAGATTTGATCGTCGGTATCCACATACCTATTTCAATATCGTTACCGGCAAGTCTTTTTACTCGTTCCGTAATACAAGACCCCGTGACTTACACTTAGTCACATTGCTTGCAAGGCTTGTGTCTGATGTTGTATTACCGAGTGGGCCCCGAGATACCTCTCCGTCACACGGAGTGACAAATCCCAGTCTTGATCCATACTAACTCAACGGACACCTTCGGAGATACCTATAGATCACCTTTATAGTCACCCAGTTACGTTGTGATGTTTGATGCACACAAGGTATTCCTCCGGTGCAAGTGAGTTATATGATCTCATGGTCATAGGAACAAATACTTGACATGCAGAAAACTATAGCAATAAAACGACATGATCAATATGCTACGTTCATAGTTTGGGTCTAGTCCATCACATGATTCTCCTAATGATGTGATCCAGTTATCCAGCAACAACACTTTGCACATAGTCAGAAAACCTTGACTATCCTTGATCAACTGGCTAGCCAACTAGAGGCTTGCTAGGGACATTATTTTGTCTATGTATCCACACATGTATCTATGTTTTCATTCAATAGAATTATAGCATGGATAATAACCGATTATCTTTAAAGAGGAAATATAATAAGAACTATTTATCATTGCCTCTAGGGCATATTTCTAACACGTGCAACTAAGCAACATGCAACATGTCCCTACTATGAACAAGAATCTAGTTAGCGGCTCCCTTCTATGTCGAGATGGGTTTATGGTAGTTTCAGAGTCAAATAACGTAATTATGTCGAGATTTCGAAAATTTATAGGCAAAGGCTATGAGTGTGGAGGCTTGTTCCACTTTTCCCTTTCAGATTTTTGCAACAAGTCAGTAAACGAAATTTGTGCTAGTACTAATGATGATAAAAGTGTTTGGCATTCTCGTTTATCTCATATTAATTTGGTTTAATGTCTCGGCTATCTAGTATGAGTTTAATTCCTAATTTCACGCTTGCCAAAGGTTCTATGTTCCATAGTTTTGTGCAATCAAAGCAACCTCGAAAGCCTCACACGGTTGCCGAAGAGAGAAACTTGGCACCTCTAAAAAATCATTCATTCACATCTATGTGAGATGAATGGTGTGTTGACAAAAGGTGGAAAGAGATATTTCATGACATTTATTGATGATCTCACTAGATTTTGCTATGTTTATTTGTTGCAAACTAAAGATGAAGCTCTAGATTACTTTAAGATCTATAAAGCTGAAGTTGAAGATCAACTAGAGAGAAAGATCAAGAGTCTTAGGTCGGATTGTGCTTGAGAGTATTTTCCCAAAGTATTTGATGAATTTTGTGAGGAACATGGTATCATTCATGAGAGGATGCCTCCCTATTCGCCCCAATCAAACGGGGTTGCCCAGAGGAAAAATCACACGTTGACTGACTTGGCGAACGCCATGTTAGACACTACTGGTTTATCTAAGGCATGGTGGGGGAGGCTTTGTTGACTGCATGTCATGTCCTGAATAGAGTTCCTAACAAAAATAAAGAGAAAATCCCTTATGAAGAGTGGGTCTGGAGATAACCATCACTTTCTTATTTGCGCACTTGGGGATGTTTGGCAAAGGTTAATATTCCTATCCCTAAGAAACACAAACTGGGACCAAAGATAGTGGATTGTGTTTTTCTGGGTTATGCTCACCGGAGCATTGCTTATAGATTTTTAGTAGTTAAACCTGAGGTCCTGATATGCATGTAGATACTATAATGGAATCTCGTGATGCAACATTTTTTGAGAATATATTTCCTATGAAAGATATGCATAGAATTGCTAGATTTTCTTCTGAGATAAATTCTGAATCTAGTACATTTTATGATTATATTGAACAAACACCTCGGAAGTCCGTGAGAAGGATAATAATGAAGCTCCTGTAAGGAGCAAGGGATGAAGGGTTACAAAATCCATTGGTGATGATTTCATCGTATACCTCGTGGATGATACTCCCAAGTCTATTGAAGACGCACATGCATCTCCAGATGTAGATGATTGGAAAGAAGTTGTTCATAATGACATGTACTCGATTCTTTCTAATGGAACATGGGAGTTAACTGAACAACCTTATGGTTGTGAACATGTGCGTTGCAAATGGATGTTCATAAAGAAGTTAAGGCCTGATGGTACTATTGATAAGTACAAGGCGCAATTTGTGGCCAAGGGATACACTTAGAAAGAAGGCGAAGATTACTTTGACACCTATTCACCTGTTGCTCGAATAACCACCATTCGGGTGCTACTTTCCGTCGCTGCCTCTTATGGTCTGATCATTCATTAAACGGATGTAAAGACAACTTTCCTAAATGGAGAGTTGGAAGAGGAAATTTATATGGATCATCATGATGGGTTTGTGGTAAAAGGAGAAGAGAGAAAGGTGTGCAAGTTGTTAAAATCTTAGTATGGTCTGAAACAAGCACCTAAGCAATGGCATGAGAAGTTTGAAAGAACCGTGACTTCTGTGGAGTTTGTCATTAACGAGGCTGATAGGTGTGTCTACTATCGCCATGGTGGTGGCAATAGTGTCATATTATGTTTGTATGTGGATGACACATTAATCTTTGGTACAAACATTGTTGCAATCAATCAGGTCAAGTCTTTCCTATCAAAGAGTTTTGACATGAAAGATCTGGGAGAAGCTGATGCGATCCTAAACATCAACTTATTAAGGATGAGATTGGATTACTTTAAGGCAATCTCACTATGTTGAGAAGGTCTTGAGCCGTTTCGGCTTTATGGATAGCAAGCCTTCTCCAACACCTTATGATCCCAGCATGACACTTGGAAAGAACAAGAAAGAAACGAGAGATCAATTAAGATACTCTCAAATTGTAGGTTCACTCATGTACCTAGCTAGCGCTACAAGACCAGACATCTCTTTTGTTGTTAGCAAACTAAGTAGGTTCATGTCCAACCCAGATAATGATCATTGGCATGCACTAGAAAGGGTCTTGCACTATCTGAGAGGTACTATGAGTTATGGAATTCCCTATTCAGGGCATTCCGCTGTGCTAGAAGGATATAGTGATTCAAATTGGATCTCCGATGTTGATGTACTCTACGCTACTAGTGCGTATGTCTTTACTTATGGAGGTGGTGCACTGTCATGGAGATCTTGCAAGCAAACCATATTGACAAGGTCAACTATAGAAGCAAAACTAACTACTTTATACACAGCCACTATTGAGGCAGAATGGCTGCATGAACTCTTGATGGACTTGCCTGTGGTTGAAAAAACTGTACCGGCTATTCTTATGAATTGCGACAACCAAATGGTTATCGCTAAAGTGAATAATTCTAAGGATAACGCAAGGTCATCAAGACACATGAAGAGACGTTTGAAATATGTCTCGAAGTTGAGAAACTTCAGAGTAATAACTGTTACATATATTCAAACACACAAAAACCTAGCAGATCCTTTTACAAAGGGACTATCACGAAATGTGATAGATATTGCATCGAGGGATATGGTTATGATACCCATAGATGTTACAAGATATTAGTAACCTAATGCCCAAGATGCGATCCTATCCTTATTTTGGCGCGAGGGCCTCGACAGGGATGGAAACACATCTCGTCGTTTTACAAGAATGGATATCGTTACAAGTACATGTACTGAAAAGATGAGTATAAGGAGTTGGCTTACACTCGCCACAAGCTACATCAGAGTCACATCAGTAAAATACATACAGTCATCATGAAGAAGAGCAGGGTTCGTCTTCGGACAAAAACAAACGATAAAAGAATGACGTCCATCCTTGCTATCCCAGGCTGCCGGCCTGGAACCCATCCTAGATCGATGATGAAGAAGAAGAAACTCCAAAAGCACAATCATCGCATTCACGTCATAATACCACCTTACCTGTACCTGCAACTAGTGTTCTAGTAATCTGTGTGCCACAAGGGACTCCGCAATCTCATTTCCGAAGGTATGAATACTAGCAAAGCTTAATGGGTGAGGTATGGTTCAGTGGTGAGGCTGCAGCAAGCGACTAAGCATTTATCTGAGGTGGCTAACTTACGAGTACAAGAATAAAAGAGGGGGACGATCTACGCACAACGGACGCGAACTACTAATGATCAAATGAATGATCTTGAACACCTACCTACGGCAGACATAACCCCATCGTGTCCTCGATCGGAGAAGGAGCTCACGAAAGATATAGTCACGGTTACACACTCAGTTGGCAAGTTTTTAGTTAAGTTTACTTCAAGTTATCTAGAATCAGATGTTAAACAAAGTTTCCACGTTGCCACATAACCGAGGACACGGTTTTCCGAAATATTTAACCCTACAGGGGTGCTCCAACTAGGTCATCACAAACTACCACACGCTGCGACAGAATGACCTCGATCAGGGAAACCCGTGATCTCCTCGGGTTCCTATTGGAAAACCTCAACCTCGAGATAACCCAAAGCATCCTTGGAATCCCTAGCACAAGACGCTCGAGAAAGGTAAAATACGTCCAGCAGCGCCGCCCGACGTGCCGACATACCGATAGGAGCCGCGTCTTTCGTTCTCAGGGCATGACGGATGAGCGATGATTACCATGCCAAACGCCGAGTTTCCCCGGGTAGCATTAATAAGCTGCTCTATTTTGGACCAGCACCCTCAGCACTGGCCCTCCCTGTATTATGTTGAATTACTCCTGGGGTAGCGCTAACCCCCTATATTTTTCAGTATTAACAGAATTATTATGTTGGGAAAATATAGTACCAATGTTGGGCCTTCCTAAACGAGCTTTATCCAAAAACGAGAATCTAGGGGGTCCCCATAACAACCCCAAGTATGATAGGAGCGCTCATTTATGGAACATAATACCGATAGCCAGAACTAAGGCGATAAAGGTGGAACACAACACCAGGCTAGAAAGGTCGAGCCTTCCACCTTTTACCAAGTATATAGGTGCATTAAATTAAATAGCATTAATAGGGTGATATAACAAGGAACCCATGTTATCACATGGAAGCAACTACACCTGCAACTAGCAACTCTAACACATGGTTAAGCAAGCGGTAACATAGCCAAACAGTGGTTTGCTAGGTTGTGATCGGGTTGAAGGTTTTCATGGCAATGTTGGGAGGCTGATATTTAACAAGTGGTAGCAACGAGACATAACGATAGAAACGATACAACTAGCATGCCAATGATAGTAATGGTATCTAGGGAAATGATCATCTTGCTTGGGATCCAGCTTGGAAGAAGAATGACTCCGTGAAGCAGACAACCGATGTAGTCGAACAGATCCTCACATTCCGACACACCTGCGGAACTCTATCGTGACGAAGCAAACCGAAAACAAGAATCAACACACGATATTCACCAAACGATGCACAACACAAATGATGCATGAGCGGTTTCAAATATACACGGTATGACACGACAATTCACACAATCAAACACTACATAGTAAGTGAAGTTCAATATGCAACGAGTTGCATAATGACGAAACTCCATATTTAATTATTTAGTTCACTCTCGTTTATTTCCACGGCAATATTAAATATTGTTAAACATGGCAAGGGGTGAAGCACAAATTAAACTATCTATCTAGATATTTTAAATGAGGCCGGAGACAACATATAACATATTCGAAATGACCCCACGTGTTTAATTCTAAGTCTGTCCAAATTTATCTTAATCACATTTTATGTTTGTTAAACGGCAAAACAAGTTGGTTCGCGTGAAACTACATGTCGTTCTAGTCCATTTACATATATGGCTCATTTCCAACGGAGCTACGGTTAATTAATTACGACCTAAACCATTTCTATCGCGACGACACACAACCCAATGCAAACAACACACTAAACAGTTTTAAATATGAATGAGAGGTTGAAATTATTAATCTACATGAAATTCTAGCCAAGTTACATATAGAACTTTCCGCGATCCGACGTACGGAATAATAATTACGGACGACGTAAAATCATGTATATTTCTGAAAATACTGAAATAAAAAAACCATAAAAAAACGAGATGGGCCAAATCCCGCATAACGGGTCAAAAAAAAGCTGGGCGCTAGGTAGTATATGGCGCCACGAGCGCTGGATTGGGTAGCGGGGGGAGGCTCACCTCGTGGGCCTGTATGGTTTGGAGGAGGTTGCAGATGGCGCTGGGCCGAGGCTGGGGAGATGGGCCGAGGGGTGCTCGAGGGCTGTACTGGGCCAACTCCTGGCCACGCGGGGCATGCGTTGGAGCGCTGCCTCTTCGTGCTCCCGAGCGAGCAGGTGGGGGAGTTGACCCGCGCCGGATCTGGACAGGCTAGAGGCGAGGCTCGCGAGGACGATCCGATCTGGAGGGACCCGGGGCGGATCCGATTGACTCGAGGCCGGGGAAGGTCGCGGACGCCTCGAGCAAGGCTCGTGCGAAGCCATGGCGTCCATGGCCGATCTGCACGTGGGAGAGAGAGAGATAGGAGAAGTTAAAGAGAGAAATGGGGAAGGGAGAAGGAGCAGGGGCGCGGGGCTCGGCCTGGTGGTGCTCCGCCGAGGCACCATGATGGGAGCTCTGGCGAGGTCGGTGACGCAGATCGACGTTGCAGCCATGGGAGGCTCGGGGCTGCGCTAGAGGCTGCTGAATTCGCGAGGAGCGAGCGACGACCGGCGGATCCGGGACAGAGTGGGCCTGCTGCGGGCCTAGCAGGCCCTAGCTGCTGGCAGGAGGTGGGAGGAGGCTGTGGTGGCTGCTAGGGTTAGGGTTTGGCACGGGAAAGGAGGGGGATTAGGGAAAGTTCCTATTTATAGAAAACAGGGCTAGGGTTAGCTTATTCCGAGCGTTTTCAGACCCTACGATATCGATCGGACGCTCCAAAAACGTCCTAGGGTTAGGTTTGTCTAGTTGGGCCATGTAGAGTGGTGGTGGGCTAAGAAGAGAGGGAGGTAGTGCGGCGGCAACGTGATTTAAAACACCGAAAAACGTCCGACAAAACCGACAACGGTACCGTTACGGGTTCGGGTATCAAACGGACTCCGATTGCGACGAAATTTGGTAGGCGACCTACCTATATTAAAACAAGACCGCATGCCTAGTTTCAACACAATCGGAGAATATTTTTGTTCGCACTTTGAAAAACAACATTTTATCGATGTCGTGGGAGCGTGCAGTGTGGTTGGGGTCAAAACGGTCAACGATGAAAACGGAGAGAACCGGCAACTACTAACGATGCATGTTTTGAAAACTGGCAGCAATGGGATGCCGATGCAACGTGGATGGTGCGAATGATGCGATGATGAATGCGATAGACAAATGAACCACACGACGAGAACGGAATAAAAGGGGAATCTTCTGGAGCATCGGTCTCGGGCTGTCACAACTCTCCTGCACTACAAGAGGATCTCGACCCGAGATCCAAGAATGAAAGGGGGAGAGGATGAGAAAGAAGAGGTAAAACTTAGTTGCTTGTTGACAAACGAGTGAAACCAATGAATCTTGGAGGTTGCAAAGAAATGAGAATGATATGAGAAAGAAGCAAGAATTCACACAAAATTTTGGCAGCACTTCGGTAGGAAAAAGAGGACAAAAATTTGATAATATAGAAAGAACTTGAAAATATCCACAACAAACTAACTAAATTGAACAAGGGAACAATATGATCTTGAAAATACAAAATGATAGATTGAAGAGAGCACCATCAGAAAGCCTCTGTTACAAAGAATAGAAACTAGATCTTGGCAAGAAAAAAACGAATAATAAAATGAGAACTACTACCACAAGAATCTTGAAGAACACCTTGATAATGAAGAGATATTGAGACGCCTAATAGAAAACTAAACAAGGCACCAGAATAATTGAGAGACGAACAAAGAGACAACAATTGAGAAGAATTTGAGGATGAAAGCTGAAAGCTGAGAACGAAGAAATCTTCTGAAATGATGGCCTTCGGAGGATCGAGAAATGACAACAACTCTGAAAGCACCGGATAGCAAGAAATGGATTACTCATGATTGGAAGAATAGCACCAAGCTGAAATCACGATCTCACAAGAATGAAGCAAGATTTGAGAGAAACACTCCTTCGGTCTTCCAAGCAGAGAATGATGAGAAAGGACACCACCAAAAATAACTGAGACACTGCAGAGTAATGAAGAATGAAAGGTTGAGCCAACGAAGGAATTAATTCGAGGAGATCTTGGAGAAGGGATATGACTAATGAATTTCATGCTTACGTCATATTTGAAAAGAATTAGAGATCTCCAGGAAAAGATTAGAAGAGCCACATAAGATCCTGGGAAAGAACCTGTGGGTTATGGGCCCACTAAAATAAAACACCGGATGAATGGATTGCTCAAAAAGAGAGATATTGCACCGGTATAAAGAAAACTTGATGAGGTGAGAACCTCAAAATAATTGAAAGAAATTAAAACAAGAAACTTCTGGGATAACTTCAACACTCCGGATAGAATAGAGAGAGATGAAAAACAAGAGAGACTTGGATAAGAATTTTCAACATGGGAAATAATTTAAAGGATGAAAAGGATATGAAGGACACCGAGAGCTTGAATTGAATCCAACGGAAAAGAGAACAAGAATGAAGAAATGATGAACTAGGAACTCCTAAGAATCTTCACAATGAATCACCGGAGAAGAGAGAAAAGAAAAAGATAACGGAAGCAACAACGAAATGAAATGCACTAGGATGATAATCTAATCACTGAAGAAAACTGCGGGAGGGCGGGGAAAAACAAAGACCACTTGGGACTGATGAGATGAACTCCGGAAAGAAATGAGAGATTGATCTTGCAAAATTGAAGAAGATTGAATTCACTTAAAGAGAAGCACACCGGTTGAAAAAGAATTGACATGACGACTCCGGTTGAAAAGAATTGACAAGACAACTTGATTGAGCAAAATAATTGAATTCCCATAGAAATATGAGAACACCTCTTGGAACACATATGTAACCACCATTTGACATCGAAGCAACTCGAATTATGATATTCCAACAAAACAAAGGATGAGGCTTACGAAACAAGACGAAACACATACATGACAGAGATTTCGCTTGATATTTTAGTGGATAGGATCGCACGGGCTCGAACCTACAGTAGCCATCATGTACAAGGCAGTGCACACGACATACGAAGTGTCTCCGAGTTGTAGCAAGCTACGAGGACTCTTTAAGACACAATGAGAAACGTTGTAAGATGACCGTGAACAAACGAATCCCCTAGATGTCAAACCCCAACCTCACATCATGCATTTGTTGAAGGTTGTCCTATGCGTAACTGCTGGAATTCCCACCTAAGAACTTCTGAAAAATTCTCGTCATGGAATCTGGTCCACGGATACAAGGAGTAATATATCACTCAACTCCTATACTATCCCGTCTAGTGTATCACATCCGTCAACACATAACGAGAATCTCGAAACTTCATCTATCTCAGACCCTCGTAATCACAACGATATTAAGTTTGGCAATACATTCGGACCTATCTGCACCAGTAATGGGGAAGCCGGACTCCTCTCGCCACTACTAGTATTGAAGCAATTTCGATCATCCTCCGTTCTGAGATACTAAGAAATCTGAACGATAACGATGTGCTCGAGAATCCCTTGGAGCTCAACTCCTCGGAAGAAATCAAGTCAGACAAGAGGCACCAAGACAGAACTCCGTCACATTGACATCATATAGATTACAAAAATATCCACGTGATCCTAAACAAATTTGAGTGAGAAGAGGAGTAGAATTAAAATTATTACGTCAAGATTTCTCACCAGAGCATAGAAGAGGATAAAAAAGAATCCTACTCTCCGATATGTAACTACACTCAAAGCAGTTTTTCAGTAGACTCGACTCGGCCAAGTTCGATCAATCAAGGGGGCTCCTAGGTCGGTACTGCTCTGATACCAACTTGTAACGCCCAAGATGCAATCCTATCCTTATTTTGGCACGAGGGTTGCGACAGGGATAGAAACGCATCTCGTCATTTCGAAAGAATGGATTCGTTACAAGTACATGTACTGGAAATATGAGTATAAGAAGTTGGCTTACAGTCGCCACAAGCTACATCAGAGTCACATCAGTACAATACAAACAATTATCATGAAGAAGAGCAGAGTCCGTGTATGGACGAAAACAAACGATAAAAGAAAGACGTACATCCTTGATATCCCAGGCTGCCGGCATGGAACCCATCCTATATCGATGATGAAGAAGAAGAAAGTCCAAAAGCACAATCATCGCGCTCACGTCATAATATCACCTTACCTGTACCTACAACTGGTGTTGTAGTAATATGTGAGCCCCGGGGGACTCAACAATCTCATTTCCAAAGGTACCAAGACTAGAAAAGCTTAATGGGTGAGGTATGGTTAAGTGGTGAGGCTGCAGCAAGCGACTAAGCATTTATCTGAGGTGGCTAACTTACGGGTACACGAATAAAAGAGGGGGACGATCTATGCACAGCGGACGTGAACTATTGATGATCAAATGAATGATCCTGAACACCTACCTACGTCAAACATAAACCCACCGTGTCCTCGATCGTATAAGGAGCTCATGAAAGAGACAATCACGGTTACGCATTCAGTTGGCAAGTTTTTAATGAAATTTACTTCAAGTTATCTAGAATTGGATGTTAAACAAAGTTTCCACGTTGCCACATAACTGCGGGCACGACTTTCCCAAAGATTTAACCCTGCAGGGGTGCTCCAACTAGTCCATCACAAACTACCACACACTGCAACGGAATGACCTCGATCAGGGAAACCCGTGATCTCCTCGGGT
Organism: Hordeum vulgare subsp. vulgare; assembly: GCF_904849725.1. Taxonomy (NCBI): domain Eukaryota; kingdom Viridiplantae; phylum Streptophyta; class Magnoliopsida; order Poales; family Poaceae; genus Hordeum; species Hordeum vulgare. Next base: position 380,683,103 of record NC_058522.1, on the reverse strand, counting down.
TCCTATTGGAAAACCTCAACCTCGAGATAACCCAAAGCATCCTCGGAATCCCTCGCACAAGATGCTCGAGAAAGGTAAAGAAGTCCAACAAGGCCGCCCGACGTGCCGACATCCCGATAGGAGCCGCGTATCTCGTTCTCAGGGCACGATGGATGAGTGATGGTTACCACGCCAAATTCCGAGTTGCCCCGGATAGCGTTAATAAGCTGCTCTGTTTTGGACCAGCACTCTCAGCACTGGCCCTCCCTGTATTATGTTGAATTACTCCTCGAGTAGCGCTAACTCCCTATGTTTTTCAGTATTAACGTAATTATTATGTTGGGCTAATATAGTACCAATGTTGGGCCTTGCTAGATGAGCTTTATCCAAAAACGAGAATCTAGGGGTCCCCATAACAACCCCAAGAATGTTAGGAGCACTCATTTAAGGAACATAACACCGGTAGCCGGAACTAAGGCGACAAAGGTGGAATAAAACACCAGGCTAGAAAGGCCGAGCCTTCCACCTTTTACCAAGTATATAGGTGCATTAAATTAAATATCATTAATAGGGTGATATAACAAGGAACCCATATTACCACATGGAAGCAACTGCACCTGCAACTAGCAACTCTAACACATGGTTAAGCAAGCGGTAACATAGCCAAACAATGGTTTACTAGGTTGTCATCAAGTTGAAGGTTTTCATGGCAATGTTGGGAGGCTGGTATTTAATAGGTGGTAGGCAACGAGACATAATGATAGAAACGATACAACTTGCATGGCAATGATAGTAATGGTATCTAGGGAAATAATCATCTTGCCTGGGATCCAACTTGGAAGAAGAATGACTCCGTGAAGAAGACAACCAATCTAGTTGAATAGATCCTCACATTCTGACACGCTTGTGGAAGTCTATCGAGACGAAGCAAACCGGAAACAAGAATCAACACATGATATTCACCACGCGATGCACAACACAAATGATGCATGAGTGGTTTCAAATATGCACGGTATGGTGATACGTCCATTTTGCATCATGCTTTCATGGTGATATATATTGCTTTTTGGGCTGTTATTGCACTTCACGGTACAATACTTATGCCTTTTCTCTCTTATTTTGCAAGGTTTACATGAAGAGGGAGAATGCCGGCACCTGGAATTCTGGCCTGAAAAAGGAGCAAGTTTGAGATGCCCATTTTGCGCAACTCCAAAAGCTGTGAAAATCAACGTGGATTTTTTGGGAATATATAAAAAATACTGGGCCGAAGAAGTGGCAGAGGAGCGCAGCCAGGGGGCCACAAGCCTGGTAGGCGCCGACACCCCCATGGTCGTGCCTAGGGGGTTTGTGGGCTCCCTGCTGGCCCACTGGTTCCCCTCTTCTGCTATATGAAGGGTTTCGTTCCGAAAAAAAATTAGGAGGAGGATTTTCGGAGGATTCGCCTCCGCCATGAGGTGGAACTTGAGAAGAACCAATCTAGAGCTCTGGCAGGACGATCCTACCGGGGAAACTTCCCTCCCGGAGGGGGAAATCGTCGCCATCGTCATCACCAACAATCCTCTCATCGGAGGGGACTCATCACCATCAACATCTTCATCTGCACCATCTCATCTCCAAACCCTAGTTCATCACTTGTGACCAATCTCCGTCTCGCGACTCCGATTGGTACTTGTAAGGTTGCCAGTAGTGTTAATTACTCTTTGTAGTTGATGCTAGTTGGATTAGTTGGTGGAAGAGTTTATGTTCAAATCCCTGATGCTACTCATTACCTCTCTGGTCATGAATATGATTATGCTTTGTGAGTAGTTACTTTTGTTCCTGAGGACATGGGATAAGTCATGCTAATAGTAGTCATGTGAATTTGGTATTCGTTCGATATTTTGATGTGTTGTATGTTGTTTTTCCTCTAGTGGTGTTATGTGAATGTCGACTACATAACACTTCACCATTATTTGGGCCTAGAGGAAGGCATTGGGAAGTAGTAAGTAGATGATGGGTTGCTAGAGTGACAGAAGCTTAAACCCTAGTTTATGCGTTGCTTCGTAAGGGGCTAATTTGGATCCACTAGTTTAATGCTATGGTTAGACTTTGTCTTAATTCTTCTTTCGTAGTTGCGGATGCTTGCGAGAGGGGTTAATCATAAGTGGGATGCTTGTCCAAGTCAGGGTAGTACCCAAGCGCCGGTCCACCCACATATAAAACTATCAAAGTAACGAACGCGAATCATATGAACATGATGAAAACTAGCATGACAGAAATTCCCGTGTGTCCTCGGGAGCATTTTTCCTCCTATAAGAGTTTGTCCAGGCTTGTCCCTTGCTACAAAAGGGATCGGGCCACTTTGCTGCACCGTTGCTAATTTTGTTACTTGTTGCTTGCTACGAATCATCTCAACACACAACCACTTGTTACCGATAATTTCAGTGCTTGCAGATATTACCTTGCTGAAAACCACTTGTCAAATCCTTGTGCTCCTCGTTGGGTTCGACACTCTTACTTATCGAAATGACTACAATAGATCCCCTATACTTGTGGGTCATCAGGACTCTTTTCTGGCGCCGTTGCCGGGGAGTGAAGCGCCTTTGGTAAGTGGAACTTGGTAAGGAAACATTCATATCGTGTGCTGAAATTTATTGTCACTTGTCACTATGGAAACTAATCATTTGAGGGGGCTTGTTCGGGGTATCTTCACCTCGAACGGAAGCACAAACAGTTGCTCCTCAACCTGCTGCACCTACTGAAAATATTTTCTTTGAATTTCCTTCAGGTATGCTTGAGAAACTGCTGGCTAATCCTTTTACAGGAGATGGAACATCACATCTAGACTTGCATCTAATCTATGTAGATAAAGTTTGTGGTTTATTTCAGCTTGCAGGCTTGCCTGAGGATGAGGTCAAGAAGAAGGTATTTCCCTTATCTTTGAGGGATAAGGCGTTGACGTGGTATAGGCTATGTGATGACACTGGATCATGGAACTACAATCGGTTGAAATTGGAATTTCATCAAAAGTTTTATCCTATGCATCTAGTACATCGTGATCGAAATTATATTTATAATTTTTGGCCTCGTGACAGAGAAAGCATCGCTCAAGCTCGGGGGAGGCTTAAATCAATGTTATATTCATGCCCCAACCATGAGCTCTCGAGAGAAATTATCATTCAGAACTTCTATGCTCAGCTTTCTCATGATGATCGCAGCATGCTTGACAATTCTTGTACCGGTTCTTTTATGAAGAGAGATATTGACTTCAACTGGAATTTATTGGAGAGAATTAAATGCAACTCTGAATATTGGGAGCTTGATGAAGGTAAGGAGTCAGATATGATATTCAAGTTTGATTGCGTTAAATCCTTTGTTGAAACAAATACTTTTTGTGATTTTAGCGCTAAGTATGGACTTGAATCTGAGATAGTAGCTTCATTGTGTGAATCATTTGCTGCTCATATTGATCTCCCCAAAGAGAAGTGGTTTAAATATCATCCTCCTTTAGAATTCAATGTAGTTAAACCCAATCCAGTTGAAGAGAAAGGCATTGCCTATAATGATCCTATTGTTCCCAGTGCTTACATTGAGAAACCACCTTTCCCTGTTAGGATAAAGGATGATTCTAAAGCTTCAAGATACATAGAGGCTACATTAGAACACCTACACCCCTTGAGCAAATTAGAGTTGAACCTAGCATTGCTATTATCAAAGATCTCCTGTCCGATGATGTTGAGGGACATAATATTCACTTCTGTGAAGATGCTGCTAGAATTCCTAAACCTCACGCTAGAGATAAACATAGGCCTGTTGTTGGCACACCTGTTGTTTCTGTTAAGATAGGAGATCATTGCTATCATGGTTTATGTGACGTGGGTGCTAGTGTTAGTGCAATACATCAATCCTTATATGATGAAATTAAAGATGAGATTGCACCTGTTGAGAGAGAACCTATTGATGTCACTATTCAGCTTGCCAATAGTGATACTATCTGCCCTGTGGGAATTGTTAGGGATGTTGAAGTCTTGTGTGGTAAAACGAAGTATCCTGTTGATTTCCTCGTTCTTGCTACCACTCAAGATAGCTTTTGTCCCATCATATTTGGCAGACCCTTCCTCAATACTGTCAATGCTCATATTGACTGTGAGAAGCAAACTGTCACTGTTGGCTTTGAAGGTGTGTCACATGAGTTCAATTTCTCCAAGTTTGGTAGACAACCTCATGAAAAAGAGTTGCCTAGTAAGGATGAAACTATTGCCTTAGCTTCTATTGTCGTTTCTCCTACTGATCCCTTAGAGCAATACTTGCTTGAGCATGAAAATTATATGCATATGGATGAAAGGGATGAGATAGATAGGGCTGTCTTAGAACAATATCCTATCCTTAAGAATAATTTGCATGTTGAACTGCTTGGGGATCCACCCCCACCAAAGGGTGATCCTGTGTTCGAGCTTAAATAGTTGCCCGATACTCTTAAGTATGCTTATCTTGATGAAAAACAGATATATCCTGTTATTATTAGTGCTAGCCTCTCAAAGCATGAAGAAAATAAGTTATTAAAAACTCTGAGGAAGCACCGTGCTACTATTGAATATAGTCTTGATGATCTTAAGGGCATTAGTCCCACTCTATGCCAGCACAAGATTAAAACTGATCCTGATTCCAAACCAGTTGCTGATCATCAAAGGAGATTAAATCCTAACATAAAAGAAGTAGTGAGAAAAGAAATACTAAAGCTCCAGGAAGCGGGTATCTTCTATCATGTTGCTCATAGTGATTGGTTGAGTCCGGTGTATTGTGTCCCTAAGAAGGGAGGCATTACCGTTGTCCCTAATGATAAGGATGAATTGATCCAACAGAGGATTATTACTGGCTATAGGATGGTGATCGATTTTAGGAAATTGAATAAAGCCACTAGGAAAGATCATTACCCTTTGCCTTTTATCGACCAAATTCTAGAAAGACTATCTGAACACACACACTTCTGCTTTCTAGACGGTTATTCTGGTTACTCCCAAATACCAGTTGCACAATCTGATCAGGAGAAAACCACTTTCACCTGCCCTTTCGGTACCTTTGCTTATAGACGTATGCCTTTTGGCTTTTGTAATGCACCTCCACCTTTCAAAGATGTATGATGGCTATATTCTCTGACTTTTGTGAAAAGATTGTTGAGGTTTTCATGGATTACTTTTCCGTTTACGGGTCTTCCTTTGATGTTTGCCTCAGCAACCTTGATCGAGTCTTGCAGAGATGTAAAGAAACCAATCTTGTCTTGAATTGGGAGAAGTGCCACTTTATGGTTAATGAAGGCATCGTCTTGGGACATAAAGTTTCTGAAAGAGGTATTGAAGTCGATAAGGCTAAGGCTGATGCAATCGAGAAAATGCCATACCCCACAGATATCAAAGGTATAAGAAGTTTCCTTGGTCATGCTGGTTTCTATAGGAGGTTCATTAAAGACTTCTCTAAGATTTCTATGCCTCTTACTAATCTCTTGCAAAAGGATATTCCTTCTGTCTTTGACGATGATTGTGAGGAAGCCTTTGAAATACTTAAGAAGGCCTTGATAACTGCACTTATTGTTCAACCGCCTGATTGGAACTTAACTTTTGAAATCATGTGTGATGCTAGTGAGTATGTTGTTGGTGATGTCCTAGGGCAAAGAGTTGATAAGAAGTTGAATGTTATTCACTATGCTAGTAAAACTCTAGACAGTGCCCAAAGAAACTATGCTACTACGGAAAAGGAGTTTCTAGCAGTCGTGTTTGCATGTGAAAAGTTCAGGTCTTACATAGTTGATTCCAAAGTCACTATTCACACTGATCACGCTGCTATTAAGTACCTCATGGAGAAGAAAGACGCTAAACATAGACTTATCAGATGAGTCCTCTTGCTACAAGAATTTTATTTGCACGTTGTCGACAGGAAGGGTGCTGATAACCCCATAGCAGATAACTTGTCTAGGTTAGAGAAGGTTCTTGATGACCCACAACCTATTGATGATAGCTTTCCCGATGAGCAATTGAATGTCATCAATGCTTCACGTAGTGCATCGTGGTATGCTGATTATGCAAACTGTATCGTTGCCAAATATATACCACCTAGTTTCACATACCAGCAGAAGAAGAAATTCTTCTTTGACTTGAGACATTACTGTTGGGATGATCCTCACCTTTATAAGGAAGGAGTAGATGGTGTTATTAGACGTTGTGTACCTGAACATGAACAGGGACATATCCTATAGAAGTGTCACTCTGAGGCCTACGGAGGACACCATGCGGGAGATACTGGACACAAGGTATTGCAATCAGGTTTCTATAGGCCCACTCTCTTCAAGGATGCCCATAAGTTTGTCTTGTCTTGTGACGAATGTCAAAGAATAGGTAATATCGGTAAGCGTCAGGAAATGCCTATGAACTATTCAGTCGTCATTGAACCATTCGATGTTTGGGGCTTTGATTATATGGGACCTTTTCCAAAATCCAACGGGTATACTCATATCCTAGTTGCTGTTGATTATGTCACTAAGTGGGTAGAAGCTATCCCCACTAGTAGTGTTGATCACAACACTTCTATCAGGATGCTTAAAGAAGTTATTTTCCCTAGATTTAGAGTCCCTAGATATCTGATGACCGACGGTGGTTCACATTTCATTCATGGTGCTTTCCGTAAAATGCTTGCTAAGTATGATGTCAACCATAGGATTGCGTCCCCTATCACCCTCAGTCCAGTGGTCAAGTAGAGCTAAGCAATAGAGAGATTAAACTAATTCTGCAAAAGACTGTCAACAGGTCTTGAAAGAATTAGTCTAAGAAGCTCGATGATGCACTGTGGTCTTATACAATTGCCTATAAGAATCCCATGGGCATGTCTCCGTACAAAATGGTGTACGGTAAAGCATGTCATTTACCTCTTGAGCTTGAGCATAAAGCTTATTGGGCAATCAAAGAGCTCAACTTTGATTTCAAACTTGCTGGTGAGAAGAGGTTGTTTGATATTAGCTCGCTTGATGAATGGAGAACTCAGGCATATGAGAATGCCAAGTTGTTCAAAGAAAAGGTTAAGAGGTGGATTGATAAGAGGATACAAAAGCATGAGTTCCATGTAGGTGATTATGTCTTGCTATATAATTCTCGTTTAAGATTTTTTATAGGCAAGCTTCTCTCTAAATGGGAAGGTCCCTATATTGTTGAGGAAGTATATAATTCCGGTGCTATCAAGATCAACAACACGGAAGGTAATTGTCCGAGAGTGGTAAATGGGCAGAGAATCAAGCACTATATCTCAGGTACTCCCATAAATGTTGAAAGCAATATTATAAATACCATAACTCCGGAAGAATACCTAAGGGATATTTATCATTTTGTTTCAGACTCCGAAAACTAAGAGGTATGTGATTTCGTAAGAAAACAGACTCCAAAACTTTTCCAGTAGGAATTTTTCTCCGTTTTGGAATATTTGAAAAAAATAGAAAAATTGGAAGTAGTCCAGAAAGTGCGCAAGGAGGCGACAAGCCTGCCATGCGCGGGCCCACCCTCTGGCCGTGCCTTGGGTCTTGTGGCCACCTCGTCTGCCTCCCGGACTCCGTTTTCGTGCGGAGTACTCCTTGTGGTCAGGAAAAAATTATTATATATTCTCCCATAAGGTCTCACCCTCGTATCACACGAATTTCCTTTGTTTTCGTTTCGAGCGTATTTCTGTTGTAGATCTGGATTGCTATGACGTCCCCAAAAGCTCCGAAGGACTAGATCTTCGAGAAGTCCATCATTCCCTACCTCACGGGAGTGCTTTAACACCCTCAATCTATCGAGATGCGTGAGGGGATGTTGCACATCCGTGATGTTGAGGGGCCCAAGAAGACCGGAAGCGTGGACTCAAGGCCAACCACATGATGATCACAGAGTTCACCAGCAAGCACAGGATCGATGCCAATGACATTGGGAAGCACCTCTCCGGGCTCTACGACAGGATTGATCACCTCCAGGCCCAGATCTATGACCTGCAGAACCAAAACTGTGAGTATGAGTATAGATTTAAAGCAATACGGTTAGCTGCAGAATTGAGGATTCCGGAGACTCGTTAATCTTTCCATGATGGAGCACTTATGCCTTGGAAGACGGAGGATCAAACCCATGTCGCAAAAACTCCACCACCATCACCTCCAAAGGAAGACAACTAAGCATGGGTATGGGCAATCCCCTTGGCTTGTGCCAAGCTTGGGGGAGTTGCCCCGGTATTGTATCACCATCACATCTTTTGCCTTTACCTTTGTCTTAGTTTGTTCCTTTTCAGTTTTCTCTTTCTCTAGTAGAATAAAAGTCTTAGTGTTTTAGTCTTGAGTTTTGCTTTGTGTCACCCCCGGTGTATTCGAGCTCGTGAGCCATATAATAAAGAGTGTCTTAGTTGAGGGCTTTGCCTCTTGCCATGATCAAAAGAGTGAGAAAAGAATAAAAGCATGAAAGATCATGTAATGATCTTATGGGAAGTGGTGGCTTCACATATAAAAAGAATGTTGATTGAAACTTGTTGCGGGTAGACAAACGTAGACCTTGGTCATTGTTGCAATTAATAGGAAGTGATAAGGAAGGAGAGGTTCACATATAAATATATCATCTTTGACACCATCTATGATTGTGAACACTCACTAAACTATGGCATGCTTAGAAGTAGACGTTGGACAAGGAAGACAACATAATGAATTGTGTTTGCTTGGTTCCGAACAATGTTATATGATTAGAGATCCCTTAGCATGTGACGATTGCTTCCACCTCATGTTAGCCAAAACTCCCGCACTAAGTAGAGATACTACTTGTGCATCCATAAACCTTCAACCCAGTTTTGCCATGAGAGTCCACCATACCTACCTATGGATTGAATAAGATCCCTCAAGTAAGTTGTCATCGGTGCAAGCAATAAAAAATGCTCCCTAATATGAATGATCTATTAGTGTGTGGAAAATAAGCTTTGTACGAACCTGTGATGAGGAAGACATAAAAGCGACAGACTGCATAATAAAGTTCTTTACCACAGGAGGCAATATAAAATGACGTTCCTCCGCACTAAGAGGACACGCATCCAAAACTCAAAAGTGCATGACAACCTCTACTTCCCTCTGCGAAGGGCATATGTTGTACCTTTACTTTTTGCCCTTGAAAGAGTCATGGTGATCTTCACCAATTCCTTATTTCGCCTTTATCTTGGCTAACGTCATATGCTAGGGAAATATCTATATTCATATGTCAACTTGGAGGTAAGCATTCATGAATTATTATTGTTGACGTTACCCTTGAGGTAAGCAGTTGGGAGGCAAAACTATAAGCCCCTATCTTTCTCTGTGTTCAGTTGAAACTTTGATCTCATGAGTACCACGTGAGTTGTAGCAATTGTAGAGAACGAAAAGATGATTGAGTATGAGGATTTTCTTTCAAAGCTCTTTAACTCTTTCTGATGTTGTGATAAATTGCAATTGCTTCAATGACTAAAGGCTATCGGTTGTTAATTCTCGGTAAGATTCTTGATTCATACTTTACTTTGTGAAGGAATTGTCACTTTAGCATGAGACATTATATGTTGGTATTGTTGTTCTCATCATGATCATGATGCATGCATGTTCGTATGTTGTTTTGTCGACACCTCTCTCCCTAAACATGTAGGCATATTTATTGAGCTCGGCTTTCGCTTGAGGACAAGCGAGGCCTAAGCTTGGGGGAGTTGATACGTCCATTTTGCCTCATGCTTTCATGGTGATATTAATTGCTTTTTGGGCTATTATTTCACTTCAAGGTACAATACTTATGCCTTTTCTCTCTTATTTTCCAAGGTTTACATGAAGAGGGAGAATGCCGACAGCTGGAATTCTGGCCTGAAAAAGGAGCAAGTTTGAGATGCCTATTCTGCGCAACTCCAAAAGCCGTGAAAATCAACGTGGATTTTTTTGGGAACATATAAAAAATACTGGGCCGAAGAAGTGCTAGAGGAGCACAGCCAGGGGGCCACAAGCCTGGTAGGCGCGGCCACCCCCCCTGGCCGCCCCTAGGGGGGTTGTGGGCTCCCTGCTGGCGCACTGGCTCCCCTCTTCTTCTATATGAAGGGCTTCGTTCTGAAAAAATCAGGAGGACGCTTTTTGAGGATTCGCCGCCGCCACGAGGCAGAACTTGAGCAGAACCAATCTAGAGCTCCGGCAGGACGATCCTGCCGGGGAAACTTCCCTCACGGAGGGGGAAATCGTCGCCATCGTCATCACCAACACTCCTCTCATCGGAGGGGACTCATCACCATCAGCATCTTCATCAGCACCATCTCATCTCCAAACCCTAGTTCATCACTTGTGACCAATCTCTGTCTCGCGACTCCGATTAGTACTTGTAAGGTTGCTAGTAGTGTTAATTACTCTTTGTAGTTGATGGTAGTTGCATTACTTGGTGGAAGAGTTTATGTTCAGATCCTTGATGCTACTCATTACCTCTCTGGTCATGAATATGATTATGCTTTGTGAGGAGTTACTTTTGTTCCTGAGGACATGGGATAAGTCATGCTAATAGTAGTCATGTGAATTTGGTATTCGTTCGATATTTTAATGTGTTGTATTTTGTTTTTTATCTAGTGGTGTTATGTGAACATCGACTACATAACACTTCACCATTATTTGGGCCCAGAGGAAGGCATTGGGAAGTAGTAAGTAGATGATGGGTTGCTAGAGTGAGAGAAGCTTAAACTCTAGTTTATGTGTTGCTTTGTAAGGGGTTGATTTGGATCCACTAGTTTAATGCTATGGTTAGACTTTGTCTTAATTCTTCTTTCGTAGTTGTGGATACTTGCGAGAGGGGTTAATCATAAGTGGGATGCCTGTCCAAGTAAGGGTAGTACCAAAGCGGCGGTCCACCCACATATCAAACTATCAAAGTAACAAACGTGAATCATATGAACATGATGAAAACTAGCATGACATAAATTCCCGTGTGTCCTCGGGAGCATTTTTCCTCCTATAATAGTTTGACGAGGCTTGTCCCGTGCTACAAAAGGGATTGGGCCACTTTGCTGCACCTTTGCTACTTTTGTTACTTGTTTCTTGCTATGAATCATCTCACCACACAACCACTTGTTACCGATAATTTCAGTGCCTGCAGATATTACCTTGCTAAAAACCACTTGTCAGATCCTTCTGCTCCTCGTTGGGTTCGACACTCTTACTTATCGAAAGGACTACTATAGATCCCCTATACTTGTGGGTCATCATATGGCATGACAATTCACACAATCAAACACTACACATTAAGTGAAGTTTAATATGCAACGAGTTGCATATTGACGAAACTCCACATTTAATTATTTAGTTCACTCCCTTTTATTTCCACGACAATATTAAATGTTATTAAACATGGCAAGGGGTGAAGCACAAATTAAACTACCTATCTAGACATTTTAAATGAGGCCGAGACGACATATAGCATCACCGAAATGACACCACGCGTTAAATTCTAAATCTGCTAGATTTGTCCTAATCACATTTTAGGGTTGTTAAATGGCAAAAAAATTGGTTCATGTGAAAATACACGTCGTTCTAGTCCATTTACATATATGGCTCATTTCCAACGGAGCTACGGTTAATTAATTACGACTTGAACCGTTTCTATCGCGACGACACGCAAACCGATACAAACAGCACACTAAATAGTTTTAAATATGCATGAGAGCTGGAAATTATTAATCTACGCAAAATTCTAGCCAAGTTATATATAGAACTTGCCGTGATACGACCCACGGAATAATAATTACGGACGATCTAAAATCATGTATATTTCCGAAAATACTGAAATCAAAAAACCATAAAAAACTAGATGGGCCAAATCACGCATAATGGGCCGAAACAGAGTTGTGCGCTAGGTAGTATATGGCGCCATGGGAGCTAGACAGGGAAGCAGGGGGATGCCCACCTCGTGGGCCTGGCCCGGTCTGGTGGAGACTGTAGATGGCGCTGGGCTGAGGCTGGGGAGATGGGCCGAGGGGTGCTGGAGGGCTGCACTTGGCCGAGGCTGGGGAGATGGGCCGAGGGGCGCTGGAGGATTGCACTGGGCCGACTCCTGGCCACGTGGGGCGAGCACTGGAGCGCTGCCACGTCTATCTCCCACGCGAGCAGGTGGGGGAATTGACCCGCGCCGGATCTGGAACAGGCCGACGGCGAGGCTCGCGAGGACGGTCCTATCTGGAGGGACCCGAGGCGGATCCGGTTGTCTCGAGGCCGGGGAAGGTCGCGAACGCCTCGAGAAAGGCTCCTGCGAAGCCATGGCGTCCATGTCAGATCTATGGGCAGGAGAGAGAGAGAAATGAGAAGTTAATTGAGAAATGGGGAAGCGAGAAGGAGCAGGGGCGCGGGGCTCGGCCTGGTGGTGCTCCGGTGAGGCACCACGATGGCAGCTCCGGCAAGGTCGACGACCCAGATCGACACCGCAGCCATGGGAGGCTCGGGGCTACGCTGGAGGCTACTGCCTTCGCGAGAAGTGGGTGGCGGCCGGTGGATGAGGGCCCAAGAAGGCCTGCTGCGGGCCTGGCAGGCCCTAGCGACTGGCAGTAGGTGGGAGGAGGTTGTGGTGGCGGCTAGGGTTAGGGTTTCGCACGGGAAACGAGGGGGATTAGGGGAGCTGCCTATTTATAGAAAACATGGCTAGGGTTAGCTGATTCCGGGTGTTTACGGACCCTCTGATGTCGATCGGACGCTCCGGAAACGTCATAGGGTTAGGTTTGGCTAGTTGGGTCAAGTAGAGTGGTGGTGGGCTAACAAGAGAGGGAGGTGGTTGATGATGAGTTGATGGATATACTTCTCGCCCCTCGTTGGGTACCCCAAGTGGAAGGGGGAGATGTCGTCAGCAGCAGATTTCCCTTACATGGATAATGTAAGGTTTATCGAACCAGGAGGACTCCCAGGCTCAACAAGTAGGTGTCTTCCACCCTAGCGCTAGCAGAAGACGTGGACCTGCACATACAACAAACAACTTTGCTCCCAACGAGTACAGAGAGGTTGACAAACTCTCCGGCCTTGTCGTTTGCAAAGGATCAAAACACAAGCCGGAAGGTAATAGTGATTGCAATGGAAAAGTAAATGAAATCGGTAAATGATGGAGGTGTAAACAATGATAGTGATATGGACCGGAGTCACATGATGTTCACTAGTGATGTCTCTCCCCCAAAAGATGATAAACAACTATGCTTGGGTAAACAAATCACAGTTGGGCAATTGACAGAATTTTGAACGCACCGCAATGCTAATTATGCTACTTGATAGTTAGATGTTCAATAGTAATGGGCAGTACGCCAAGACAAGTAGACCGTTTATTCATCATCATCTACTTACTGATCATCCACCTTGAGATATCTATCCAGAACATCTCTCCAGTTTTAAGTTGCGAGCCCCACCCAAAGTGTAAACGCAAAGCAACGGACAACTGCATTAACGAACTATGTGTAAGGTAAACAATCCTTGCAACGATGGTGACAAGCACCGTTGTTTTTCCCAGGTGGCAACAAGCACATCCCCTAGTCTCATGTTTCTGTCACTCAAGCTAGACATCAAGGGGCATGAACCCACAGTCATGCATAACGCTCCCTCTTGGAGTTACAATCTACTACTCGGCCAAAGCAATAAATAGAAATGGAGAACATGCATGAGTCACTAAGGTGCATAATATAAAAGGATAACCAAATATATAACTCATAACAATCTGAACATAATCTCATAATCTATCAGATCCCAACAAACCAAGCATAGCAATAGCAAGAGAATTACATAGATGCCTTGATCATGTAGGGCAGCTCACAAGGACTAACCATTGAAGCACAAGATTGGAGAGAAGACATCACATAGCAATCTTGAAAGAACACACCTATATGAGAAATCTTGAAAGAACACACCTATATGAGCAATCTTGAAAGAACACACCTATATGAGCTCCGGTTCTAAAACGTCGCAATCTAGGAGATTTGGGTAATCTCTAGTAAGCTCACGAAGAGACCAGGGAGTACGACACATATGATCCAAACCGCTGGGTAGCCTACTGGCAGCCAGGTACTAGTTAAGACTTTGAGTAAAACCTGTTCACACAAAACTAGCAATTCAAGGCATAGTCCATTGTCAAGTTGTGGATGGATGTAGCTTAAAGTTCTAGGCTGAAGTTAAACTTAAGAGTCTCTGCTGAAATACTGGTATATTCATCAAGTTGAAAGAAAAGGCAAATCTCTAAATGAGTATTTTAGATCTGGTGGGGGATTGTTAGAATTAATGGGCTTGACCCATCTACAAATTCTGAAATCTCAAATTGACCCATGAGTAAAATGGCAAGTGGTGGTGTGGCGGTGCTAAAGTTTAGTCCCATACCGCTAGTTGAGGAAGGGTTGGACCTCTTTATATAGTGAGTTCTCCCCACCACTCTAAGTGTGTGTTGAGTAGAGAAAGGAGAATAACACACGCGCTTCCTTGCTCGCACGGCCGGGCCGGGCAGGGCAGGGCGGCGCGTACATGCAACATGCACGTGAATGGTCCGCCGAATTTCGATCTGTTGCCTTGCTCGGGCACGACTTCCTTTTGCCTTTTTTATGTCTTGGCAGTCAAGTTGATAATTTCTTGTCCGGTAAGTATACAACATGGAAGCCAAGTCGGTTTGGGACGTGATTGCGACACGATACCGACCTTGGTCCTCCTATATATACTGCTTATCGTGATCGGCCAAAGACACACCGAAAAACATCTAGGGTTTTGCCTCGTCTCACAACTTACGCTGCCGTCGTGGTCTATCTCATCTCGAACGCCGGTGTGCATCGGCGTGCAATAGAGCAGGTCTCCGAAACCATTCGTCTTTGCGATCCTGCACCAGCAGAGGACCAATCAGGTTTTTGGGAAGCGCTTTGCACGACTGCTCAAATCCTTCACCACGGATGGTCTATTGTCCAAGTCGGGCGGTGCTATTCATCGTCGTCTTCATCGCCATCAAAAAAGGATCATCGCCAACATCATCATCAACATAGTCGCTCCTGCTGCAACTAAAGAATAGTACGTTACTCGTAATCTGTTAATGTTCATCGCTGTAGTTGCTGCTTCTTGCACGGTGATGTTGTGCATGTTTGGTTGCTCTTCTAGATTGATAGAGTATTGCATGCTATCTTCTGTTTTAGTCATGAATTATTTATTGAAATTAATAATGAACTTACCTAATCTTCCAACACATACATCAATAGAAGATCTTGAGGACCTGTCTAGGATGTGACAAGGAGACTGCAATTATCTACGTCAACCTTACTTGTCGACCAAGGCCTATTACGAATGCTAATGGGGGATTTCCAATGATAAGTGGAATTACCTATGGAATGGCTCTAACAACGTTGTGTTCGCGGGCCCCGTAGAGCCTAGAGACAAGACATCATACCAAGGAAAAGCACCACCAACATTAGTGGAGACTTTTCAGGCAAATACACAACATCTAAGAGAAACTCTCTACAACACATAGGAAAGGCCACACGTATTGAAACCAATGTTCGACGAACTCTTACCCATATACGGACTCTTACCCATATACGAGTAGCGGTCACAGGTCAAAGAGACATCCCACGGAACAAGCATATGTACAGTGTCAAACCGTACAAAATATTGTAGATATATCTATAACCAAGAAAGAATCAGGTGGCCACGCCCCAGGCCAAGGCCGTGGGTGCGTGGGTCCTGGGGCCGTCACTTCATATACGCATGACGCACCGGCATCGAGCCTTCCATATCAAAGCTATATAGATGGCAACAACGACGGCGTAGAAGGGGGTCCTTTTTCACCTATCTTTACACTACTACGGAAAAGCCTATAGGTGGACGATTGGCAATAGCGCGGCTTAACAGACCACGTTGCTTCTACTTAGCAGTAGCGCAGGTGAAGTGAAAGTGCTACAGGTAGTACTTAGTAGTGGCACGTGCATTTGTTGTCCGTGCTAGTATTAAAATGGTCCCCATCGTTTCCACTCGGCTGGCTATAGTAGTACTATGGAGCTTACGTTGTAGCAGTAGCGCCGGTAGACTATTCGCACTACTACCAAAATGGCCCCATGCGTACCCACCAGGTTACGCATAGTAACATCGCGCCTTAGTTTTACGTGCTACTGCTAACTCTAAAGCAGTAGCACTATTCGCCTTCCCACTCTACTGCTATTCTACCCCTATCCTATTCCCCTCCCGCATTGTTCACTCTCCCCTCCACACTCTCCGCCTCTCTCTCTCATCGCATCGTCGTCGCCATCTACTTCATTGTCGTAAGCCTCCTCCCCCCGTTCCCTCCTCTCGCCTCCATCCAGGCCCTCCTCACCCGACCCTCACCCTCCCCCTCCATCCTCTCCCTTCTTCCTCTTCGAGTCGCCGCCCCTCTCCTCATCCGTCCATCGACCTTCTTCCCTCCTCACTCCACTTCCCTCCCTCTCTCCTCCCTCTATTCTTGTAGAATACAGGTCTTTTGCTTGTAGAATGTCCAATGAATTGGTAGAACTTGCTTGTAGAATGTAGATTTTTTGTATAGAATAGATACTTTTAGGTATCAAATTTCCTAGGAATTCACTAACAAATGTATTGGAATGCTATTTGAGAAATTTTTAGGTATCAAATTTCCTAGGAATTAACTAATATAAATTTGTACTAAAAATATTTTGTCTAGAATTTTTTTAGTAAAAAATAGGTCTTGACTTTTTTAGTAAAAAAATTAGGTCCATTTGGACATGTGTGTATGTTATTGCAGGGAACACCTCCGAGTGGCCTATGTTTTGCCAAAATGTTGATTCATTTCCATTCCACCAAATTTCAGGAGCTCGATATGCCCTGTTTTTAGAAAAGGTCATGCCACTTTTTTGGCATGACTTATGCTAGAAAGTAGGAAATATTGAGTGGCCGTGATTGGGTAGAACGGGAATTAGATAACATTCCAGCAAAACATAGGCCATTTTTATGCCATTACTCCATAAATGCAATGTTAATTGACTTATGCTTATTAGGACACTTTCAGTCTATCGGAGCTCCTTGTGTGACTTTCATGTCTCTTCTTGATGGAGGAATCCCGATAGTTTTCATGGGGGTCATTTTCGCTTCCTCTTCTTGCGATATATACCTTGGTATAATGCGTGAGAGAGGGACAGGAAGCGACCAACACCAATGGTCAAGACATTAGAGGAAGAATCCTGACTGTTGTCGTGGGGGTCGTTTCCCTCTTCTTCTTTCGGCGCTATATACCTTGTATAATGCACGAGAGAAGAAGAGGAAGCAACCAGTAGGGTCAAAATATCAGAAGAAGAATCTCGATTGTTGTCGTGGGGGTCACTTCCTCCTTCGTTCCCGTGTGATAGAGATTTTGGTAATGCACGTGGGAATGAAAGGAGGAGCGACCATAATCGACGGTCGAAATATTAGTGTAAGAGAGCGTCCATCAACATACACCATCATATCAGTGTAAGATGCACCATATATACCATGAGATATGAGAGTTTTCAAGGAAAGCCTCGACAGACCGAAACTCAACCCATGTTAAATACTTTCTCGTATAATTGTCGTTGATTTTTAATCTTTGAATCATGAACACATGAAATGTGTGACGATGTGTACACATTAGTACGTGTTAGACGACATCCGTTAAGATCCGTCTGGACCGCAAGCTGCATCACGTGCACACGGGCATTGAATGCCAACGGATGGTGGGCCATGGCACTGTTTCAAAAGGAGTTATCTCACTCGAATACCTAGGAAAATACTAGGACGTGCGCACATCGTGCGAGAGAGGAGCGATCTAGATTCCAGGAGTATCTAGACCTGAGAGCCTAAACGAATTTTCCATTAATTAGTCCATCTTTTGCATACATATTTTTTTCTTAAGCAAAACAAGATTGCTAACTATGTTATTATTATGTTCTTCAAGAGAAATTCCCGTTAGAGGTTGTGCTTGAACTGATGTTTCTAGAAGGTCGTTTGAATATTATAAGCTTATTTCCATGGTTTACTACATGTTTCCGCAGTGCATAATCGATTTCTAGAAGGGATAAAAGTCTGAAACTCGAATGATTTAGCAAATTAATGAAAGATCACACACAACCATTTGGCGAAGGCGTGAAGGATTTACGCAGACCACATGTCAGAGATTGTGGATCTTTATTCTTAACAATGCAGTGAGAGGATCTTACCTATTTTATGATATTTTACCTATAAGAGAGTAGTATGTTCTACCTATGAGAGAATATTATGTGCTAGCTAAGAGAGATGACATTGTATAGTTTATGACATTGTATAGTAATGGTTAACTTGTCATGAATTGTTAGATGATGAAGATGATGATAAGTTCCTATGTGACTAAGGAAGATGATTTATTAGATGGCATATATTAGATTTAAGTGGATGGTCTTAAGTGTTTAAGTTGGATTAGTAGGTAAATATGATGTTACGACGACGCACAAGTGCCAAATAAAGGGAATTAATTCGACACTTGTGCGTCGTCGTAACATCATATTTTTCTACTCATTCAACTTGATCACTTGCACCCATCCACTTTAATCTAAATATTGTTTATTGCACACTTATTATTGTTATTATATATTAATATGTATAGTATTTTGTAAATATAATATAAATATAAAAATATATGCACAATTAGTAGTGGCAAGGGGATCATAACCTCGCCGCTAATAGTTAGCAGTAGCGTGGGCTCAGAAACGCGCTACTGCTAAGTTTATTACCAGTAGCACGAGTCCGGCCCATTCTACTGCTAACTGTTAGCTGTAGAGTACTAGTAGTAGCGAAGTCACTGCGCTACTGATACTGAAAAAACTTACGCTGCTACTAAGCTTTTCTCTAGTAGTCTTAGCTTACCAATCACGTCTCGATTATGGTGCTTCCCATTGAAATCACCACCACAACCCGTTGGATACACCTTTGACATTGTAACCTTAGATATTCTTCAAATATACAATGAATTAACAAGTCAAGAAATAGGGGGTTTACCCACCTTGGGACTCAAACCCGAATAAAGTGTGTGTCCCTTTCAATAGTGTTGTAAATCTATTGTTAACTTGTTATCATGGTATGATGTCCTCACGAATACAAGTTCCATATAAAATTGTCAACAAAAGTCAAATAAGAACCAAGAAGATCCACGTTGATACTTTTACGCGATATATTTTTCTTGCTTACATGAGTAACAACCATACACACGAACCTAGAATGTTAAGTTTACTAAAAGTTAATAAACTAACAACCCAATGCATTCAATGAACATACATAGTGATTCATTGTATATACCCATCAGTTTGCCTTGTTTGGGACCATGGAAGCTACCTCCACTTTAAACGCATCTCCAATGCAGTACCTCAAAACCCCGCTAAACATCCACACAAAGGGGTTCACACACTTTGTGCCATCCAACTTTGTGCAACAAACATCTATGAATTGGTCCATGATACGCCTCCGTCGTATATACTTTTCCGAACTCTTTTGCCCTTGTTTTGGACTCTAATTTGCATGGTTTGATGGAACTAACTCGGACTAACGCTGTTTTCAGCAGAATTGCCATGGTGTTGTTTTTGTGCAGAAATAAAAGTTCTCGGAATGACCTGGAAATTTACAGAGAATTTTTCTAGAATTAATGAAAAATACCTGCACAAAGTTCCACCGGAGGAGGTGAGCTAGTGGGCCACAAGCCGAGGAGGCGGGGCCACCCCCAGGCCGGACCTACCAGGCTTGTGGGGCCCACAGAGGTCCAACGCCTCCAAAATCAGCTCTATTTAGTCCGTCTTGCCCGGGAAAAATCAAAGAGAAGGATTCATCGCGTTTTATGATACAGAGGCGCGGCCACCTCTTGTTCTTCATCTGGAGGACAGATCTGGAGTCCGTTCTAGGCTCCGGAGAGGGGAAATCGTCGCCAGAGTCATCATCAACCTTCCTTCATCGCCAATTCCATGATGCTCTTCACCGTTCGTGAGTAATCTCATCGTAGGCTTGCCAGACGGTGATGAGTTGGATGAGACCTATCATATAATCAAGTTAGTTTTGATGGGGATTATCCCTAGTATCCACTAGGTTCTGAGATTGATCTTGCTACTACTTTTCCATGCTTAATGCTTGTCACTAGGGCCCGAGTGCCATGATTTCAAACCTGAACCTATTATGTTGTCGCCAACATATGTGTGTTTTAGATCCTATCTTGCAAGATGTAGTCACCTACTATGTGTTATGACCCGGCAACCCCGGAGTGACAATAGCCGGAACCACTCCCGGAGATGACCATAGTATGAGGAGTTCATGTATTCACCAAGTGTTAATGCATTGGTCTGGTTCTTTATTAAAAGGAGAACCTTAATATCCCGTAGTTTCCATTAGTACCCTGCTGCCATGGGAGGGATGGATAATAGATGTCATGCAAGTTCTTTTCCCTAAGCACGTATGACTACATACGGAATACATGCCTACATCAGATTGACGAACGGGAGCTAGTTACTTATCTCTCCGTGTTATAGCTGTTACATGACGAATCACATCCGGCATAATCATCCATCACCGATCCAATGCCTACGAGTCTTTCACTACTGGTCCTTGCTCTGTTACTTTGCTGCCGCCACTATTACTCTATCTCTACTTGTGTTACTCTGCTGCTACTGGTTACTGTTGCTACTGTTGCTATCATACCATTTTGCTACTGAAACTTTGTTGCAGACACTAAATCTTTCAGGTGTGGTTGAATTGACAACTCAGCTGCTAATACTTGAGAATATTCTTTCGCTTCCCCTTGAGTCGAATCAATAAATTTGGGTTGAATACTCTACACTCGAAAACTACCGCGATCCCCTATACTTGTGGGTTATCAAGACATTTTTCTGGCGCCGTTGCCGGGGAAGCACAGTTATATTCTCTGAGTCACTTGGGATTTACGTCTGCTGGTCACTATGAGGAATCTGATAGATCCAAGAACAAAAGTCTTGCCCTCCACTACGAGGACAGGTAAGGAACTGCCATCTAGCTCTGCACTTGATTCACCTTCAGTTATGAGTAAGTTTGTGACACCACCTCCTGCTAGAAATCTTGATATGTCGCATGTGCTTGATGATGCTACTTCTGCTGCCCTTGATGCTATGCTTGATACTGCTTTGCCTGATGATTCTATGCTCGATAATATGCCTCATGATGCTATGCTTGATACTGCTTTGCCACTAGGTGCATTCCTTGATGCACAAATTGCTAGAGTTGCTGCTAGATGTGATGATACTTCTGAAACTGTTGATACTATTGAAGTAGAACCTGCTATTATGCCTGAATTGCCTGTTATGCCTGAGCGTTATGTTATGGAGGTAGAGATAGCTGAGGATTTTCTTGCGTGTAAGGATAGCTATGATGTTGAGAAATTACTGCGCAAGTGGAAATAAAAATTTCTGAACGCTAGGATGAAATACGACCCGAAGTTTGCCACTTCGCCTATCTTTGTGACCGATAAGGATTATGAATTCTCTGTCGACCCTGAGTTAATCACTCTGGTCGAATCTGATCCTTTTCACCGTTATGAGTCTGAAACAGTTGTAGCCCATCTTACCAAACTGCACGATATGGCCACCCTATTCGGTAGTGAGGAAAAGATCCGCCACTACTATATCATCAAGTTGTTTCCTTTCTCGCTAAAGGTTGATGCTAAGACCTGGTTCACTTCTCTTGCGCCTGGTTGTGTGCGTAGCCCCCAGGATATGGTCTACTACTTCTCTGAAACATATTTCCCTGCCCATGAGAAGCAAGCTGCCTTGCAGGAAATATACAACTTTGCTCAAGCTGAAGAAGAGAGTCTCCCACAAGCTTGGGGGAGGCTTATCCAGCTACTGAATGCTTTACCTGATCACCCTCATGAGAAGAACGAAATACTTGATATCTTCTATAATGGACTTACCGATCCTTCCAAAGACCACCTAGATAGTTGTGTCGGTTGTGTTTTTAGGGAACGAGCTGTAGAACAAGCTGAGATTCTACTGAATAACATCTTGTGCAATGAGAAATCTATGCGAGAGAAAGGCATTAAATCTAAAGATGTCAAAAAGCTACGACCTATCGAAGAGATCCATGGTCTTGATAACCCGATACAGGTAGTAGCAGTAAATTCTCTGTGTGGGTTTGATGAGAGAGATATTCCTTTTGATAAACCTGCTAGCCTATGCCTGGATGAGTTTGATAACTTTGTTACCAAACAACAAAGTTTCAATGATTATGTTAGCAGACAATTGGAACAGAATGCTCGTATGCTTAGTCATTTAAGTGCTTGTGTGGACAGAAACGTCAATGATCTTAAAATTCTGAGTAAACATGCCTCTATGGTTACTACTCAAGTAGAGCAAGTACTTAAAGCTCAGAATGACTTGCTCAATGAGTTGAATGACAATTCCGTTAGAGTCATTACTAGAGGCGGTAGAATGACCTAGGAACCTTTGTATCGTGAGGGTCATCCGAAGAGAATTGAACAAGATTCTCAAGGAGTTAGCACTGATGCACCTAGTCATCCTCGAAAGTAGAAGAAAAATGATAGGAACATGCATGCTAGCAACCTTGTTGCTGCTACACCTGAGAGTCCAAACGATGCCTCTGTCTCTGATGCTGAAATACAATCTGGTGATGAACATGAGCCTAATGATGATATCAATAGTGATGTTCATGAAGATGCTCAACCTAGCAATGAAAAGGATGTGGAGATTGAACCTGATCTTGATAACCCACAGCCTAAGAATAGAAGATACGATAAGAATGACTTCGCTGCTAGGAAGCATGGTAAAGAAAGGGAACCATGGGTTTAGAAACCCATGCCCTTTCCTCCCAAACCATCCAAGAAAAAGGATGATGAAGATTTTGAGCGCTTCGTTGAAATGATCAGACCTGTCTTTCTACAAATGCGTTTGACAGATATGCTCAAAATGTCTCCGTATGCTAAGTACATGAAAGATATTGTGACTAATAAAAGGAGGATACCTAAGGTTGATATTTCCACCATGCTTGCTAAGTATACCTTCAAGGGTGGAACTCCCAAGAAACTAGGTGATCCCGGTATGCCCACTATACCTTGCTCCATTAAAGGAACCTACGTTAGAACTGCTTTGTGCGATCTTGGAGGCGGTGTTAGTGTTATGCCTCTCTCTCTCTTTATCGTAGACTTGAACTGGATAAGTTTACACCCACTGAAATCTCTCTGCAAATGGCCGACAAATCAACTGCTTTCCATATCGGCATTTGCGAGGACGTGCCCATTGTGGTTGCTAACGTCACTATCTTAACAGACTTCGTTATCTTGGATATTCCCGAGGACGTTGCCATGGCGGTCATCCTCGGAAGACCCTTTTTAAACACTGCAGGGGCTGTTATAGATTGCAACAAAGGCAATGTCACTTTCCATGTCAACGGTAATGAGCATATGGTGCACGTTCCGAAGAAACAATATCGAGTACATTGCATCAATGCTATTGAAAAAACTTCATCGATTCTTATTGGGAGCTTTGAATGCCCTATTCCTCCTGTTATGATGAAGTATGATTTGCTTGTTGGGGAGATTCACATCCCCATTGAGGTGACCTAGTGACTATTCGAAAATTCTCCGGTTTCTTTTGCGATTCGAAAAAGTTTGTCAAGGAGACTTGATCAACTTCATTGACGGATTTCTTTCGATGACCATGAGATGGATGAATCGAGGAGTCACAAACCTCTGTCCCAAGCTTTCACTTTTGGTTGCTTAGAAGAAAAATGATAGATTTAGTTTAGTTTTCCGGTTTTCTGTTTTAGCGTCCTGCGAAAAAATACCCCGAAAATAAAAGTTCTCCGAACGTCCTGAAAATCAAGTATGATTTTTTCTGGATTTTTTGAAAAATACTGGGACAAAGAGCTTGCGTGGGGGCTGCACCAGTGGGCCACAAGCCCTGGAGGCGTCGGCACCCCCCTGGCCGCGCCTACCTAGCTTGTGGGGACCAAGTGCACCCCCTCCGCTCATTCTTGCTCCCATCTGCTTCTCCTACCTCCAGAAAAAATCGTTTCGCAGCTCAAACCCGTGTTCTTGCTCCTCTTGCTGGGATTTTCAATCTCCTTGCTCAAAGCACCATTCTCCGAACTGTTTTGGGGAAATTACTCCTTGGTAACTGACTCCTCCATTGGTCCAATTAGTTTTTGCTCTAGTGCCTTATACTTCGCGTATTTTTGATACCCTGCTGACCCTGTTCTTGAGCTTTGCATGCTAATTTTAGTTGGTCCCAAGTAGTTTTGATGCGCAATATCGCCTCTAGGCACTTGTGGGAGTAGTTGCTACAAGTTTTGTTGAGCCTTGTTCACTTTTCCTTAGAGTCACTAAAAATTTCAGAAAATTTCAGAGATAGAAAAGGGAAAAGATGAGGAGCTTCTTAAGAGGCCCTTCAAGTCGTGACCCCAAGGATGATGGAAGTGAGAAGAAGCCCAAGTATTTGGTCCCTCGAGTCGCGGAAGTTCGAGCGTGCGAGTGGCCAAGCGACGTGTGCTTACGCGCCGCTGGACTTTATGAGGACTTTTGTCACTTGGTGGAGAACGCAGGCCTTACCGCCTTCGTTGAAGATAAGTGTCCGCAATACCTCCTCCTCGGTAATATCTTTGTACAAAGCTTTAACTTCTATACGAGGAAGAATCCTCCTATGGTTGAGTTAAAATTATATGATATCCCCCAGCGCATGTCACTACAGGATTTTTGCAATGTTTGCAAATTGCCTTTTGTTGGGGATATTCATGAACCTCATCCACGGGACTTGGAAGCTTTCATCCATACAATTGTCGTAGGAGAGGAGAGAGGAGTGTCTTGCGCTAGAGATGCTAGCATACATTTTCCCATGCTTCGGTACTTCTCACTATTTGTGGGAAAATGTTTGATTGGCCGTGGGAAAGCTGGGTCACTTAGTTCCCGAGATCTTGCGGTCTTGCGCGAAGCCCTTTATAACGATAAAACTTATAGCTTGGGCGCTATAGTAGTTCAACGGTTGAACACGAACCGTTCTAAGGGCATTGTCTATGGAGGTATCTATGATACTTGTCTTGCTAGACACTTTGAGATACCTATTAGACTGGAAGAGGAAGAAGAGATTCTTCTTCCCGAGAGATATCTAGATTACGATAGCATGGTTCGCCATGACTTTCTTGATAGAGATATAAATAGAAGGATGTTTTATAACCTGGTATTTAGTCAGGGTACTCGTGAGACTATTACTTTGTCTGCTCCTTCTCTGTTCAATCTTCATGCAGGAAGGTACATTATTATGTCCTCACACATCTACGCATATTGGGGCTTAGCCCAACCATAGGTGCCCGTGCCCGAGCCACCAGTCGAGTACCAGACGCCAGTTTATCAGTGGGAGCCAGAGGAGCTCACACAGCAGTGGCATCCTCAGTCCACTCCGGAGTACCCCGGAGCTGGTTATTTCCCTCATTGGTAGTAGACCAACTTAGGACAAAAGTCTAAGCTTGGGGGAGTACGTGTTCTCACCGACTTTACATTTTTGCTTATGCTTTCACTTTGTTCGTCGGTGTTCACACTTTGCCACTTTGTCATACATGCTAGTTTATTTACTTTTTCTAGTTTTCTTTTCCTGTGTCTGTCTAGTTTGAGAAAACCCAAAAAGATTTTTCTTTTCTTCTTTTGCTTGTTGGGAGCTTTGCCTTGTAAATAGTTTTCTTTTTCTTTGGGTCAAGGTAAAAGAGCATGGTTACAATATTTAGTGGCTCTCGCATGCATACCTGTTTAGCTATTAAAGAGCCATATTACTTTGTCTTCAACTTTGTGTTTGCCGGTAGATTCCAGCTTTAGTCCAATGCACAAGCACTCTTATTATTGTTCACATCATTCGGTCGTGCAAGTGAAAGGCAATAATGACGATATATGATGAAGTGACTGAGCCTAGAAAAGCTGGTATGAACTCGATCTATTTTGTTTTTGTAAATATGACTAGCTCATTGTTCCTAGTTCAGCTTTGTTGTGAGAGAAACATGTTTGCAATGACAACTTAGAGATCATAGTTGCTAATGCCATGCTTAATTAGCTAGGAGCTTATAATGGTTTTCCTTGGTTCCACCATGAATGTTGAGATGACTATGATGTAGTATGATAGGATGGTATCCTCCTGTGAATGATTCAAGTGGCTTGATGCATGTTCACGCATGTAGTTGAAACAAAATCAACATAGCCTCTATGATATTCATGTTCATGGTGATTCATGTCCTACTCATGCTTGCACTCAATGTTAGTTAATCTCAATGCATTTTGATGACTGTTGTCGCTCTCTAGTTGGTCGATTCCCAGTCTTTTGCTAGCCTTTACTTGTACTAAGCGGGAATACTGCTTGTGCATCCACTTCCATAAACCCAAAGTTGTTCCAGATGAGTCCACCATACCTACCTATGTGCGGTATCTACCTGCCGTTCCAAGTAAATTTGCATGTGCCACTCTCTAAACCTTCAAGAAATAGTCTGTTTTGCATGCCCGAACCGCTCATGTGGTGACAGGGGGCTATTAGTATCTTCCATGATAGGCGTGTTATCCTCGATATGTGTTTATTCACTATCATTCACGAGAAAGGGGCCGGTAATTGGAATTCCCAGTTCCATGCTCAAATCGAAAAGATAATTCTAAACGAAACTCCCCCAGGATTGATGTTGGTAAGGACGGTACCCGAGGATTCGACTAGCCATGGAGTGTGATTGATTGGTGGTGGGGAAGTCAAAACTTTACTTTTCCATTTGGGAACTGCCTATAGCATGTGTAGCATGGAAGATGGTGAGAACTCTTAGTCATTGCATTGACAACGAAAGCATGCCACTCAAAATTATTATCTCTGTTTTCAAAGCTTGAGCTCTAGCACCTCTGCAAATCAATGCTTCCCTCTGTGAAGGGCCTGTCTATTTATGTTCCTGTTGAGTCATCCTCCTCTTATAAAAGCACCAATTAGAGAGCACCTCTGTCATTTTTATGATTTTATTTTAACTGTGTTGAGTATGACTGTGACTGGATCTTCTTTGCCATGAATTACAATGTTTGGTCAACCCTTGGTCTTTGAAGGTGCTCTGCATTTATGTTTTGCGGTCTCACAAAGAGCTAGCGAGATACCATCTATTCGTATTGCTTCATGATTGTTTTGATTGAAGTGTTGACATTTGAGACTTATAATTATTTGCTCGCTAGTTGTTTATGCCATTGATATGAGTTTACCGTGAGACCTAGATGTCATTTGCTTATGTGGTTTGCTTGTGATCTTGCTGAAACTCTGGATATGAGTTAGACATAGTTGCAACAACAAGATCAAACAGAGTTTGTCAAAGTTTTTCTTTTGTCTCTTTCAGTTTGTCAACTGAATTGCTTGAGGACAAGCAAGGCTTTAAGCTTGGGGGAGTTGATACGCCTCCGTCGTATCTACTTTTCCGAACTCTTTTGCCCTTGCTTTGGACTCTAATTTGCATGATTTGAATGGAACTAACCCGGACTAACGCTGTTTTCAGCAGAATTGCCATGGTCTTGTTTTTGTGCAGAAATAAAAGTTCTCGGAATGACCTGAAAATTTACGGAGAATTTTTCTGGAATTAATGAAAAATACCTGCGCAAAGATCCACCGGAGGAGGTGAGCCACTGGGCCACAAGCCTAGGAGGCGCGGCCACCCCCCTAGGCCGCACCTACCAGGCTCGTGGGGCGCACAGAGCTCCACCGCCTCCAAACTCAGCTCTATTTAGTCCATCTTGCCCGAAAAAAATCAAGGAGAAGGATTCATCGCGTTTTACGATACGGAGGCGCCGCCACCTCTAGTTCTTCATCAGGAGGACAGATCTGGAGTCCGTTCTGGGCTCCGGAGAGGGGAAATCGTCGCCATCGTCATCATCAACCTTCCTTCATCGCCAATTCCATGATGCTCTTCATCATTCGTGACTAATCTCATCGTAGGCTTGCTGGACGGAGATGAGTTGGATGAGATCTATCATGTAATCGAGTTAGTTTTGATGGGGATTGATCCCTGGTATCCACTATGTTCTGAGATTGATGTTGCTACTACTATGCCATGCTTAATGATTGTCACTAGGGCCCGAGTGCCATGATTTCAGATCTGAACCTATTATGTTTTCGCCAATATATGTGTGTTTTAGATCCTATCTTGCAAGTTGTAGTCACCTACTATGTGTTATGACCCGGCAACCCCGGAGTGACAATAGCCGGAACCACTCCTGGAGATGACCATAGTATGAGGAGTTCATGTATTCACCAAGTGTTAATGCGTTGGTTAGGTTCTTTATTAAAAGGAGAACCTTAATATCCCGTAGTTTCCATTAGGACCCCGCTGCCATGGGAGGGATGGACAATAGATGTCATGCAAGTTCTTTTCTCTAAGCACGTATGACTACATACGGAATACACGCCTACATTAGATTGACGAACGGGAGCTAGTTACTTATCTCTGTGTGTTATAGCTGTTACATGATGAATCACATCCGGCATAATCATCCATCACCGATCCAATGCCTACGACTCTTTCACTACTGGTCCTTGCTCTGTTACTTTGCTGCTGCTACTGTTACTCTGTCGCTACTGTTGTTACTCTGCTGCTACTGGTTACTGTTACTACTGCTAGCTATCATACCACTTTGCTACTGATACTTTGCTGCAGACACTAAATCTTTCAGGTGTGGTTGAATTGACAACTCAGCTGCTAATACTTGAGAATATTATTGCGCTTCCCCTTGAGTCGAATAAATAAATTTGGGTTGAATACTCTACCCTCGAAAACTGTCGCGATCCCCTATACTTGTGGGTTATCAGTGCACACGTGTGAATTTCCGCAAACTGGTTGGAGGTTTGAGGGTATTCGGAAATCCACCACATAGGGCTTTGACAGTGTTGTTCGACCCAAAACCCTTGATGTGTATTACACTCAAGAAGCCTCGTGCACATTGACCACCGCTTTGAGAAGACATGTATAACAGCCCGGAACCGACGCTCTAGAAGATTCCCTTTTTATTTCGTTATCGTCATGTGATTTATTTGGTTGTCGCATTCATCATTGCATCATTTGCATCATCCACATTGCATCGACACTCCTTTGCCATCATTTTTCAAAACTTGCATCCGTTCGTACTTGTTGGTCCTTTCCGTTTTTATTGTTGACAGTTTGAGACCAACCACACACGCACGCGCCCGCGTCAATAATTATTGTTTTTAAAGTGTGTACAGAACTTTCTCGGAATGGGTTGAAAGTTGGCATGTGGTCTTAATTTATCGTAGGTGGACCGTGTGCCAAATTTCATTGCATTCCGAGGTCATTTGATACCACATCCGTTAAACCTATAGAGACACCATAACCGGTCAAATAGGAGACAACTTTCGTAATTAAAAACCTGTTGCCGGGCTGCCCGTTTTCCCTCTCTTCTAATGCCTAGCCTCTCTCACAGTGTAGTGACCTGCTCGCAAACATAGTATGAAACTCCCGCAGACACGAAGCCATCGGTCGTAATCGTTGGGTCCAGATCAACCCCATAATACCCTAAACCATCATCTGTTTTTCAATTGGACTCCCTGACCAATTTATTTCAACCGTCCGATCTATATAGGAGGGTCCTATAACCCTAGATTTTTTTCCTATATATAGACCACCTAGGCCTATTTTTGGACAACCCTACAAATCCTCCCCTTGTCCCATCCATCCATCCCCTCAGCCTCCGCCACCCTTGTCTCCATTTTCCTGCCCAACCAATTCCCCTCCACCTCGGGATCTCCTCTTGATCCAAAGCCACCAACGAGCGCCGCCGTCACCTCGTTCCGCCTCGCTGAGCTGGCCGCCTCCCGCCATTGCAAGAGCAGCAGTGCCGCCACGCCATCTTCCTGAGGGAGATTGAAAACACATATGCTCCCTTGGTGATTTTGATAATTCATGACAACATACATTGTCTCTTGGAATAACACTTTTACCTAGATGCTTCAGAAAAAGTTCAAAAGATGTATGGCTTAAGGTTTATGTGGAGATGCCCCAAGATGCAAGAAAGGAATAATGTTGGCTCAAGCTTCAAGCTAGAAGACTCTTCATTTTATATTTGTGAGAAATCAATTTTGAGTCCATAGGAAAGCCAATACTATTAAAAGGGGGCGAGGTAGTAAAACGAACTGATTGCTCAAATGCTCAAAGTTAGCAACCAAAACACTCAGTCATTTCTCCCACATATCCACTATGTCAAGATCCTCATTCACAAATTCGGTGTCACCAACATTCCCATATCGGACCCACCGAGTTTGACCTCAGACAAAAACCCTAGCCATTCCCACCAAATCAGTGCAACCGAAACCAAGTTAGTGCTACCGACTTCAGTGTGACCAACATTCTGCTGCCAAGATACACAAAACCGGAATTTCCGAGCTTGAGTATTGGTGCCACCGAGTTTGGCCATATGACCACTAGTCACCTTTTCGTTGCCACCGAGATTCATATGTCGGTCTCACCGAGATTCAAAAGTTCACACCTTTGTGCTAATCGGTACCACCGAGTTGTCAACTTCAGTGTCACCGAGTTTGCCCTTTTCTGTGTAACGATAGGATTTTTGCTGCTACCTATATATACCCCTTCACCCACCTCTCATTCGTGGGAGAAGCAATCAGAACACACACTTCACTGCCAGATCCATTTTCTGAGAGAGAGCCACCTGCTCATGTGTTGAGACCAAGATATTCCAATCCTATCATTTCAAACTCGATCTCTAGCCTCCCCGAACTGCTTTCCACAAATCAACCTCTCCTACCCATGCATATTCTGTGAGAGATTGATTTATGTTAAGGAGACTATCATTAGAAGCACAAGAGCAAGGAGTTCATTGATCTACCACATCTATTAGCTTTTGGAGGGTGGTGCCTCCTAGATTGGTTAGCGAAAGTGCGTTATATTGACTAGAGGGGGGTGAATAGGAGATTTTTAGAATTTCATCACTGAGGAAATTCCTTTTGAGGAAATTCCTCACTGATGACTAACTTACAGCAGAAACAGTAAAGGACCAGGCATGCAAAGTATCACTACAGCAGTTTTTCAGGACGAAGAATATGAAAACAGTTTGCACGGTACACATGCATGCAGAAAATAGATGAGGATTAACTTGCGTGAAGAATTTAGGGTTGAGAAATTTCAGAGAAAGTCTTCAGCAAATTCTTCAAACGGTGACAGTGAAAATCATCAACACACAATCTCAGGAATATAAAGACTTGAGGAAATAGAACCTGTTTCACAGTGAAGACAGTGGTTGATGACCCAGTTCCAACTGCTATGACAGTTGTACATCTGGTTTGGAGCGGCTTGGTATTGAAACCAAAGGACACAGTCCCGGGACACACAGTCCCTACCGTATTCTCCTTGGGCTAAGAACACACAGTCCTCGCCCAACACTCGTGATAAGTCTTCAGGGCAGACTTCCAAACCCTCACAAACTTGGTCACCTCGCGATCCACAATTGACTGCTGGATTGCTCTAGACCATGACGCCTAACCGTCTGGAGGATGCATAGTCCTGAAAGGTAAAAGGCTTCAGTCCCACACAGGAACAACTTCTTCAGTGATGCTCAATCACTCGGTTCTTGGTTTGTGGTTTGGTGTTTGGGGTATTTCCTCACTGAAGAATTACTCTCGAAGACTTTGAGGAATTTGGGTTGCTCTTATGACAAGTGGCAGTTTCTAACGGAGCAACCAACCGGCTAATGGTTGTGGGGGTGGCTATTTATAGCCTGGGAGCATCCCGACATGATTTGACATTAATGCCCTTAAATAATATGACCGTTGGTGTGGATAAGACCAATGATGTGGCATGGATATCGATAACGGTCGGGACCCTCAACTGTGAGTGTCCTCATGTCTCTCATGTTCCTCACTTGAGGCTTTTGGTAGGATTAGGCTTGGGTTGAGCATCATGAGGAAATTCATTCCAATGTGTTACCTCAACCCCCTTTAACAGTACGGTGTTCCTATTACTCAAGTGTCAAGAAAACAAAACAGAAAGAATAAATCTTCATGCTTCAAAGTCTTCAGATTGATTTTCTTCAGGACATACCGAATTCCTCAATTTCAATATCTTCATGAGGAATATCAATTTCATCGCAAATTCCTCACGATTCAATTCTTCAGTTTCAGACCAATTTCTTCAACCGAAGACATACATTTTTAGGGGTCGATATTCATCGAATATTTCAAACTCCTCAGCAACTTATAGATCCTGTGTACACTCAAGAACACATAAGATACTTAACCTATAAGTCTTCAAACCACCAAAATCACTAAGGGGCACTAGATGCACTTACAATCTCCCCCTTTTTGGTGGTCGATGACAACTAGGTTAAGTCTTAAACAGGGACAAAAATATGAAGTGTAAATACTCATTTGAGGAATTTGAAATCAAGATTCAGAGAGACTCCCCCTGAAGATGTGCATATCTTGAGGATTTTGCTTTTCATAGCAAATGCACATTGATGATTTATATCATGGAGTTCTCCCCCTGGGTCTTGTAAATCATGCATACATATGACATATAGTATGAAGAAATTGAGGATGCATGATGAAAAATGGTATCTGACGAATTCCAGCATGCGTGCATTAAAATTTTGAGGAATAAGCATGCGAAGAAAAACGTTCAAAAGCGTTAGAGTACCATCGGGCTTAAGTTACAAGTCATTACATAAAACACTTCAGAAGAGCCAAGAGTTTGTAACTTAAATATAGTTCATAAGCCCCCAAAATATCCCGCGTGAAGACTAACTCTGAAGTTTCTCCCCCTTTATCATCAAGTGACAAAAAGGGACAAACTGAGGACTAACGCCCGTGAAGACGTTCACTCCTTGGCAGTTGAGGAAGACGCGTGAGGATTCTTGGGAGCAGACTTCCTCCTTGGACCGGTGGCAGTGTCTTGTTGTTCTTCATCTGATTCAGGAGTGCGGAATGAATAAAACAAACTATCCTCAAGGTCTGGAACTGGGATTGGCCTGAATTTCTTCTTTGGTGGCCACGACTAGTCGAAGTCCCACACAAACTCCAATTCTTCAAGTTCTCTTGGAGTCTTCAAATGAGCTAGTGTAGCCCAGGTGCGATCAAAAACCTCATGAAGATAATAATGGTTAAGCTTCACAGCATTCTGTGTTTCATTGAGGGTTTTCACAATGGCGCCGAACTGGCGTTTGACCCACTTGTGATTCCGATCCACCTTCTGGTGAAGACTTGGAAGAAGCTCTCTGGTATTCATCACCCTAGGAGAAACATGACTTAGAGGATGGGTCTCAGTGTCATCCCATGAAGAATAAGCTTCGGGCTCTCTGAACTGGCCATCAAGGGGCCGACTGCCTTCATCAATGAAAGACTTGCCTTTTCCTTCAACAGGCTCGAAAGTCTTCTTGTTGACCCTTATAGGAGGCATATAACCGACATGGTTGTTGAAATCAGCGTGATAATTGATGCCTGACCTTGTTCTGATGAATCTCATGATCCATGGAGCATATATCTTGTGGTCAAAAGGAGCCATTACATTCTCGGCCAAAGTCCTCAAGAAGAAATCATGAATGTTGATGGGAATACCATGTGTGATGTTGAAGAGGATATTCTTCATGATGCCTACGACATCTTCTTCATCATCATGGCCCTTGATTGGCGCAAGAACAATGCAGAGGATTCTGTAAACCGTCCTGGGTTCATATTTGAGCTCATGGACCAGGAAGGTTGTTCTTGGTGGTTGCCCCTTAGCCAAAGGCTTCATGAGGACATCCATCAGCTTGTTAGGCAACTCACGTTCATCTTAAAGCTTCACTGCCTGCTTTGAGGGAATTGATATTGGTAGTTCACATAGCAGATCATTGGCAGGAGCCTTGAAGTGTGTGGTTTGCGTCATCCAATCGAGCACCCATGTGTTGATGTCTGTTGGATCT
The DNA here is from genome assembly GCF_904849725.1 of Hordeum vulgare subsp. vulgare. Taxonomy (NCBI): domain Eukaryota; kingdom Viridiplantae; phylum Streptophyta; class Magnoliopsida; order Poales; family Poaceae; genus Hordeum; species Hordeum vulgare. The sequence continues at coordinate 380,649,201 of NC_058522.1, read as the reverse complement.
CCTGATATGTGAAGAGTTGCATAGAATTGAAGAATGAGCTCATTGTTCCAATCACAGATATCCGAGCACATTGGGAGGAGTCCAGCTTCAAAAAGGACGTTGAGGACTGGAGCAAAGCATGGTATTTCTTCAAGCTCAACATGTGGAATGTGCGCGTGCTAGAAAATCTTGTTTCTTCCACACAACACAGAGGCATAGTAGTTGAGTTGTTTCCTTGTCCAAAACTTCAGATGCCTGATGCGAGGCTTGTCATAGGGATTTTCTCCAATGAAGAACATGCGTTCTTCAAAGAAGGACTCCTTTTGAAACTTTGGCCGGTTGGAGAAGGGCTGACGCTGCATAGGCTCAAGATTTTGCGGCTTGACTTGAGGAGAGACAACTATTGCAGATTCTGGGTTGAGGACGACAATGGCATTGTCTAGGTCTGGTGCATTTTACTCAGCATGGTCCTCAAGGTGAGGAATTTCATCAGCTTGAGCTTCAGGCCGAGGAACATGCTCTGGTTGAGGAATGTCGTCAACCGGAGCGTCCTGTTGAGGGTTTTGCTCTGGAGGAGGAATTGGTTCATCCTGAGCCTCAGCTTGAGGGTTTTGCTCAGGAGGAGGAGTTGGGTCAGCCTGATCCTCAGGTTGAGGATTTTGCTCAGGACTGTGACTTTCATCAGGCTGGGGATTTTCACGTTGTTCTTCCTCAACTTGGTTGGTGAAGGAGCCAGATTCATCAGCTGGTGCAGCTGATCCTTGTGCAGTTTCTTCATGAGGAATGGAGGGCTGAGGACTGTCATCAATGCAAATTTCCTCATCGGTATGTTCCTCAGATTCAACATTCTTCATTTCCTCATCTTCTCCGTGCTCCTTGTCTTCGCTTTCGAAGGGAGTCATCTCATATGATGGAGCAACGTTTAGAGGCGCATGATCCAGAGGAGCATTTTCTTCAAGTGCTCTGAGGCGCTTGGCCTCAGTGGATTCCTCAGCTGATGAAGCTTTTCTTTTCTTGGCTTCCTTTTCAGCAGCCCTCGTCTTTTTCACGTGTGATGCAGACGGAGTCATTTTCTTCACCTTTGAAGCTTTTGGTGAAGGTGTTTTCTCAACAGAGACAATTTCATCAGCTGGTGCACAGGTATCAGCTGGCGTAGAAGCACCAGCTGGAGCAGAGTCATCAGTTGGCTTTGAAGCAGCAGCTGGAGCAAGGTCAGTTTCACCAGCTGTAGCAGAGTCATCAGCTGGATTTTCCTTGGTGATTTCCTCAATAGCCGGTTCATCAGCACGGCTTCCTTGTGGGATTTCCTCAGCATGAGCAGTTTCATCAGCTGGTTCTTCAATCAGAGGCTGAGGAGTTAGTACTAGAGGGGCAACCTTCTTGTTGTAGTTGTCAACAGCTTCAGTGGCAAATTTGATGAAATTGCTTTTGAGACTTTGACGGTCAGAGAGCTTAGAGTACTTATCTATCAAAGTATTCAATTCAGCCTGTGTTGACACAAGTGCATCAGGCGTCAGGTTGAGGAGATTCTGCCTGAGGAATTTCTCCTTTTTGAGCTTGTCAACCTTGGCCTGTTTGGCTTGCTACCCCTTCCACTTGGCCTCGTTAATGAATGTGGCCACCATGTGGCTGATGCCTGGGGGAAGCTTCAAATCATCAAGTGGAGTGTTGGGGTCCTCATACCAGATGTTGATGTAATCGAGGAGGACTTTTAGGTCATTGGCCAGAGGAATGGAGCTGCCATAAGCTTGAGCTACCCTCTCTTGCTTGTTTCTGATGATGGCTTGCAGAGTGTCATCATCAAATTCATCACTACCTTCTGATGCAGAAGGGACCTTGATGATTTTGCTTGGGCTTGGTCTTGTTCCTCTCCCAGCAGTCACTTTAGTCTCCAAAGGAGTTGGTGAAGACTTTGTCTCCGAGCTTGTTGCGGATGGGACTGAGGAGCCAGAGACAGCGGGCAGTTGCTTCACTATCGGCTTCTATTCAGGCTTTGAAGCCTTTCGAGCAGAGGGTTTTCGTGCTAAAGGTTTTTGTGCTGATGCTCGTGCAGTTTTCTATTGAGGCTTTGAAGCCCTTGGTTTTGGTGGCACAGACTTCAGTTGAGGAATTGTCGTACCAGAAGTCTCAGCTGCAGAGGAAGTAGCGGCAGTAGCAGCAACAAAAGATTCTTCATTGAACTTCCTCACAACAGTCTATGCTTGCTTCTGAAGCTTTGAAAAGTGTTTAGACTTTTCCTCAGGATAGTCATCAATTGTCTTGAGGCTTGAGGGGTGTGCTTCATGATAATCCTCAAGTGGAGCCCGTTTGCCAGGAGGCTTCAGAGCGAATTTCTTCGCGTATTTGGGAGTGACAAATCTGTACTCTTTCCACTCCTTAGCCCATCTGCGTTCTATCTTTTGAAGCCTGATCTTTCTCTTGGGCATAGATTCATGTTCATCAGGAGTGCAGTAATCCAGGTATATATCCTCAGGGATATCTATGGCAGTGTTCTGCCCGAGTTTGTTGCCTCCCTTTTGCTTCCTTTCATCCTCCATTTACTTCAGTTGATGCTTTTGCTGATGAGATTGAACTCTTGAGGATTCTGATGAAACTTGCAGATTTTCTTCAAGAAACGCTGCAAATGAGTTAAGTTGATGAGAACCTAGAGATTCATCAGCTGACATGTTTGTACCTATGAACAGAGTATAGTTGCGAGGAATTTGGAGAGGTCATATGCGTTCTCAGATTTGATGAAATGAAATATTTTGACAGTTGAGGAATTTGACGAGTGCTTGAGGAATTCGTTTAAGCATACTGTTCTTGGGTTCCAGAGTTGTACAGATCCGAAAATTCGCACAACTGAGGAATCTCGTGAAAATTTTAGATAGGCAGTGTTTGAGGAAAAGAAACTGATGGATTCTTGAGGAAAAACAGATTTCACATCTCTAAGGTAAAATAGTAGATCAAACTAGCTGTAAAAATAGGGTTTTTATTTACCCGAGATGGCGCGCACGAAGAACAGAGAAGAGGTAGCAGTAGATGCTCTTTTGGTGCGAGTCCAATGTGCCCTAACTCGGCAACAGAGGACGGCTACGGCGGCGGCGGACGAGGATGGTCTGGTTCCGGCGTGGTTTCGACGATGGAGAGGTTGAGGCAGTCAAGCTCTTCTTCGCCGTCGTCGAGACTTCTAGCGGTGGCGCTAGGGCTTGGATCTTTGCTGTAGCAGGAGGGCGATGGGACGAAGAAGATTTTACCGAGGGAGATGGGGACATATTTATAGCCAGGTGGTAACTGTTGGCGTGAAAATATCGGACCAAATAGCCCCTGTGTCTACGTCTCCGCAGGACACGTGTAGCTCACAAGAGAAGCGGTGGAGATCGTGGAGATCGTGGTTATCCGAACGAGGAAAGTGGGGTTCAGTTACTTCAAAAAAATGAAGCTTTGAGAATTTTGTTACAAAATCATCAGCTGACAAGGACGCAGTGAGGATTTCGAACCAAGTTTCAAGTAGAACGCATATGAAGAATTGAATAGACTGGGTGAGAGTAGCATAGAGGGAAAGTAGGGTCCGATCACATTCACTTAGATGAAATATCAAATTGAAGAAATAGCTATAAGTGAATGCTGTTGAGGACTTTGAAATCACAGTCTATCTAGGTAAACGAAAATCATCAAGTGTTTTTGAAGATTTTGATAAACTTGAGGATTTTGTGATAATGCATTATGATGAATTTCAGTTTTGAAGAAAAATTATTCTGAAGAACAACTGTTTTGAAGAAATTCGACTTTTGAAGAAGTTCAGCTTTGAAGAAATTCAACTTGAGGAATTTCACGTTGGGTGGTGGCGTGACCCACCATATAAGAATGTTGATTACAGACGCCGTGTACAATTGTCGTAGGGCCGTGAGAATCAATTTCTTCGTTGATTTATTCACACTCAGAGTGATATTCTTCATTGGTTCAAGAAAATCGATTCATCATGTATTGCACATCTAAGTCATCAATTTTTCATAAGTGTTAGGATGTGTGCATGTTTTTACAAAACATTTGAAGATTCTAAGATATTTAGCTCACACCGCAACTTGCAAAACCTTTTCTCATCCAAGGGCTTAGTGAATATATGTGTCAGTTGATCGTCAGTCTTCACATGGTCGATGAGGATATTGCCCTTGAGGACATGGTCCCGAAGAAAATGATGACGAATCTGGATGTGCTTGGTCTTCGAGTGCTGTACTGGGTTGTATGCAATCTTGATTGCACTCTCATTGTCGCAGTAGAGAGGCACATTATTCATGTTGATGCCGTAGTCCTTGAGGGTTTGCTTCATCCATAGTAATTAAGCATAGCACGAACCAGCAACAATGTACTCAGCTTCGGCAGTGGAGAGTGAAACGCAGTTCTGCTTCTTTGAGGACCAGCAAACTAGTGATCTTATGAGGAAATGACATGTGCCAAAGGTTGACTTGCGATCCACATGGTCACCAGCATAGTCAGAATCGGAATACCCCACAAGATGAAGATTTGAGCCCTTGGGGTACCATAATCCTAGCGTTGGTGTGTGAGCTAAGTATCGAAGAATATGCTTCACAGCCTTATGGTGTGCTTCCTTCGGTTTTGCTTGAAAACTTGCACACATGCAAACACTAAGCATTATATATGGCCTAGATGCACATAAATACAGTAAAGAGCCAATCATAGAGCGATATACCTGTTGATCGAATTCTTTACCATTTTGTTCAGTGCAGAGGTGGTCGTTAGTAGGCATTGAAGTCTTGGCACCTTTGCATTCATGCATGTCGAATTTCCTCAGGACATCCTTGAGGTATTTCTCCTGTGATATGAAGATTCCATTGCGTTGTTAACGAATTTGAAGACCTAAGAAGAATTTCAGCTCCCCCATCATAGACTTCTGATATTCTTCACTCATCATGTAAGCAAATTCATCACTGTAACGTTTGTCAGTACAACCAAATATAATGTCATTGACATATATCTGGCACACAAATAGCCCATTATCATAGGATTTAGTGAAAAGAGTTGGATCGAGTGAACCAGGTTTGAAGCCTCTCTTCATGGGGAATTCCTTCAATATATCATACCATGCCCGAGGGGCTTGCTTGAGACCATAGAGCGCCTTTTTGAGTCTGAAGACTTTGTTTGGATTCTTTGGATCCTCTAAACCTGGGGGTTGAGCAACATATACTTCTTCCTCAAGCTTACCATTGAGGAATGCACTTTTCACATCCATTTGATATAAGATGATGTTATGATGATTAGCATAAGCAAGTAGTATTCGAATAACTTCAAGTCTAGCAACATGTGCAAAAGTTTCATCGAAATCTATTCCTTCAACCTGTGTGTAGCCTTGGGCTACAAGTCGTGCCTTATTCCTCACCACTTGACCATCCTCATCTTGCTTGTTTCGGAAAATCCACTTGGTACCGATGATATTGTGCTTGCGAAGATCTGGTCGTTTGATGAGCTCCCATACGTCATTCAGCTTGAATTGAAGAAGTTCGTCTTGCATAGCTTGGATCCACTCTGGTTCCAGGAAAGCCTCAACAACTTTTGAAGGTTTTGTGATAGACACAAAGGAGAAATGCCCACAAAAGTTAACTAAGTGTGAAGCTTTTGAGCGAGTGAGAGGACCTCGCGTGTTGATGTCATTGAGGATTTTGTCAAGTTCCAGTTCATTTGCAATCCTCGGATGTGCTGGTTGAGGATTTCGTCTGGGCTGAGGAATTGGTTCTGGAGCAATTTCCTCAGGAGCATCTTCTTGATTTTCATCAATGATGGGATTGATTTCTTCATCAATTTCCTCAATGGGCACAATGTCTTCAGTAGCTTTGAGCTTTATTGCTTCCTCAGGAGACATCTTATCTGGATCAGAAGGCAATTGCTCTCTTTCCGAGCCATTAGTTTCATCTAACCGCACATCTACAGTCTCAACAACCTTGTTGTGATAGTTGTTGAAGACTCTATAGGTGTGCGAGTCCTTTCCATAACCGAGCATAAAACCCTCATGTGCCTTAGGTGCAAATTTAGAGCTATGGTGAGGATCTCTAATCCAACATTTTGCACCGAAGACTTTGAAATAACTTACATTGGATTTCTTGTCTGTGAGGAGTTCATATGAGGTTTTCTTGAGGAATTTGTGAAGATATACCCTGTTGATGATATGGCATGCAGTGTTGATTGCTTCAGGCCAAAAGCGACGAGGAGTCTGATATTCTTCCAGCATGGTTCTTGCCATCTCAACCAGAGTCGTGTTCTTCCTTTCAACGACACCATTCTGTTGAGGAGTATAAGGAGCAGACAATTCGTGAGTAATACCAAGTTCATCAAGATAATTTTCAAGACGAGTGTTTTTGAACTCTGTTCCATTATCACTCCTCATGTGTTTGATCTTGATGCCGAAGTTCGTCGAGGCCCTTGAAGAAAATCATTTGAAGACTTCCTGCACTTCAGTTTTATATAAGATGATATGCACCCATGTATATCTGGAATAATCATCAACTATGACGAAGCCATATAAAGATGCTGCATTTGTTAGTGTGGCATAATGAGTAGGTCCAAATAGATCCATGTGAAGCAATTCAAATGGATGAGTAGTGGTCATGATAGTCTACGAGGGATGCTTGGATCTGGTCATTTTCCCAGATTCAGAGGTACCACAGAGGTGATCCTTGAGGAATTTGATTGATTCGATGCTGATGACATGCTTCTTCTTCGCGAGCGTGTGCAAATTCCTCATGCCTACATGACCGAGTCTTTGATGCCACAGCCACCCTTCTGAGGTTTTTGCTAGTAAGCAAGTGGCTGGTTGAGGACCTGTAGATAAATCAACAATGTACAAATCCCCTCTTCTGACACCTTCGAAGACTTTGGATCTGTCAGATTCCATGATGACAACACATCTATATCTACCAAAGATAACAATCATATCAAGATCACAAAGCATCCAGACTGACATGAGATTAAATCCAAGGGATTCAACACGCATCACTTTGTCCATGTGCCTATCCATGGAAATAGCCACTTTGCCAAGTCCCAATACCTTGCTTTTACCTTTGTCAGCATATGTGATTTGCTTCGGGGGTGATGGAGTTAGTGGCATATTCATCAGCAAGATTTTATCACCACTCATGTGATGTGTGCAGCCACTATCAAGAACCCACTCAGTACTCTTGGGTTTGTCATCCTGCAGATGAATTAGTACAGCTTACCATCTCATATGCTTCAGCTTTGAAGAATATGATATCAATTTCATAAGATAGGAATTTCATCATAACAGAATTATAAGGACGTGTGAAAAAATTCTATTTCATCAATATTAGCTTGCGTCCTATCAAGCATTTCCTCAAGTCTCCAGCAAATTCTTCAGATGATGATTTTCATCTGGAGACCTGACCTGCAGAAGTGATTAGTTCAATTTGTTCACCACCCACATCTGAAGGGGTGGTAAAGCATTCATCATCCTGCGAGCACCATATCAAAAAGGAGGCATTGAAGCTAATGCACTTCTCTTAATAGTAGGGGGGTTAAAGTACTCATATGAATATGAAGAGAACTTGTTTGAGGATTTATGAACATAATGATTTGAAGAATAACGATCATATTCATATTCCTTGTAGTTTCCCTTCATGTTAGAAGCATTAGCACGGGTACGATCATAGTTTTGACTAGTTGAGGATTTTGATCCTCTTGAAGATTTTGATCCTCCTAAGGAATTTGATCTGGGGTTCAAATTCTTCATATGTGGTGTCATGAGGACATTCACCTGAACATTTTCAAGGCAACTTTTGGGAACCCATATTTTCCTCAAGGGAGGGCCATTCCTGCAGTTAGTTCCAACATAACGAGAAAATACTTCACCAGATTGATTTTTGAACAGTTTAAAGTTTGAGTCAAATGACTCATCTGAGGAATAGGATAATTGATATGCGTTAGATTGGATGGATCAAAAGGAGGCCCAGTAGCAGCAACTCATGAGGTTTTGGGGTACTGCTCAGGTTTCCAATAAGATCCATCAGCATTCAATTTCCTCTCAAAGGCAATTCCTTCTTTCCTCGGGTTCATATTCAAGATCTGCTTTTTGAGCGCATCACAAAGGGTTTGATGTCCTTTGAGACTTTTGTATATGCCTGTCACATACAATTCCTTCAGCCATGCATTTTCATCAGTGACGTTTGTGTTTTCCTTAAGTGAGGAATTTGACAGTACAGGAGCAGTTGAAGAATTTTTAACAAATGAAGCATTTGATGATTCTCGTGAAGAATTAGCAGTTTCACGTTCGATGCATTTAAGACATGGAGGAATAAATTCATCTTGAGCAACACTGATCTGTTGAGCTAGTAATGAATCATTTTCCATACGAAGATCATCATGAGAAATCCTCAGCTTCTCAAGATCAAGCTTCCTTTGAAGAAATTCATAGGAAAGTTTCTCATGATCAGCGAGGAGTGTAACATGACGATCTTGAAGATTATAAAATCCGGACTGAAGACTTTTCATATCTTCAGTGAGGATTTGGGTAAGATTCATTTCATCATTCAACAGATCATCACTTCTATCTAGCAGTTTCTGAAGCTTTTCCAGGGCAGTTTGTTGTTTAGTGGCAATGATAGCAAGTTTACTGTAACTGGGTTTTTTATAATCATCAGGTTCACAGTCACTTGAATCAGAGGAGGAAGCATCATTCGGTACCTTTGAACATTTTGCCATGAAGCAATAGGTTGGAGTGAAGTCATCAGCATAGTCATCAGTGTGGATGGTGTTATCATTTTCTTCAAGGTTGAAGATTGACTTGCTGACGAATGTGGTTGCAAGTGCAAGACTAGCCTGTCCGGATTCTGAGTCTTCATCAGAACCCTCCTCTTCATCACATTCCTCAGATTCTGCCTCGGAATCCATTTCCTTGCCAATAAGTGCCCGAGCCTTTCTGAAACTAGTCTTCTTGTGAGATGAGGACTTTGAAGATGAGGATTTTGAAGGTTTCTTCTTTTTCTTCGAGTCATCAAAACTTTCAGCCTTGTATTTCTTCTTCTTTGATTCCTTTCCCCAACAAGGACAATCAGCAATGTAGTGACCTGATTTCTTGCATTTGTGGCAGGTTCTTTTCTTGTAGTACTGAGATGAAGATTCTGATTTCCTCATATCTCTTCTTGAAGATTTACCGAACTGGCCACGTCGTGTAAACCTCTGGAATTTCCTCACGAGCCTTGCAAGCTCCTGTCCAAATTCTTCAGGATCACCAATGCTACCATCCGAGTCTTCTTCTTCAGATGATGAAATTTCTTTGGCCTTCAGTGCACGTGGTCTAGAATAGCTTGGTCCATATAGTTCTCTCTTTTCTTCTTGTTGGAATTCATGAGTATTGAGTCTTTCGAGTATATCAGCTGGATCAAGAATCTTGTAGTCTGGTCTTTCTTGAATCATGAGAACTAAAGTATCAAATCAAGAATCCAAAGATCTTAGCAGTTTCTTCACAACTATGTGATCAGTAATGTCTCGAGCTCCCAGTGCTTGCATTTCATTTGATATGTCAGTGAGGCGATCAAAGGTATCTTGGTAGCTTTCATTGTCAAACCTCTTGAAGCGATTGAAGAGATTCCAAAGAACATCAACACGAGAATCACACTGGGTTGATACTCCTTCATTAACTTTGGACAACCTTTCCCATATAAGTTTTGCTCAGCCCAAAGCACTCACTCTGCCATACCGGCCTTTGCTCAGATGGCCACAAATGATATTCTTCGCTTGAGAGTCAAGTTGCTTGAATTTCTTCACATCAGCAGCAGAGATAGTAGCAGAGATGATAGGGACACCATGTATACCAGAGATCCTTGTCAATAGCTTGTACATGCATCTGCATATTGGTCTTCCAGAAGGGAAAGTCCTTTCCTTCAAAAGTAGGACATGCTGCAGTAACCTTAATCATGCATGCACTCGACATAACTAAAACACAAGGTGGTTAAACCGAAATCACACAGAACAAGGGAGTACCTTGCTCTGATACCAATTGAAAGTGCGTTATATCGACTAGAGGGGGTTGAATAGGAGATTTTTAGAATTTCATCACTGAGGAAATTCCTCACTGATGACTAACTTACAGCGGAAACAGTAAAGGATCAGGAGTGCAAAGTATCACTACAGCAGTTTTTTAGGACGAAGAATATGAAAACAGTTTGGACGGTACGCCCGCACACAGAAAACAGATGAGGATTAACTTGCGTAAAGAATTTGGGGTTGAGGAATTTCATAGAAAGTCTTCAGCAAATTCTTCAAACAGTGACAGTGAAAATCATCAACACACAATCTGAGGAATATAATGAGTTGAGGACATAGAACCCGTTTCACAGTGAAGACAGTGGTTGATGACCCAGTTCCAACTGCTATGACAGTTGTACATCTGGTTTGGAGCGGCTTGGTATTGAAACCAAAGGACACACAGTCCCTACCGTATTCGCCTTGGGCTAAGAACACCCAGTCCTCGCCCAACACTCGTGGTAAGTCTTCAGGGCACACTTCTAAACCCTCACAAACTTGGTCACCTGGAGATCCACAATTGACTGCTAGATTGCTCTAGACCATGATGCCTAACCGTCTCGAGGATGCACAGTCCTCAAAGGTAAAAGGCTTCAGTCCCACACAAGAACAATTTCTTCAGTGATGCTCAATCACTCGGGTCTTGGTTTGTGGTTTGGTGTTTGGGGTATTTCCTCACTGATGAATTACTCTAGAAGACTCTGAGGAATTTGGGTTGTCTTATGACAAGTGTCAGTTTCTAACGGAGCAGCCAACCGGCTAATGGTTGTGGGGGGTGGCTATTTATAGCCTTGGGAGCATCCCGACATGATTTGGCATTAATGCCCTTAAATTATATGACCGTTGGTGTGGATAAGACCAATGATGTGGCATGGGTATCGATAACGGTCGGGACCCTCAACTCTGAGAGTCCTCATGTCTCTCATATTCCTCACTTGAGGCTTTTGGTAGGATTAGGCTTGGGTTGAGCATCATGAGGAAATTCATTCCAATGTGTTACCTCGACCCCCTTTAATAGTACGGTGTTCCTATTACTCAAGTGTGAAGAAAACAAAACAGAAAGAATAAATCTTCATGCTTCAAAGTCTTCAGATTGATTTTCTTCAGGACACACCGAATTCCTCAATTTCAATATCTTCCTGAGGAATATCAATTTCATCGCAAATTCTTCACGATTCAATTCTTCAGTTTCAGATCAATTTCTTCAACCGAAGATATACATTTTTAGGGGTCAATATTCATCGAATATTTCAAACTCCTCAGCAACTTATAGATGCTGTGTACACTCAAGAACACATTAGATACATAACCTATAAATCTTCAAACCAGCAAAATCACTAAGGGGCACTAGATGCACTTACAGTTAGGTGTCGCTTGGGAGCCTCCTACTTTGTGTTGTGGAGTTGAACCGAGATGTATGTAAGGGCAAGGAGATCGCCTACTTCATGAAAATCTACCATAAGTAAGGCTAGTCCTCCGTGGAAGGAAGCCATGGTGGAATAGCCAAGGCCGCTTCTTTGTGGATCCTCCGTGGGTGGAGCCCTTCGAGGACTCTCGCAGCCATTACCCCCCGTGGGTTGAAGTCTCCGCTAACATGGACGTACGATAGCGCCACCTATCGGAACCATGCCAAAAATCGCCGTGTCAACCTCATGCGTTTGATATGCCTACCTTACTCCTCTACATTACACTTGCATGTTTTACATTCCGTTGCTATACTCTTAGAACTGCATGTGTAGGGTGTACTTGACTTGTTATAACTGCTAAATCTGTGCCTTCCTTGAAATTCGGTTAGGCTAGAAATTTTATCTTGACAAGTAGTCTATTCACCCTCCTCTAGACACATGTTCTATCGATCCCTCAGCCACCGAGCATGAGCTCGCTCGTGTCCGACCTCACCCGACTCATAGTCGAGTGCGAGCGCTGGCGTTGACTTCCCCGTCCCGAGCCTCGAGACGACTTCGTTCCAGATCAAGGCCCGGAGCCGTCCCCGCTGCTCGATCCGTGGGAAGCTCTGATGGCTAGCAGGTCCCCAACACCACCCTGCTTCTCTGCTAGCTGCTCTCGATCCCCCCTCTCTCATGTACATGTCCCCCCCCCGACATGGACATGTACCATCTAGCTGCCCTCGTTGCCATGGAGCTCCGCCGCCGCCTCCCAAACCTCGCCAAGCGCCGGATTTAATCGGGAATGGATGAATCCAAGGACCTCCTCACCTGTGATCTCCTTCACTGGGACCTCGCGTACACCGCACTCGTCGGAGATTGAACCGTTGTCATTGCGTTTTCCTGCTGAAGTCGTCTTTGTTCGAGATGAGCCCAATGCGCGTTGACCCAACGGCTCGCCAACCTCGCCCGCATCCGCGCTTGGGCCTCGAGCATATCGGCCCAGCCGCCTCCAAGCAAGACGCCCGCAGCCTAGTGCCAGGGACGGCCCAACACACCGCTGCCCCAGCCCACAAGATCTGTTGGCCATGAGGGTCGCGCAGTGAGTTCTTTTTCGAACTGAGACGCAAGAAGCATATGACTTTAAATTAATAAAGCCCACATAACATGCAACATCCAGATAACAATAATAGAGAAAACCAACAACGACATAATGACCGAAGCCGAAGGCAGATACATGCAACCGGCCGAAGCCTGCAACAGATGACAAAACAAAGAACGAGGCTAGTGACCTACAAAAGGAGCAGACCACCATCATCTAGTGTTGGGCGGCGATCTGAATCAAGAGAATCTACTCCATGGCCTCCTGCAACCGCTCAGATTCCAGCTGTTTCCCCAACGGCATCCATGTCTGGAGGAACATATGGCATTTGGAGATAATGTCAGCAGGCTGAGAAGGAAATTTGTGTTTGATAGTAATTTTGTTTCTGATAGCCCACAAAGACCATAAAAGCGCCCGAACGCAAGGCCATAAAACTCGGGTGTAACCGCCCCTATGGGCCCTAAGAATAGCGAGAAGCTCACTGCCCGAGTGAGGATTCCAGTTCTAATCGAAGGCTTCACGCACCACACTCCAGGCAAACCTAGCTAACTGGCAGTTAAAAAGGATATGATTTGCATCCTCATGGGCTGCGCATATCACACAGTTGCCATCGGGCGGCCCATTACGCTTGGCAATATTGTTAGAGGATGGAAGACGGTCACGAAGCATTTGCCATATGAAGATTTTGATTTTTAGGGGGATAGACGCTTTCCATAGCCCCTTAGCTATGTCGAGCACCAGACCCTCCGTTAACTTAGAATAAAGCGACTTCACCGGAAACTTCCCGGAACTCGTGAGGGACCAGGAGACCTTGTCAGGTTCTGGTCGCGACACCATGCCGTCAAGCGCAGTACACGGACCATCCCAACAAGCCCTCTCAGGTTCTAGAAGAGGCCGCCTGAAGGAGACAACGAGGGGGGGAGGATCTAAGTGCATTAGCCACCAGGAGATCAGTATTGCTGGCAAGTTGGTAAACGGAAGGATGGCTGTGCCATAACGGATCTGAGCCGAACCAGTCATCAAGCCAAAAACGCGTAGATTTATCGTCATTCATACTGAGTTTGGCTCCTAACGCGAAGGCCGGTTTGACCACCTGGATCCCATTCCAGATAGCTGAACCCTTGGTCTTAGAGGTCAGAAAGTTCCCATCGGGGAAATATTTTTCCCGGAGAGTATCTACCCAGAGCCCCTGCTCATTTTGGGAAAGTCTCCACAGACACTTAGCGAGCAGGGCCACATTCATTAGTTTAGAGTTTATGATTCCTAGGCCGCCAAATTTCTTTGGCCCACATAGCGCTGCCCACTTGACCGGCCGCGCGGTGAGCTCCCAACAGTCGAGCTCTGATGCTTGATGTATTGCGTCCTACAAACATTATGCTATCAAGCGCTCATTCCTGTTGGGATGGACTTTTAGATTCGGCCCAATTCATATATTTTTCTGTCCTCGCAAATTTATTAATTAACCTGTATTACTGTTTACACATAAGTCCCTCTAAATCATGCATTTAATAACTAATTAACTGTGCATCGGATTAAAATGTTTTATATGTAAAAAATTCTTAAAAATTTGTATAGATTCATAATATCAAGCTTTTGTCCATCTAAAAAATGTTTAACTTGTTGTTTTCATTAAATTTGCATAAATGCCATGTTAAATGGTTTATTTCATAACTAATCAACCGTAGCTCCGATGCAAATGATCCATATATGTAACATTCTTAGAAAAATGTGTAAAATAACATGATGAAATTTATTTTTGTGTTTAATGATACGTCTCCAACGTATCTATAATTTTTGATGACTTCATGCTATTATATTGTCCATCTTTGGATGTTCTGTATGACTTTTATATATTTTTTGGGACTAACTTATTAACTAAGTGCCAAGTGCAAGTTCCTTTTTTCCATGTTTTTGACCCCGTTCAGAGGAGGATTTTGAACGGAGTCCACACGGAATGAAACTGCCAAAAATATTTTTTCTAAAACAGAAAAAGATCGGGAAGCCGGAGAATCAGGGCAGGGGGCCTGCAGGGACCCCACAAGACCCCATGGTGCGGCCAGGGGGGCCCGCGCCATCCAGGCTTGTGGGCTCCCTTGGCCACCTCTGCCCTAGGTTTTGCACCTATATATTCCCTAAAATCCCAGAAAAAATTAGGAGATCATCGAAAGTACTTTTCCGCCTCTGCAAGCTTCTGTCTCTGCAAGATCCCATCTGGGGCACGTTCTGATGCCTTGCCGGATGGGGGATTCAGATACGGAGGGCTTCTTCATCAACACCATGACCTCTTCGATGATGCGTGAGAAGTTCACCATAGACCTACGGGTCCATAGCTAGTAGCTAGATGGCTTCTTCTCTCCCTTGGATCTTCAATACAAAGTTCTCCATGATCTTCGTGGAGATCTATACGATGTAATCTTATTTTGTGGTGTGTTTGTCGAGATTCGATGAATTGTGGATTCATGATCAGATTATCTATGAATATTATTTGAGTTTCTTCTGATCTCTCTTATGCATGAGTTCATATGCTTGTAATTCTCTTCGAGTTATGGCTTTTGTCTGGCCAACTAGATCTATGATTCTTGCAATGGGAGAAGTCCTTGGTTTTGGGTTCATACCTTGCGGTGACATCACCCAGTGTCAGAAGGGGTAGCGAGGCACGCATCATGTTGTTGCCATCAAGGCCAAAAAGATGGGGTTTTCATCGTTGGTTTGAGATTATCCCTCTACATCATGTCATCTTGCTTAAGGCGTTAATCTGTTCATCATGAACTCAATACACTAGATGCATGCTGGATAGCGGTCGATGTGTGGAGTAATAGTAGTAGATGCAGAAAGTATCGGTTTACTTGTCTCGGACGTGATGACTATATGTATGATCATTGCCTTAGATATCGTCATGACTTTGTGCGGTTCTATCAATTGCTTGACAGTAATTTGTTCACCCACCATAATATTTGCTATTTTGAGAGAAGCCTCTAGTGAACACTATGGTCCCCGGGTCTACTCCACACCATATTTTCAGCCTTACACTTTTTACTTCGTTGCACTTTCCGCCTTCACATCTCACTTTGCAAACAATCTTGAAGGGATTGACAACCCCTTTATAGCGTTGGGTGCAAGCTCTTTTGTGTTTGCGCAGGTACTCTGGACTTGACGAGATTCTCCTACTGTATTGATATCATGGTTCTCAAACTGAGGGGAAAACTTACTTCTCCTGTGCTGCATCACCCTTTCCTCTTCAAGGGAAAAACCAACGCAAGCCAAGTCTCCGTCAACGTGCCAATTTCTGGCACTGTTGTTTGAGAAGTAGCAGAAGGATTTCTAGCGCCGTTGCCGGGGAGGATCTAGTCAAGAACTCATCCAAGTAGGTGTTGCAAACTCATCTCTTGCATTTACTTTGTTTGCCAGTTGCCTCTCGTTTTCCTCTCCCCCACTTCACCAATTTGCCTTTTTCGTTCGCCCTTTTTCTTGCTTGCTCTTTGTTCGCTTGTGTGCTTGCTTGCTTGCTAAAGTCACCATGAATGAAAACACCAAACTTTGTGACTTCTCAAATACTAATAATAATGATTTTATTAGTACTCCGATTGCTCCCGCCACTAGTGCGGACTGATACGAAATCAATGCCGCTTTGCTGAATCTTGTTATGAAAGAACAATTATCTGGCCTTCCTAGTGAAGATGCCGCATCCCATCTCAATTCCTTCATTGAGCTTTGCGATATGCAAAATAAGAAATATGTGGATAATGATGTGATTAAATTGAAGCTTCTTCCTTTCTCGTTGCGAGATCGCGCAAAAACTTGGTTTTCGTCTTTGCCCAAAAATAGTATCAATTCTTGGGATAAGTGCAAAGATGCTTATATTTCCAAGTATTTTCCGCAGGCTAAGATCATCTCTCTTTGTAATGATATCATGAATTTCAAGCAAATTGATCATGAACATGTTGCACAATCTTTGGAGAGAATGAAATTGAGGATTAGAAATTGTCCCGCTCATGGCTTGAGTCTTTGGATGATTATTCAAATCTTTTACGCTGGCTTGAATTTCGCTTCTAGAAAAATCTTGGACTCCGCCTCAGGTGGAACGTTCATGGAAATCACGTTAGGGGAGGCCACAAAACTCCTAGACAATATCATGACAAACTACTCTCAGTGGCACACTGAAAGGTCACCTACTAGTAAGAAGGTACACGCTATAGAAGAAATTAACTCGTTGAGTGCTAGGATGGTTGAGTTAATGAATTTGGTTGCTAGTACAAGTGCTCCTTTAGATCATAATGATATGCCCTTGTCTTCCTTGATTGAGAGTAGCAACGCTAGCTTGGATGTTAATTTTGTTGGTATGAATAATTTTGGCAAGAACAATGCCTTTAGAGGAAACTATGTTCCTAGGCCTTTTCCTAGTAACTCCTCTAATAACTTTGGAAACTCCTACAACAATACTCATGGAAATTACAATAGATTACCCTCTGATCTAGAGAGTAATATCAAAGAGTTTATCAACTCACAAAAGATTTTCAATGCGTCCATAGAGGAAAAACTACTCAAAATTGATGACTTGGCTAAGAGCGTTGATAGAATGTCTAGTGATATTGATGCTTTGAAAGTTAGATGTGCTCCTCCCAAGATTAATATGGATGAAACTTTGAAAGCTATGCGTGTTTCCATGATTGAGAGCAAAGAAAGAACCGCCCAAATTTGTGCTAGACATGAATGGCTTAAAAAGGCATGTTCTCGTGATAAGAATCACGAAGATCTTAAAGTGCTTGGTGTGACTCCAATTGAATCTTTCTTTTCTTGTGTCAAACCTAATAATGATGGGGCTGGATATGAATCCACTTTGGTTGAAAAGTGCCCCAATGATTCAGAGTCCATCTATCTTGATACTAAAAGCATTGAAAGTGGAGTAGAAGATATTAAAGCTTTGAGTAGTAATGAAATTACTACCTTGGATTTCAAGAAATTCAATTATGATAATTGCTCCCTGATTAAATGCATTTCCTTGATGCAATCCATGTTAAACTCTCCACACGCTTATAGCCAAAACAAGGCATTTACCGATCATATCGTCGAAGCTATGATAAAATCTCTTGAAGAGAAACTTGAATTGGAAGTCTCTATACCTAGAAAGCTTCAAGATGAGTGGGAACCTACTATCAAAATAAAAATAAAAAACAATGAATGCAATGCTTTGCGTGCTTTGGGTGCTAGTGTTTCCGCGATTCCAAAGTCTGTATGTGATGTTCTAGGTTTTAATGAGATTGAAGAGTGTTCTCTTAATTTGCATCTTGCAGATTGTACTGTCAAGAAACCCATGGGAAGGATCATTGATGTTCTTATTATTGCAAATAGGAACTATGTACCTGTGGATTTCATTGTGCTTGACATTGATTGCAATCCTACATGCCCTATTATTCTTGGTAGACATTTCCTAAGGACTATCGGTGCTATCATCGATATGAAGGAAGGGAATATTAGATTTCAATTTCCTTTAAAGAAGTGCGTGGAACACTTTCCTAGAAAGAAAATAAGATTGCCTTATGAATCCATGAGGAGGGCCACTTATGGTTTGAGCACCAAAGACGACGATACGTGATCATATTGCTTTCATGCCTAGCTAAGGGCGTTAAACAATAGCGCTTGTTGGGAGGCAACGCAATGAATTTATCTTTTTTTTTCTATTTTGTTGCGTCCACACCATCATAATTCTGTTATGATTGTGTTTTTTGTGTTTATTTTTGTATTTGAGCCAATCAAAACCTTTATGACTAGTCTTGGTGATGGTTATTTGATCTTGCTGGAAAAAGACAGAAACGTTTTGCTCACGAGATGATTTTTCATTTTTATTCATAAATAGATTTTGAGTTGATTATTTTTGTTGCTGGTTGATATACCTTTTGCCGAGGTAATCGTAATTTTTCAGATGTTTTGAGGTACCATAAGTATACGAAGTATACAGATTGCTACAGACTAGTCTGTTTTTGATAGATTCTGTTTTTGTTGAGTTGGTTGCTTGTTTTGATGAAACTATGGTTGGTATCGGGGGGGGGGGGGTACTAGCCATGGAAAAGTGAGAATACAGTAGCCCAACACGAATGTAGATAGAATTCAAGTTTGCTACAGTACCTAAAGAGCTCGTAGTTTGTTTTCTTGTGCTAATGATATCACGAGTTTCTGTTTAAGTTTTGTGTTGTGAAGTTTTCAAGTTTTGGGTGATGTTCTCATGGCCAAAGAGATAAGGAGTGCAAAGAGCTCAAGCTTGGGGATGCCCAAGGCATCCCAAGCCAAATTCAAGGACACCAAAAAGCCTAAGCTTGGGGATGCCCCGGGAAGGCATCCCCTCTTTCGTCTTCAATCCATCGGTAACGTTACTTGGAGCTATGTTTTTATTCACCACATGATATGTGTTTTGCTTGGAGCGTCTTGTATCGTAGGAGTCTTTTCTTTTTGTTGTATCACAATAATCTTTGCTGCACACCTTTTTGAGAGAGAGAAACCTGCACTCATCGTGATTTTGCTAGAATGCTCATAGTGCTTCACTTATATCTTTTGAGCAAGATAATTCTGCTCTATGCGCTTCACTTATATCTTTTAGAGAATGGCGGTGCGTGACTTGGTAGTTGGCTTATGCTATGAAAGTAGTCCGAAAGGTGATAGGTACCCAAAGAGGATACAAAAACCTCCATCTTCATGTGCATTGAGTAGAAAGAGAAGTTTTGATTCCTCTCAAATAGTTTTGAGACGTGGAATTGGTAATATTAAGAGTTATGTTAGTAGGGTGTTGTGAATCTAGAAATACTTGTGTTGAAGTTAGTTATTCCCGTAGCATGCACGTATGGTGAACCGCTATGTTAAGAAGTCGGAGCATAATTGATCTATTGATTGTCATCCTTTGTGTTGAGGTCGGGATCGTGCGATGGTTAACACCTACCAACCCTTCCCCTAGGAGTATGCGTTTAGCACTTTGTTTTGATTACTAATAAAAACTTTCGCAACAAGTATCTGAGTTCTTCATGACTAATGTGAGTCCATGGTATAGATGCACTTTCACCTTCCACCTTTGCTAGCCTCTCTAGTGCCGCGCAACTTCGTCGGTACACAAACCCACCATATGCCTTCCTCAAAACAGCCACCATACCTACCTACTATGGCATTTTCATAGCCATTCCGAGATAAATTGCCATGCAACTCCCGCCGTTCTGTCTCTTGACTTGTGCTGTCACTCTCATATTGCCATTGCATGATCATAAGATATCTAGCGAGATGTTTTAACGTCATACGCCAAGCTAGATCGTTGCACATCCCGGTACACTACCGGAGGCATTTCCTATAGAGTCATCATCGTTCTAAGCTTTGAGCTGTGAGTAAATAAAAGTGTGACGATCATCATTAAAGCATTGTCCCATGTGAGTAAATAAAAAAAGAGGCCAAAGAGCCCAAATAAAAAAGGAGAAAAGAGAAAAAAGAGGCCCAAGAACCCAAATAAAAATAAGATAGAAGGGACAATGCTACTATCTTTTTCCACATTTGTGCTTCATAATAGCACCATGTTCTTCATGATTGAGAGCTTCTTGCTTTGTCACTACCATATGCTAGTGGAAATCTTTATTATATAACTTGGCTTGTATATTCCAATGATGGGCTTCCTCAAAATTGCCCTAGGTCTTCGTGAGCAAGCAAGTTGGATGCACACCCACTAGTTCTACTTTTGAGCTTTCACATACTTATAGCTCTAGTGCATACCTTGTATGGAAATCCCTACTCATTCACATAGATATCTATTAATGGGCATATCCATAGCCTTTTGATACGCCGAGTCAATGTGACCATCTCCTCCTTTTTGTATCACAACCACCACCACACTCTATTCCACCTAAAGTGATGTATCCATGGCTCACGCTCATGTATTGTGTGATAGTTATAAAAAACTTGAGAAAGTAAGAGTGCGAAAACAATTACTTGACCAATACCGGGGTTGTGCATGATTTACATTAGTTGTGTGAGGATGATGGAGCATAGCCAGACAATATGATTTTGTAGGGATAACTTTCCTTGGCCTTGTTATTTTTGAAAGTTCATGATTACCTTGCTAGTTTGCTTGAAGTATTATTGTTTTCATGTCAATATCAAACTATTGTTTTGAATCTTACAGATCTGAACATTCATGTCACGTGAAAGAAGTTGCAAAGGACAACTATGCTAGGTAGCATTCCACATCAAAAATTCATTCTTTATCACTTCCCTACTCGAGGACGAGCAGGAGTTAAGCTTGGGGATGCTTGATACGTCTCCAACGTATCTATAATTTTTGATGGTTTCATGCTATTATCTTGTCAATCTTTGGATGTTTTGTATGCCTTCTATATATTTTTTGGGACTAACTTATTAACTCAGTGCCAAGTGCCAGTTCCTGTTTTTTCCATGTTTTTGACCCCTTTCAGAGGAGGATTTTGAACGGAGTCCAAACGGAATGAAACTGCCAAAAAGATTTTTTTCGAAATAGAAAAAGATCGGGAAGCCGGATAATCAGGGCAAGGGTCCTGTAGGGACCCCACAAGCCCTCACGGCGTGGCCAGGGGGGCCCGCGCCACCCAGGCTTGTGGGCTCCCTGGGCCACCTTGATACGTCTCCATCGTATCTACTTTTCCAAACTCTTTTGCCCTTGTTTTGGACTCTAATTTGCATGATTTGAATGGAACTAACCCGGACCGACGTTGTTTTCAGCAGAATTGTCATGGTGTTGCTTTTGTGCAGAAATGAAAGTTCTCGGAACGTCCTGAAAATTTACGGAGAATTTTTCTGGAAAATATGAAAAATACCTGCGCAAAGATCCACCAGAGGGGGTGGGCTAGTGGGCCACAAGCCCCGTTGTCGCGGCCACCCCCCTGGCCACGGCAACCAAGCTTGTGGGGCCCACATGGCTCTGCCGCCCCCAATCTCAGCTCTATAAATTCACTTTCGCCGAGAAAAAAATCAGAAGAGAAGATTTCGTCGCCTTTGCGATACGGAGGCGCCGCCACATCCTGTTCTTCATCTGGAGGATAGATCTGGAGTCTGTTTTGGGCTCCGGAGAGGGGAAATCATCGCCATCGTCATCATCAACCTTCTTCCCTCTCCAATTCCATGAAGCTCTTCATCGTTCTTGAGTAATCTATTCGTAGGCTCGCTGGGCGGTGATGAGTAGGATGAGATCTATCATATAATCGAGTTAGTTTTGACGGGGATTGATCCCTAGTATCCACTATGTTCTGAGATTGATGTTGCTACTACTTTTCCATGCTTAATGCTTGTCACTAGGGCCCTAGTGCCATGATTTCAGATGTGAAATTATTATGTTGTCACCAATATATGTGTGTTTTAGATCCGATCTTGCAAGTTGTAGTTACCTACTATGTGTTATGACCCGGCAACCCCGGAGTGACAATAACCGGAACCACTCCCGGTGATGATCATAGTTTGAGGAGTTCATGTGTTCACCAAGTGCTAATGCGTTGTTCCGGTTCTTTATAAAAAGGAGAACCTTAATATCCTGTAGTATCTTTTTGGACCCCGCTGCCACGGGAGGGATGGACAATAGATGTCATACAAGTTCTTTTCCCTAAGCACGTATGACTACACACGGAATGCATGCCTACATCACATTGTTGAACGGGAGCTAGCCACATATCTCTCCGTGTTATAACTGTTGCATGATGAATATCATCCAAACGAAACACCGACCCATTGCCTACGAGTTTGTCCCACTGCTGCTATTACTTGTTTTGCTCTGCTGCTGTTACTTGTCTTGCTCTGCTGCTACTGCTGTTACTACTATCGTTTGCTACTGTTGCTACTTGCTACTGCGGTCACTACTTTTGTTCCTTGCCACTCCTGTTACTCGTTACACTGCTGCTACCTGCTACAATTCTGGATCGCTCGTCGTTGACGGGAAAAGACAATTTCCATCAACGGGCAACTTCTGGCGCCATTGATACGACAGTTAGGAATAGTCTGCCATCAACAGATCGTTTCTAACACCGTTGTTATCATCCTACTTTGCTGCTGATACTTTGCTTGCAGATACTAATCTTTCAGGTGTGGTTGAATCTGACACATTCAGCTGCTAATACTCGAGAGTATTCTCTCACCTCCTGACTGGCGTATCAACAAATTTGGGTCGAATACTCTACCCTCGAAAACTGTCGCGAACCCACGTGCTGGTGGGCCTGCAACAACATTCTTCTAGTTTCGTTGCCGGGGAGTGCTAGTAGCATTCTTCTGGTGTCATTGCCAGGGAAGGTCTGTTGACACAGAGTCAGCATTTTTCTGGCGCCGTTGCTGGGGAGGTATTGCTATATTCTGTGAGTCACTTGGGATTTATATCTGCTGATCAATATGAAGAATCTGAAGGATCCAAAAACCAAAGTCTTGCCCTCAACCATGAGGGGAGGTAAGGAACTGCCATCTAGCTCTGCACTTGATTGACCTTCAGTTATGAGTAAGTTTGCGACATCACCTCCTGCTAGAAATCTTGATTTGTCGCATGTGCTTGATGATGCTTATGACGCTACTGCTAGAGATGCTATGCCTGATACTGCTAGAGATGCTATGCCTGATATTGCTAGAGATGCTATGCCTGATGATGCTAGAGATGTTATTTTGCCTGATGATGCTATGCTTGATACTGCTAGAGATACTACTTTGCCTGATGTGCCACTAGGGGTGGTCCTTGATGCTCATATTGCTAGAGTTACTGCCAATGCTCGTGATGCTTCTGAAACTGCCGATACTATTGAGATAGAACCTGCTTTTTTTCCTGTTAGATCTAGCTCTCCTAGATATGAATTGCCTGATATACCTGAGGGTTACGTTATGGAGGGAGAGATAGCTGAGGATTTTCTTGCGTGTAAGGATGCCTATGACGCTGAGAAATTACTTCTCAAGTGGAAGGAAAAATCTCTGAAAGCTAGGATGACATACGACCCCAAGTTTGCCACTTCACCTATCTTTATCACGGATAAGGATTATGAATTCTCTGTCGGCCCTGAGATAATATCTCTAGTCGAATCATATCCTTTTCACGGTTATGAGTACGAGATGGTCGTAGCCCATCTTACCAAACTACACGATATAGCCACCCTTTTCACTAGTGAGGAGAAGATCCGCCACTACTATATCCTTAAGTTGTTTCCTTTCTCTCTAAAGGATGACGCTAAAGCCTGGTTCACTTCTCTTGCTCCTAGATGTGTTAGTAGTCCCCAGGATATGGTCTATTACTTCTGTAAGAAATATTTCCCTGCCCATAAGAAGCAAGTTGCCATGCAGGAAATATAGAACTCTTCTCAACTCAAAGAAGAGAGTCTCCCACAAGCTTGGGGGAGGCTCGTCCAGCTACAGAATGTTTTGCCTGATCACCATCTTAAGAAGAACGAGATACTTGATATCTTCTATAACGGACTTACCGATGCTTCTAGAGACCACCTAGATAGTTGTGCCGGTTGTGTTTTTAGGGAACGAACTGTAGAACAAGCTGAGACTCTACTGAATAACATCTTGATCAACGATAATGCTTGGACTATTCCCAAACCACCTCCTAAGCCAACTCCTAAGAAAAGAGGTATTCTATTCCTCAGTCCCGAAGATATGCAAGAAGCCAAGAAATCTATGCAAGAGAAAGGCATTAGATCTGAAGATGTCAAAAATCTACCACCTATCGAAGAGATCCATGGTTTCGATAACCCGATACAGGTAGTAGAAGTAAATTCTCTGCGTAGGTTTGATGAGAGTGATATTCCTTTTGATAAACCTGCTAGCCTATGCTTTGATGAATTTGACAACTTTGTTGCCAAACAACAGAGTTTCAATGATTATGTTAGCAGACATTTGGAACAAAGCACTCGTATGCTTAGTCATTTAAGTGCTTGTGTAGACAGAAATGTCAATGATCTGAAGCTTCTGAGTAAATATGCCTCTATGATTGCTACTCGGGTAGAACAAGTACTTAAAGCTCAGAATGACCTGCTCAATGAATTAAATGACAACTCTGTCAGAGTCATTACTAGAGGAGGCAAAATGACTCAGGAACCTTTGTATCCTGAAGGTCATCCTAAGAGAATCGATCAAGATTCTCAAGGAATTAATGCAGATACACCGAGTCATCCTAAGGATAAGAAGAAGGATGATAGAAACCTGCATGTTAGTTCACCAAATACTGTCACACCTGAAGAACCAAATGATATTTCTGCGTCTGATGCAGAAACACAATGTGGTGATGAACATGAACCTGGTGACAATATGGACACTAATGTTCATAATAATGCTCAACCTAGCAATGATGAGGATGTGGAGATTGAACCTACAGTTAATCCTGATAACCCACAACCTAAGAGATACGATAAGAATGACTTCACTGCTAGGAAGCATGGTAAAGAAAGGAAGCCATGGGTTCATAGACCTATGCCCTTTCCTCCTAAGCCATCCAAGAAAAAGGATGATGAGGAATTTGAGCGCTTTATTGAAATGATAAGACCCGTCTTCCTGCAGATGTGGTTAGTTGATATGCTCAAAATGTCTCCATATGCCAAGTACATGAAAGATATCGTGACCAATAAACGGAAGATATTAGATCTTGAGATCTCCACCATGCTTGCCAATTACACTTTCAAAGGTGGAACTCATAAGAAACTTGGTGATCCCGGAGTGCCCACTATACCTTGATCCATTAAAGGAAACTACGTAAGAACTGCCTTATGTGACCTTGGAGCCGGTGTTAGTGTTGTGCCTCTCTCTCTTTATCATAGACTTGAACTGGATAAGTTGACACCCACTGAAATCTCCCTGCAAATGGCCGACAGATCAACTACTTTCCCTGTTGGCATTTGCGAGGATGTGCCTGTTGTGGTTGCTAATACCACTATCTTAACAGACTGTGTTATCTTGGATATTCCCGAGGACGATGCTATGGCTGTCATCCTCGGAAGACCCTTTTTAAACACTTCAGGGCTGTTATAGATTGTAACAAAGGCAATGTCACTTTCCATGTCAACGGCAATGATCATACCGTGCACTTTCCGAAGAAACGATGTCAAGTACATTGCATCAATGCTATCAAAAAAACTTCATCGATTCTTATTGGGAGCTCTGAATGCCCTATTCCTCGTGTCAAGATGAAGTATGATTTGCTTGTTGGGGAGATACATATCCCCATTGAGGTGACTTAGTGGCTATTCAAAAATTCTCTGTTTTCTCTTGCGATTCGAGAAAGTTTTGTCAGAAGGATTTGATCAACCCCATTGACGGATTTCTTTCGATGACCATGAAATGGATGAATCAAAGAGTCACATACCTCTGTTTTAAGCTTTCACTTTCTTTTGCTTAGAAGAAAAATGATAGGTTTAGTTTAGTTTTTCCTGTTTTCTGTTTTAGCCTCCCGGAGAAAAATACCTCAAAAATAAAAGTTCTCCGATGGTCCTGAAAATCTAGTATGATTTTTTTGGAATATTTGAAAAATACTGGGACAGAGAGCTGGCCTGGGGACCACCCTAGTGGGCCACAAGCCCTGTCACCGCGGGGTACCCCCCTAGCCGTGGGGAGCAAGCTTGTGGGGTCCACAGGGCCCCCTCCACTCCTTCCAGCTCCCATCCTCTTCTTCTTCCTCCAGAAAAAATTGTTTCACAACTCAAACCCGTGTTCTTGCTCATTTGGGTGTGATTTTCGATCTCCTTGCTCAAAGCGTCATTCTCCGAATCGTTTTGGGGAAATTGCTCCTTGGTAAGTGACTCCTCCGTTGGTCCAATTAGTTTTTGCTCTATTGCTTTATCCTTCGCGTATTCTTGCTACCTTGGTGACCCTGTTCTTGAGCTTGAAATGTTGATTTTAGCTGGTCCCAAGTAGTTTTAGCGCGTGATACGGTCTCTAGGCACTAGTTGGAGTAGTTGCTACAAGGTGTGGTTGGTCTTTATTCACTTTTCTTTTGAACTTAAAAATTTCAGCAAAGAGAAATTATGTTCAGGAGGAAGTTTCATGGTGGTTCCTCAAGTAAGAAGGGTCCCCGTCTTTCTTTTCGGGAGCCCGATCCTTATCAACTAAGGGACGCACCGGTACAACCATGAGAATGGACTTCCGATGAGTTCATGATCGAAGCAGGCTTCAAGGATGAGTTTGATACACTTGTTCGCAATGCCGGGTTAGAAGAATTCCTCTGAGATAAATGTGAACAGTATGCTATGCTCACTGCCTCTTTCGTGCGTAGATTTAAATTTTCAGTTGTTCGTGACTCATCCGTACTGTTTGATCTGTATGATAAATCCTATGCCATGGATTTGGAGGATTTCAATAGGATTTGCAAAATACCCGATGGGGGTAATCTTAAAGATCCTGCTAAATCTTCGGTTAGAGATTTCTTCTCTAGTATTTCTGTTGGAGAAACTAGAGATATCACGCAAGCTACCGTAGGAGGCATTCATTTCCCTGCCTTGCAATACTTTGCCCTCTTTGTAGGTAGATGCATTAACGGTAAGGTTGAACATTGTCACCTGTGCACATCCGACCTTACTATCCTTAAGAGCGCAGTTACGGGTGATAAAATCTTCAACATGGGAGCTATTATAGCAAGGAGGCTGTATAAAAACGCTATTGAGGGAGATTTCTTTGGCGGCATCTATGCCACTCGCATAGCAAATTTTCTTGGAGTACCCATCCGCGCAGGAGATCCCCCGCTCCATACAGCTTTCCTTGACCGCGTTGCTTTGACACGCTACCAGTTTCTTGAGAGGGATGATGAATCCCTCCTATACCGATTGATATTTAACTGGCAGCGTGTCTTCCATATTACCCTTCCTGCTCCTGCTTTCTTTGACTTTCAGGTAAAACGGAGATACAACATAACCATAGGAGAGGCAGAGGAGTATGGCAGGGAGTCGACGGCTGCTCATCTTCGTGAGGCAGCTATTCAGGCAGTGGCTGCAGCACTCCCGTATAACCCGATTATGATTTTGGGTTGCACCAGGACCGTCCTTGGGAGTAGACCAAGCTAGGCCAAAGCCTAAGCTTGGGGGGGTACTTGTTCTCACCGATCTTGCATTCATGCTTATGCTTTTACTTTGTTCGTCGGTTTTCACACTTTGCCACTGTATTATCCATCCTAGTTTGTTTTTGTTTTCTTGTTTTCTTGTTTTGTGTCCTTTTGAGAAAACCCAAAAAGATTTTTCCTTTCTTTTTTTGCTTGTTGGGAGCTTTCCCGTGTAAATAGTTTTATTTTTCTTTGGGTCAAGGTAGAAGATATTGTTTACAATGTTTAGTGGCTCTTGCATGCATACCTATTTAGCTTTCAAAGAGCCATATTACTTTGTCTTCTCCTTTGTGTTTGCCTGCAGATTCAGCTTAGTCCATTGCACGAGCACGCTTATTATTGTTCACATCGTTCGATGGTGCAAGTGAAATGCAAAAATGATGATATATGATGAAGTGACTGAGACTGGAAAAGCTGGTATGAACTCTATCTATTTTGTTTTTGTAAATATGACTAGCTTGTCGTTCTAGATTCAGCTTTGTTGTGAGAGAACCATGTTTGCAATGACAACTTAGAGATCATAGTTTTTGATGTCGTGCTTATTTAGCTAGGAGCTTATAATGATTTGTCTTGAATGCCAACATAGATTTTGAGATGACTATGATGTAGTATGATAGGATGGTATTCTCCTTTGAATGATTCAAGTGGCTTGACTTGGCGCATGTTCATGCATGTAGTTGAAACAAAATCAACATAGCCTCTATGATGTTCGTGTTCATGGTGATTTATATCCTGTTCATGCTTGCATTCCATGTTAGTCAAACTCATTGCATCTTGATGACTGTTGTCGCTCTCTAGTTGGTCGTTGTTGGAAATATGCCCTGGAGGCAATAATAAATTAGTTATTATTATATTTCTTTGTTCATGATAATCGTTTATTATCCATGCTATAATTGTATTGATTGGAAACACAGTGCATGTGTGGATACATAGACAAAACACTGTCCCTAGTAAGCCTCTAGTTGACTAGCTCGTTGATCAAAGATGGTTAAGGTTTCCTGACCATAGGCAAGTGTTGTCACTTGATAACGGGATCACATCATTAGGAGAATCATGTGATGGACTAGACCCAAACTAATAGACGTAGCATGTTGATCGTGTCATTTTGTTGCTACTGTTTTCTGCGTGTCAAGTATTTGTTCCTATGACCATGAGATCATATAACTCACTGACACCGGAGGAATGCTTTGTGTGTATCAAACATAGCAATGTAACTCGGTGACTATAAAGATGCTCTACAGGTATCTCCGGAGGTGTTCGTTGAGTTAGTATGGATCGAGATTGGGATTTGTCACTCCGTATGACGGAGAGGTATCTTGGGGCCCACACGGTAATACAACATCACACACAAGCCTTGCAAGCAATGTAACTTAGTGTAAGTTGCGGGATCTTGTATTACGGAACAAGTAAAGAGACTTGCCGGTAAACGAGATTGAAATAGGTATGCGGATACTGACGATCGAATCTCGGGCAAGTAACATACCGAAGGACAAAGGGAATGACATACGGGATTATATGAATCCCTGGCACTGAGGTTCAAACGATAAGATCTTCGTAGAATATGTGGGATCCAATATGGGCATCCAGGTCCCGCTATTGTATATTGACCGAGGAGTCACTCGGGTCATGTCTACATAGTTCTCGAACCCGCAGTGTCTGCACACTTAAGGTTCGACGTTGTTTTATGCGTATTTGAGTTATATGGTTGGTTACCGAATGTTGTTCGAAGTCCCGGATGAGATCACGGACGTCACGAGGGTTTCTGGAATGGCCTGGAAACGAAGATTGATATATAGGATGACTTCATTTGGTTACCGGAAGGTTTTCGGGCATTACCGGTAATGTACCGGGAATGACGAATGGGTTCCGGATCTTCACCGGGAGGGGGGCCACCCACCCGGGAGGGCCCAAGGACCTTGGGGGTGGCGCACCAAGTAGGTGGGGTCAGCCCAAGGCTGTCTTGCGCAAGAGAGAAAGAAAAACCAAAAGAAGAGAAAGTAAAAAAAGGAAAGGTGGGAAAGAAGAGAAGGACTCCACCTTCCAATCCTAGTTGGACTAGGATTGGAGGAGGACTCCTCCTCCCCTTGGTGGCGCAGCCCTTGGGGCTCCTTGAGCCTCAAGGCAAGCCTCCCTCCCCTCCTCCTATATATATGGAGCTAGTAGGGCTGATTTGAGACAACTTTTGCCATGGCAGCCCGACCACATACCTCCACGGTTTTTCCACTAGATCGCGTTTCTGCGGAGCTCGGGCGGAGCCCTGCTGAGATTAGATCACCACCAACCTCCGGAGCGCCGTCACGCTGCCGGAGAACTCATCTACCTCTCCATCTCTCTTGCTAGAACAAGAAGGCCGAGATCATCGTCGAACTATACATGTGCTGAACGCGGAGGTGTCGTCCGTTCGGCACTAGATCGGAGCGGATCGTGGGACGGATCACGGGACGGTTCATGGGACGGTTCACGGGGCGGATCGAGGAACGTGAGGACGTTCCACTACATCAACCGCGTTTCTTAACGCTTCTGCTGTGCGATCTACAAGGGTACGTAGATCGAAAATCCCCTCTCGTAGATGGACATCACCATGATAGGTCTTCGTGCGCGTAGGAAATTTTTGGTTTCCCATGCGACGTTCCCCATCAGTCGCTTCCCAGTCTTTTGCTAGCCTTCATTTGTACTAAGCGGAATACTGCTTGTGCATCCACTTCCATAAGCCCAAAAGTTTTTCCATGAGAGTCCACCATACCTACCTATTTGCGGTATTTACCTGCCGTTCCAAGTAAATTTGCATGTGCCATTCTCTAAACCTTCAAGAAATAATCTGTTTTGCATGCCCGAACCGCTCATGTGGTGACAGGGGGCTATTGATATCTTCCATGTCAGGCGTGCTATCCTCGACATGTGTTTATTCACTGTCATTCATGAGAAAGGGGCCGGTAATTGGAATGCCCAGTTCCACGCTTAAATCGAAAAATAATTGTAAAACAAGACTCCCCCTGGATTGATGTTAGTATGGACGGTACCCGAGGATTCGGCTAGCCGTGGAGTGTGATTGATTGGTGGTGGGGGAGTTAAAACTTTACTTTTGTGTTTGGGAACCGCCTATAGCATGAGTAGCATGGAAGATATTGAGAACTCTTGGTCATTGCATTGACAATGAAAGCATGCCACCCAAAATTATAATCTCTGTTTTCAAAGCTTGAGCTCTGGCACATCTGTAAATCAATGCTTCCCTCTGCGAAGGGCCTGTCTATTTATTTTGCTGTTGAGTCATCCTCCTCTTATATAAGCACCAATTAGAGAGCACCTCTGTCATTTTTATGATTTTCTTTTGATTGATATTGAGTATGACTATAACTGGATCTTCGTTGCTATGAATTACAATGTTTAGTCAGCCCTTGATCTTTGAAAGTGCTCTGCATTTATGTTTTGCGGTCTGAGAAAGAGCTAGCGAGATAGCACTTATTCATATTGCTTCATGCTTGCTTTGATTGAACTGTTGGTATCTGAAACTCATTATTATTTGCTCGCTAGCTGATTATGTCATTGATATTAGTTCGCCATGAGACCTTTGTGTCACTTGCTTATGTGGTTAACTTGTGATCTTGCTGAAATTTTGGTTATGAGTTAGACATAGTTGCAACAACAAGATCAAACAGAGTTTGTCAAAGTTTTTTCTTTCTCTCTTAGTTTGTCAACTGAGTTGCTTGAGGACAAGAAAGGTTTTAAGCTTGGGGGAGTTTGATACGTCTCCATCGTATCTACTTTTCCAAACTCTTTTGCCCTTGTTTTGGACTCTAATTTGCATGATTTGAATGGAACTAACCCGGACTGATGCTGTTTTTAGCAGAATTGCCATGGTGTTGTTTTTGTGCAGAAATGAAAGTTCTCGGAACATCCTGAAAATTTACGGAGAATTTTTCTGGAAAATGTGAAAAATACCTGCGCAAAGATCCACCACAGGGGGTGGGCCAGTGGGCCACAAGCCCTGTTGCCGCGGCCACCCCCCTGGCCGCGACAACCAAGCTCCACGTGGCTCCGCCGCCCCCAATCTCAGCTCTATAAATTCACTTTCGCCTAGAAAAAATCAGAAGAGAAGATTTCGTCGCGTTTGCGATACGGAGGCGCCGCCACATCATGTTCTTCATCTGGAGGACAGATCTGGAGTCCGTTTTGGGCTCCGGAGAGGGGAAAGCGTCGCCATCGTCATCATCAACCTTCTTCCCTCTCCAATTCCATGAAGCTCTTCATCGTTCGTGAGTAATCTATTTGTAGGCTCGCTGGGCGGTGATGAGTAGGATGAGATCTATCATGTAATCGAGTTAGTTTTGACGGGGATTGATCCCTAGTATCCACTATGTTCTGACGGGGATTGATCCCTAGTATCCACTACTTTGCCATGCTTAATGCTT
The DNA here is from genome assembly GCF_904849725.1 of Hordeum vulgare subsp. vulgare. Lineage (NCBI taxonomy): Eukaryota > Viridiplantae > Streptophyta > Magnoliopsida > Poales > Poaceae > Hordeum > Hordeum vulgare. Next base: position 380,617,251 of record NC_058522.1, on the reverse strand, counting down.
GTCACTAGGGCCCGAGTGCCATGATTTCAGATATGGAATTATTATGTTGTCACCAATATATGTGTGTTTTAGATCCGATCTTGCAAGTTGTAGTTACCTACTATGTGTTATGACCCGGCAACCCCGGAGTGACAATAACCGGAACCACTCCCGGTGATGATCATAGTTTGAGGAGTTCATGTGTTCACCAAGTGCTAATGCATTCTTCCGGTTCTTTATTAAAAGGACAACCTTAATATCTTGTAGTATCCTTTTGGACCCCGCTTCCACGGGAGGGATGGACAATAGATGTCATACAAGTTCTTTTCCCTAAGCACGTATGACTACACACGGAATGCATGCCTACATCACATTGACGAACGGGAGCTAGCCACATATCTCTCCGTGTTATAACTATTGCATGATGAATATCATCCAAACGAATCACCGACCCATTGCCTACGAGTTCATCCCACTCCTGTTGTTACTTGTTTTGCTCTGATGTTGTTACTTGTCTTGCTTTGCTGCTACTGTTGTTACTACTGTCGCTTGCTACTGTTGCTACTTGCTACTGCTGTCACTACTGTTGTTCCTTGCCACTGTTGTTACTCGTTACACTACTGCTACCTGCTACAATTCTGGTTCACTCGACGTTGACAGGAAAAGACAATTTCCGTCAACGGGCAACTTCTGGCGCCATTGATACGACAGTTAGGAATAGTCTGCCGTCAACATATCGTTTCTGACACCGTTGTTATCATCCTACTTTGCTGCTGATACTTTGCTTGCAGATACTAATCTTTCAGGTGTGGTTGAATCTGACACATTCAGCTGCTAATACTCGAGAGTATTCTCTCACCTCCTGACTGTCGTATCAACAAATTTGGGTTGAATACTGTACCCTCGAAAACTGCCGCGAACCCACGCGCTGGTGGGCCTGCAACAACATTCTTCTAGTTTCGTTGTCGGGGAGTGCTAGCAGCATTCTTCTGGTGCCGTTGCCAGGGAAGGACTGTTGACACAGAGTCACACCTCTGCCCTAGGTTTTGCGCCTATATATTCCATAAAATCCCAGAAAAATCAGGAGATCATCGAAAGTACTTTTTCGCCGCCGCAAGCTTCTGTCTCCGCACGATCCCATCTGGGGCACATTCTGGTGCCCTGCCGGAGGGGGGATTCGGATACGGAGGGCTTCTTCATCAACACCATCACCTCTCCGATGATGCGTGAGTAGTTCACCATAGACCTACGGGTCCATAGCTAGTAGCTAGATGGCTTCTTCTCTCTCTTGGATCTTCAATACAAAGTTCTCCATGATCTTCATGGAGATCTATCCAATGTAATCTTCTTTTGCGGTGTGTTTGTTGAGATCCGATGAATTGTGGATTTATGATCAGATTATCTATGAATCTTATTTGAGTTTCTTCTGATCTCTCTTATGCATGATTTCATATCCTTGTAATTCTCTTCGAGTTGTGGGTTTTGTGTGGCCAACTAGATCTATGATTCTTGCAATGGAAGAAGTGCTTGGTTTTGGGTTCATACCGTGCGGTGACCTCACCCAGTGATAGAAGGGGTAGCGAGGCACGCATCGTGTTGTTGCCATCAAGGGTAAAAAGTTTGGGTTTTCATCATTGGTTTGAGATTATCCCTCTACATCATGTCATCTTGCTTAAGGCGTTACTCTGTTCGTCATGAACTCAATACACTAGATGCATGCTGGATAGCGGTCGATGTGTGGAGTAATAGTAGTAGATGCAGAAAGTATCGGTCTACTTGCCTCGGACGTGATGCCTATATGTATGATCATTGCCTTCGATATCGTCATGACTTTGCGCGGTTCTATCAACTGCTCGACAGTAATTTGTTCACCCACCATAATATTTTCTATTTTGAGAGAAGCCTCTAGTGAACACTATGGCCCCCGGGTCTACTCCACACCATATTTTCAGCCTTACACTTTTTACTTCGTTGCACTTTCCGCCTTCCGATCTCACTTATGAAACAATCTTGAAGGGATTGACAACCCCTTTATAGCATTGGTTGCAAGCTCTTTTGTGTTTGCGCAGGTACTCTGGACTTGACGAGATTCTCCTACTGGATTGATACCTTGGTTCTCAAACTCAGGGAAATACTTACTGCTCATGTGCTGCATCACCCTTTCCTCTTCAAGGGAAAAACCAACGCAAGCCAAGTCTCCATCAACGTGCCAATTTCTGGCGTTGTTGTTTGAGAAGTAGCATTTAACAACAATAAAAATGTGAATAGGCAGAACAGTAGCAAATTGAAAATTATATATGAGGACTTTCCAGAATTGTTATTTGTTATTTCCGGCTTAGTTTAAAATGCCTAGATGATGTAGTTGGTCATGCTTCACATCTTGCCGTGATTAACAACATTTGAAATGATTGTTTAGTTAAAACAACATTAACCACATTTTTATTAAATATGGAGATTTATTATTTTGTTATATGTATCTTCTCCTTCCCCATTTAAAATTGCTTAATTTCATCTTCACCTTAGGCCATGACTACCCATGTTAGACAACATTTAATATTGATGAGTACATCAATGGGAGTGAACTAAATAAATTATTGTGGAGTTTCGTCAGTATGCAATTCTTTGCATATTGTGCATCACTTAACGTGTAGAATTTGATGTTGTGTTTTTCCATGCCATGCATAAAATAAATGGACATGCATCATATTTGTTTGCGCATCATGCCATTTATATGTTGTGGTGTTTATAATGTGTTGATTGTTTGTTTCCGGATTATTATTCTTGATAGAGTTCCGAAACCGCTTTTGAGTGTGAGGATTTGTTCGACTACGTTGGTTTATCCACTTCACAGATTCGTTCTTTGTCCAAGCAGGGTCTCAAGCAAGATGGTCATTTCCCTAGATACCACTACTATCATTGCTATGCTAGTTATGTCATTTCTATTGCTATGTCTCGCTGGCTACTACCTGTTACGTCAAACCTCCCAACATTGCCATGAAAAGCCTCTAACCCCTCCACATCCCAGCAAATCATTGTTTGGCTATGTTACCGCTTGCTCAACCCTTCTTATAGCGTTACTAGTTGCAGGTGTAATTTGCTTCCCATGTGACAACATGGATTCCTTGACATATCCTAATATTGTTTCTATTTAATTAAATGCATCTATGTACTTGGTAAAAGGTGGAAGGCTTGGCCTTCTAGCTCGGTGTTTTGTTCCATCTTTTCCGCCCTAATACCTTGTGTACCAGTTTTATGTTCCATATTGAGCACTCCTAACATGCTTGGGGTTGTTGTGGGGGGCCCTTTATTTTTGTTTTGGGATAAAACTCTTTCGGCAAGGCCCAACATTGGTACTATATTTGCTCAACATAATAATACTAAACACCGTTAGTAACACATAGGGAGTTAGCGCTACCCATGGATTAATTTAACATAATACAAGGGGCAGTGCTGATGGTGTTAGTACCGAACGGTCAGACTAAGAGGCCACCACGGGGAAACTCGGGGTTTGGTTTAACTCATAGTGCGACCCATCTGATAGTGATTTGAGAAAGAGATACGCGCGGCTCCTATTGGGATCTGACCTACCGTTGGTCTTGTCGGATTTGTTTTACTCTTATCAGATGTATTGTGCACTCGGATATCAAGGATACCTCGGGCTACCTCGAGGTTGAGGTTTTCTCTCCAGGGCAGCTTGTGATAGTTTGTGATGGACTAGTTGGAGCACCCCTATGATGGGGAACGTTGCATGGGAAACAAAAAAATTCCTACGCGCACCCAAGTTCTATCTATGGAGATCAACATCTACATACCCTTGTAGATCTCTAAGCGGAAGTGTATATATCACGGTTGATGTAGTTGAACTCTTCACGGTCTAATCGCGATCCGATCTGATCTAGTGTCGAACATACGGCACCTCCGCATTCAACACACGTGCAGCTCGATGATGTTTCCTCCTTCTTTATTGAGCAAGAAAGGAAGGAAAAGTTCATGGGATCTCAACCAGCACGACAACCTGATGGAGATGGCGGTGGAGCAATCCCAGCGGGGCTTGATAACCCACAAACAAGTATAGGGGATCGCAATAGTTTTCGAGGGTAGAGTATTCAACCCAAATTTATTGATTCGACTCAAGGGGAAGCGAAAGAATATTCTCAAGTATTAGCAGCTGAGTTGTCAATTCAACCACACCTAAAAGATTAGTATCTGCAAGCAAAGTATCAGTAGCAAAGTGGTATGATAGCATCGGTGTCAGAAACAGGTCTGTTGACGGCAAACTATTCCTGACTTGTTGTATCAATGGCGCCAGAAAAGTCTTGCGGCACATAACAGCAAAGTAAAAAGTAACAACAGTAGTGACAGCAGCAGCAAGTAACAGCCGTAGTGACAACAGCAACAAGAAACAGTAGTAGTGACAGCAGTAGCAGCAAAGTAACGTTGCAAGGACCAGTAGTAAAAGACTCGTAGGCATTGGATCGGTGATGGATGATTATGCCGGATGTGATTCATCATGTAACAACTATAACACGAAGAGATACGTAACTAGCTCCCGTTCGTCAATCTAATGTAGGCATGTATTCCGTATGTAGTCATACGTGCTTAGGGAAAAGAACTTGCATGACATCTATTGTCCATCCCTCCCATGGCAGCGGGGTCCTAATGTAAACTACGGGATATTAAGATTCTCCTTTTCATAAAGAACCGGACCAACGCATTAAGACTTGGTGAATACATGAACTCCTCATAGTATGGTCATCTCCGGGAGTGGTTCCGGCTATTGTCACTCCGGGGTTGCCGGGTCATAACATATAGTAGGTGGCTACAACTTGCAAGATAGGATCTAAAACACACATATATTGGTGACAACATAATGGTTCAGATCTGAAATCATGGCACTCGGGCCCTAGTGACAAGCATTAAGCATGGCAAAGTAGTAGCAACATCAATCTATGAACATGGTGCATACTAGGGAACAAACCCCGTCCAAACTAACTCGATTACATGATAGATCTCATCCAACTCACCACCTTCCAGCAAGCCTACGATGAGATTACTCAGGAACGGTGAAGAGCATCATGGAATTGGCGATGGAGGAAGGTTGATGATGAAGATGGTGACGATTTCCCCTCTCCGGAGCCCAGAACGGACCCCAGATCTGCCCTCCAGATGAAGAACAGGAGGTGGCGGCGCCTCCGTATCGTAAAACGCGATGAATCCTTCTCTCTTATTTTTTTCTGGGCGAAACGGAATATATAGAGCTGAGTTTGGAGGCGGTTGAGCCACCTGGGCCCCACAAGCCTGCTAGGCGCGGCCACGGGGGTGGCTGCGCCCCCTAGGCTTCTGGCCCACTCGCTCACCTCCTCCGGTGGATCTTTGCGCGGGTATTTTTCATTAATTCCAGAAAAATTGTCCATAAATTTTCAGGTCATTCCGAGAACTTTTATTTCTGCACAAAAACAACACCATGGCAATTCTGCTGAAAACAGGGTTAGTCCGGGTTAGTTCCATTCAAATCATGCAAATTAGAGTCCAAAACAAGGGCAAAAGAGTTCGGAAAAGTAGATACGACGGAGGCGTATCAACTCCCCCAAGCTTAAAGCCTTGCTTGTACTCAAGCAATTCAGTTGACAAACTAAAAGAGACAAAAGAAAAACTTTGACGAACTCTGTTTGATCTTGTTGTTGTCACTATGTCTAACTCACAACCAGAATTTCAGCAAGATCATAAACAAACCACATAAGCAAATGACATCTAGGTCTCACGGTAAACTCATATCAATGGCATAATCAACTAGCGAGCAAATAATAATAAGCAACATGAAGCAGTATGAACAGATGGTATCTCGCTAGCTCTTTCTGAGACCGCAAAACATAAATGCAGAGCACCTTAAAAGACCAAGGGCTGACTAAGCATTGTAATTCAAGGCAATGAAGATCCAGTCATAGTCGTACTCAACACAGTTAAATGCAAAGCATAAAAATGACAGAGGTGCTCTCTAATTGGTGCTTTTGTAAGAGGAGGATGACTCAACAGGAACATAAATAGACAGGCCCTCCGCAGAGGGAAGCATTGATTTGTAGAGGTGCCAGAGCTCAAGCTTTGAAAACAGACATAATAATTTTGGGTGGCATGCTTTCATTGTCAACGCAATGACTAAGAGTTCTCAACATCTTCCATGCTACACATGCTATAGGCGGTTCCCAAACAGAAAAGTAAAGTTTTGACTCCCCCACCACCAATCAATCACACTCCATGGCTAGCCGAATCCTCAGGTACCGTCCATACCAACATCAATCCTGGGGGAGTTTTTTTTGCAATTATCTTTTCGATTTGAGAATGGAACTGGGAATCCCAATTATTTGCCCCTTTCTAGTGAATGATAGTGAATAAACACATATTGAGGATAACACACCTAGCATGGAAGATACTAATAGCCCCCTGTCACCACATGAGCGGTTCGGGCATGCAAAGCAGATTATTTATTAAAGATTTAGAGAGTGGCACATGCAAATTTACTTGGAACGACAGGTAGATACCGCACATAGGTAAGTATAGTGGACTCATATGGAACAACTTTGGGTTTATGGACGTGGATGCACAAGCAGTATTCCCGCTTAGTACAGGTGAAGGCTAGCAAAAGATTAGGAAGCGACCAACTAGAGAGCGACAACAATCGTCAAAATGCATTGAGATTAACTAACATTGAGTGCAAGCATGAGTAAGACATAAATCACCATGAACATGAATACCATAGAGGCTATGTTGATTTTGTTTCAACTACATGCGTGAACATGCACCAAGTCAAGCCACTTGAAACATTCAAAGGAGGATACCATCCTATCATACTACATCATAGTCATCTCAACATTCATGTTGGCAACCAAGACAAACTATTATAAGCTCCTAGCTAATTAAGCATGGCTTCAGCAACTATGATGTCTAAGTTGTCATTGCAGACATGTTTCTCTCACAACAAAACTAATCAGGCATGATGAGCTAGTCATATTTACAAAAACAAAATAGATCGAGTTCATATCAGCTTTTCCAGGCTCAGTCACTTCATCATGCAAAATATATCGTCATTATTGCCTTTCACTTGCACGACCGAATGATATGAACAATAATAAGAGTGCTCGTGCATTGGACTAAAGCTGGAATCTGTAGGCAAACACAAAGGAGAAGACAAAGTAATATGGCTCTTTGAAAGCTAAACAGGTATGCATGCAAGAGCCACTAAACAGTGTAACCATTATCTTCTACCTTGACCCAAAGAAAAAGAAAACTATTTACACGAGAAAGCTCCCAACAAACAAAAGAAGAAAAAGAAAATCTTTTTGGGTTTTCTCAACTAGACAGACACACGAAAAGAAAACGAGAGAAATAAAATAAACTAGCATGGATGATACAGTGGCAAAGTGTGAACACCGACGGACAAAGTGAAAGCATAAGCAAGAATGTAAAGTCGGTGAGAAACACGTACTCCCCAAGCTTAGGCTTTTGGCCTAAGTTGGTCTATTCCCAAGGAGGGAGATAACCAGCTCTGGGGTACTCCTGAGTGGATTGAGGATGCCACTGCTGTTTGAGCTCCTGTGGTTCCCACTAATAAACCGGCGTCTGGTACTCGACTGGTGGCTCGGGCACGGGCACCTGTTGTTGGGCTAAGCCCCAATATGCGTAGATGTCCGAGGGCATAATAATGTACCTACTTGCACGAAGGTTGAACAAAGAAGGAGCAGGCAAAGTAATAGTCTCACGAGTACCCTGACTAAATACCAGGTTATAAATCATCCTTCTATTTATATCTCTATCAAGAAAGTCATGGCGAACCATGCTATCTTAATCTAGATATCTCTCGGGAAGAAGAATCTCTTCTTCCTCGTCTAGTCTAATAGGTATCTCAATGTGTCTAGCAAGACGGGTAGCATAGATACCTCCATAGACAACACCTTTAGAACGGTTCATGTTCAACCGTTGAGCTACTATAGCCCCCAAGCTATAAGTTTTATCGTTATAAAGGGCTTCGCGCATGACCGCAAGATCTGGGGAACTAAGTGACCCAGCTTTCCCACGGCCAATCAAACATTTTCCCACAAATAGTGAGAAGTACCGAAGCACGGGAAAATGTATGCTAGCAGCTCTAGCAAGACACTCCACTCTCTCCTCTCCTACAGCAATTGTATCGATGAAAGCCTCCAAGTCCCGTGGATGATGTTCATGAATATCCCCAACGTAAGGTAATTTGCAAATATTGCAAAAATCCTGGAGTGACATGCGCTGGGGGATATCATAAAGTTTGAACTCAACCATAGGAGGATTCTTCCTCGGATAGACGTTAAAGCTTTGTACAAAGATATTAGTGAGCAGGAGGTATTGCGGACACTTATCTTCAACGAAGGCGGTAAGGCCTGCGTTCTCCACCAAGTGATTAAAGTCCTCATAAATTCCAGCGGCGCGTAAGAACACATCGCTTGGCCACTTGCACGCTCGAACTTCTACGACTCGAGGGACCGGATACTTGGGCTTCTTCTCACTCCCATCATCCTTGGGGTCACGGCTTGACGAGCCTCTTAAGAACCTCCTCATCTTTTCCCTTTTCCTATCTCTGAAAATTTCTGAATTTTTTAGTGATCCTAAGGAAAAGTGAATAAGGCTCAGAAAAACTCGTAGCAACTACTCCCACAAGTGCCTAGAGGGCATATTACGCATCAAAACTACTTGGGACCAACTAAAATTAGCATGCAAAGCTCAAGAACAGGGTCACCAAGGCAACAAAAATACGCGAAGTATAAGGCACTAGAGCAAAAACTAATTGGACCAATGGAGGAGTCAGTTACCAAGGAGTAATTTCCCCAAAACAGTTCGGAGAATGGTGGTTTGAGCAAAGAGATCGAAAATCCCAGCAAGAGGAGCAAGAACACGGGTTTGAGTTGCGAAACAATTTTTTCTGGAGGTAGGAGAAGCAGATGAGAGCAAGAATGAGTGGAGGGGTGCCTGTGGGCCCCACAAGCCTGGGTGGCGCGACCAGGCGGTGCCCGTGCCCCCTGGGCTTGTGGCCCACTGGTGCAGCCCCCAGACAAGCTCTTCGTCTCAGTATTTTTCAAAAAATCCAGAAAAAGTCATACTTGATTTTCAGGACGTTCGGAGAACTTTTATTTTAGGGGTACTTTTCTACCGGATGCTAAAAGAGAAAAAAAATGGAAAACTAAACTAAATCTATCATTTTTCTTCTAAGCAACCGAAGGTGAAAGCCTGGAACAGAGGTTTGTGACTTCTCGATTCATCCATCTCATGGTCATCGAAAGAAATCCGTTAATGGGGTTGATCAAATCCCCTCGACAAAACTTTTCGATAGTCACTAGGTCACCTCAATGGGAATGTGTATCTCCCCAACAAGCAAATCATACTTCATCTTGACACGAGGAATAGGGCATTCAAAGCTCCCAATAAGAATTGATGAAGTTTTTTCGATAGCATTGATGCAATGTACTCGATGTTGTTTCTTCGAAAAGTGCACCGTACGCTCATTATCGTTGACATGGAAAGTGACATTGCATTTGTTGCAATCTATAACAGTCCCTGCAGTGTTTAAAAAGGGTCTTCCAAGGATGACAGCCATGGCATCGTCCTCAGGAATATCCAAGATAACAAAGTCTGTTAAGATAGTGACATTAGCAACCACAAGAGGCACATCCTCGCAAATGCCGATAGGGAAAGTAGTTGATTTGTCGGCCATTTGCAGAGAGATTTCACTGGGTGTCAACTCATCTAGTTCAAGTATACGATAAAGAGAGAGAGGCATAACACCGGCTCCAAGATCGCATAACGCAGATCTAAGGTAGTTGCCTTTAATGGAGCAAGGTATAGTGGGCACATCAGGATCACCTAGTTTTTTGGGAGTTCCACCCTTGAAGGTATAATTAGCGAGCATTGTGGAAATCTCAACCTCAGGTATCCTCCTCTTATTAGTCACAATATCTTTCATGTACTTAGCATACGGAGACATTTTGAGGATATCTGTCAAACGGATTTGCAGAAAGACAGGCCTGATCATTTCAATGAATCGCTCAAAATCCTCATCATCCTTTTTCTTGGATGGTTTGGTAGGAAAGGGCATGGGTTTATGAACCCATGGTTCCCTTTCGTTACCATGCTTCCTAGCAGGGAAGTCATTCTTATCATATCTTCTATTCTTAGGCTGTGGGTTATCAAGATCAACAGGTTCAATCTCCACATCCTTATCATTGCTAGGTTGAGCATCTTCATGAACATCACTATTGATATTATCATTAGGCTCATGTTCATCACCAGATTGTGTTTCAGCATCAGAGACAGAGACATCGTTTGGACTCTCAGGTGTAGCAGCAACGGGGTTGCTTGCGTGCAGGTTCCTATCATCTTTCTTCTTCTTTCTAGGATGACTAGGTGCATCAGTGCTAACTCCTTGAGAATCTTGTTCAATTCTCTTTGGATGACCCTCAGGATACAAAGGTTCCTAGGTCATTCTACCGCCTCTAGTGACGACTCTAAAAGAATTGTCATTCAACTCATTGAGCAAGTCATTTTGAGCTTTAAGTACTTGTTCTACTTGAGTAATAACCATAGAGGCATGTTTACTCAGAAGCTTAAGATCGTTGACGTTTCTGTCCACACAAGCACTTAAATGACTAAGCATACGAGCATTCTGTTCCAATTGTCTGCTAACATAATCATTGAAACTCTGTTGTTTGGTAACAAAGTTATCAAATTCTTCCAGTCATAAGCTAGCAGGTTTATCAAAAGTAATATCACTCTCATCAAATCTACGCAGAGAATTTACTTCTACTACTTGTATCGGGTTATCAAGACCATGGATCTCTTCGATAGGTGGTAGATTTTTGACATCTTTAGATTTAATGCCTGTCTCTCGCATGGATTTCTTGGCTTCTTGCATATCTTTAGGACTGAGGAATAGAATACCTCTTTCCTTCGGAGTTGGATTAGGAGATGGTTCGGGAATAGTCCAAGCATTCTCATTGCACAAGATGTTATTCAATAGAATCTCATCTTGTTCTATGGTTCGTTCCCTAAAAACACAATCGGCACAACTATCTAGGTGGTCTTTGGAAGCATTGGTAAGTCCATTATAGAAGATATCAAGTATTTCATTCTTCTCAAGAGGGTGATCAGGCAAAGCATTTAGTAGCTGGATGAGCCTCCCCCAAGCTTTTGGGAGACTCTCTTCTTCAGCTTGAGCAAAGTTGTATATTTCCTCCAAGGCAGCTTGCTTCTTATGGGCAGGGAAATATTTTTCAGAGAAGTAGTAGACCATGTCTTGGGGGCTACGCACACAACCAGGAGCAAGAGAAGTGAACCAGGTCTTAGCATCATCCTTTAGCGAGAAAGGAAAGAGCTTGAGGATATGGTAGTGGCGGATCTTTTCCTCACTAGTGAATAGGGTGGCTATATCGTGCAGTTTGGTAAGATGGGCTACAATCGTTTCAGACTCATAACCGTGAAAAGAATCAGATCCGACTAGAGTGAATAACTCAGGGTCGACACAGAATTCATAATCATTATCGGTCACAAAGATAGGCGAAGTAGCAAACTTCGGGTCGTATTTCATCCTAGCGTTCAGAGATTTTTCTTTCCACTTGCGCAGAAAATTCTCAACATCAGAGCTATCCTTACACGCAAGAAAATCCTTAGCTATCTCTCCCTCCATAACATAACGTGTATCAGGCATATCAGGCAATTCAGGCAAAGGAGAGCTAGTTTTAGCAGGCGAAATAGAAGGTTCTACTTCAATAGTATCAGCAGTTTCAGAAGTGTCATCACATCTAGCAGCAACTCTAGCAATTTGTGCATCAAGGAATGCACCTAGTGGCAAAGCAGTATCAAGCATGGCATCATCAAGCATAGTATCAAGCATAGCATCATCAGGCATAGTATCAAGCATAGCATCATCACGCATAGTATCAAGCGTAGCATCATCATAAGCATCATGTGCAGCAGAAGTAGAATCATCAAGCACAGACGACATATCAAGATTCCTAGCAGGAGGTGGTATCGCAAACTTACTCATAACTGAAGGTGAATCAAGTGCAGGGCTAGATGGCAGTTCCTTACATGTCCTCGTAGTGGAAGGCAAGACTTTAGTTCTTGGATCTATCAGATTCCTCATAGTGACCAGCAGACGTAAATCCCAAGTGACTCAGAGAATATAGTTGTGCTTCCCCGGCAACGGCGTCAGAAAATTGTCTTGATAACCCACGAGTATAGCGGATCGCAATAGTTTTCGAGGGTAGAGTATTCAACCCAAATTTATTGATTCGACTCAAGGGGAAGCGAAAGAATATTCTCAAGTATTAGCAGCTGAGTTGTCAATTCAACCACACCTAAAAGATTAGTATCTGCAAGCAAAGTATCAGTAGCAAAGTGGTATGATAGCATCGGTGTCAGAAACAGGTCTGTTGACGGCAAACTATTCCTGACTTGTTGTATCAATGGCGCCAGAAAAGTCTTGCGGCACATAACAGCAAAGTAAAAAGTAACAACAGTAGTGACAGCAGCAGCAAGTAACAGCCGTAGTGACAACAGCAACAAGAAACAGTAGTAGTGGCAGCAGTAGCAGCAAAGTAACGTTGCAAGGACCAGTAGTAAAAGACTCGTAGGCATTGGATCGGTGATGGATGATTATGCCGGATGTGATTCATCATGTAACAACTATAACACGAAGAGATACGTAACTAGCTCCCGTTCGTCAATCTAATGTAGGCATGTATTCCGTATGTAGTCATACGTGCTTAGGGAAAAGAACTTGCATGACATCTATTGTCCATCCCTCCCATGGCAGCGGGGTCCTAATGTAAACTACGGGATATTAAGATTCTCCTTTTCATAAAGAACCGGACCAACGCATTAAGACTTGGTGAATACATGAACTCCTCATAGTATGGTCATCTCCGGGAGTGGTTCCGGCTATTGTCACTCCGGGGTTGCCGGGTCATAACATATAGTAGGTGACTACAACTTGCAAGATAGGATCTAAAACACACATATATTGGTGACAACATAATGGTTCAGATCTGAAATCATGGCACTCGGGCCCTAGTGACAAGCATTAAGCATGGCAAAGTAGTAGCAACATCAATCTATGAACATGGTGCATACTAGGGAACAAACCCCGTCCAAACTAACTCGATTACATGATAGATCTCATCCAACTCACCACCTTCCAGCAAGCCTACGATGAGATTACTCAGGAACGGTGAAGAGCATCATGGAATTGGCGATGGAGGAAGGTTGATGATGAAGATGGTGACGATTTCCCCTCTCCGGAGCCCAGAACGGACCCCAGATCTGCCCTCCAGATGAAGAACAGGAGGTGGCGGCGCCTCCGTATCGTAAAACGCGATGAATCCCGTTCGTCAGGAAACAGTAATACATGTGTGAATAAATAGATCACAATGTGTCCCTAGAAAGCCTCTAGTTGGCTAGCTCGTTAGTCAATAGATGATCATGGTTTCCTGATCATGGGCATTGGATGTCATTGATAACGGGATCACATCATTGGGAGAATGATGTGATGGACAAGACCCAATGCTAAGCGTAGCACTAGATCGTATTGTTCGTATGCTAAAGCTTTTCTAATGTCAAGTATCTTTTCCTTCGACCGTGAGATTGTGCAACTCCCGGATACCATAGGAGTGCTTTGGGTGTATCAAACATCACAACGTAACTGGGTGACTACAAAGGTGCACTACGGGTACCTCTGTAAGTGTCTGTTGGGTTGGTACGAATCGAGATCGGGATTTGTCACTCTGTGTGATGGAGAGGTATCTCTGGGCCCACTCGGTAGAACATCATCATGAGCTCAATGTGACTAAGGAGTTAGTCACACGATGACGTGCTATGGAATGAGTAAAGAGACTTACCGGTAACGAAATTGAACAAGGTATAGGTATACTGACGATCGAATCTCGGGCAAGTTCTATACTGACAGACAAAGGGAATTGTATACGGGATTGATTGAATCCTTGACATCGTGGTTCATCCGATGAGATCATCGTAGAGCAAGTGGGATCCACCATGGGTATCCACACCCCTCTTATGGTTATTGACTGGAGAGGTGTCTCGGTCATGTCTGCCTGTCTCCCGAACCCGTAGGGTCTACACACTTAAGGTTCGATGATGCTAGGGTTATAGGGAATTGATATACGAGGTTATTGAAAGTTGTTCGGAGTCCTGGATGAGATCCCGGACGTCACGAGGAGCTCTGGAATGGTCCGGAGGTAAAGATTGATATATAGGACGGACGGTTTCGGACACCGGAAGTGTTTCGGGCATCACCGGTAACGTACCGGAACCACCGGGACCACCGGAGGTGGCCCCGGGGGTCCACCGAAGGGGGGCAACGACCCCGGGATGTCAGATGAGCCAAGTGGGGGAGGGAACTAGCCCCTAGGTGGGCTGGCCCGCCTCCCCACTCAGCCCAATGCGCATGGGAGAGGGAAGGGGGCAAACCCTAAGCCAGGTGGGCCTAAGGCCCACGAGGGGTGCGCACCACCCCTCCTCCCCTCCTGGCGGCCACCTCCTGGCGCAGATGGGGCTGCCGCACCCCTTGGGGTGGGAACCCTAAGGGCTGCGCCCCCTCCCTCTCCCCCTATATATAGTTGAGGTTTCGGGGCTGTTTTGCACACGGTTTTTTCTCTCACTCGGCGCAGCCCTGCCCTTCTTCCTCCTCCTCTCTGCCGGTGCTTGGCGAAGCCCTGCCGGGAGACCTCGTCTCTCCATCGACACCACGCCGTCGTGCTGCTGGAGTTCTTCCCCAACCTCTCCCTCCTCCTTGCTGGATCAAGGTGCTGGAGACGTCACCGGGTTGCACGTGTGTTGAACGCGGAGGTGCCGTAGTTTGGCGCTAGATTGGAATCACACCGCGATCTGAATCGCCGCGAGTACGACTCCATCAACCACGTTCTAGTAACGCTTCCACTTAGCGATCTTCAAAGGTATGAAGATGCTCTCACCCCTCTCTCGTTGTTGATCGCTCCATAGGAAGATCTGAATATGCGTAGGAAATTTTTTGAATTTATGCTACGTTACCCAACAACATCAATCTCAGAACATAGTGGATACTAGGGATAAAACGCCGTCAAAACTAACTCGATTACATGATAGATCTCATCCAACTCATCAGCGTCCAGCAGGCCTACGATGAGATTACTCAAGAACGGTGAAGAGCATCATGGAATTAGCGATGGAGGAAGGTTGATGATGACGATGGCGACGATTTCGCCTCTCCGGAGCCTAGAACGGACTCCAGATCTGTCCTCCAGATGAAGAACAGGAGGTGGCGGCGCCTCCGTATCGTAAAACGCGATGAATCCTTCTCTCTGATTTTTTCTGGGCGAAACGGAATATATAGAGCTGAGTTTGGAGGCGGTGGAGCCACGTGGTCCCCACAAGCTTGCCAGGCACGACTAGGGGGGTGGTCGCGCCCCTAGGCTTGTGGCCCACTATAACATCCCAATTTTACTAATTGGGAATGTTTTACATTGTAGCTAAGCATCTATGCATATTGCTTGAAATAAATTTAGCTCTTGAATTTCTTTCGTCTTTTTGATTTGCATTTTCATTTTTTCCTCGCGCGAGAAATGCCCGGAGAAAACTCTCTTGCACGCAAGAGAGAGCGGAGGAAAATGACACTCCAAAAGTGCGGGCAATTTTTGAAATGTTGGAGCCAAGAAAATCCAAAGTTCTTTTGCAAAAATAATTGCAAAAAGAAATAAAGCAAATTGGGAATTTCTGAAAAAAACATTTTTTAAAAGTTTTTATTTTTGCTTTAAAAAAATGTTATTCGGGTAGAGATTCTTTTTCTGATTTTTTTGATATATAATACCATATATAGATATTTTGATTTATTTTTATTTTTTTAGCTTTTATATTTTCTGTTTGGAAAGGTTTAATAAAAGGAAAACCTTTTTATTTATTTATTTTTCTAACCAGCCGCCGCCGGGCACTAGATAGCCAAGCTCGGCCGATCCACTATTCCCGGGATTGAAATCCCTTGAGACCGAGCCATCTCCCCTCTACCCCCTTCTCTGTGCCTGCGGGCCCTGCCCGAGCCACCTCCCCCACGTCACCCTTCCTTCTTCTTCTTCCTCCCTCTTTTTCCTTCCTTCTCTGCTGCACCGAGACCGAGCCCTTCCCCACCTCGCGATTTCTTCCCCGAAGCTCCCTCTCCCTTCCTTATCCCTCGCCCCCACCTAGCCTATATAAGAGAGACACCCTCGGCCACCCCATTCCCAACCCTAGTCGCCGCCGCCGCCCCGTCCCCTCGCCGCCCGTCCCCTCGCCGGTGCAAGCTACTGCACCCTTCGGCCTCGCCCTGGAGGAGCCCCCCCGAGCCCCTTCGCTCCACCGCCGCCTCCCTCTCGGAGGAGGACCCCGCCGCCACCTCCCCCGAAGCCCCACCGCCCCCGGAGCTACCCCCCTCCCTCGCCGGCAGCCCTCCCTCGCCGGTGCAACCCACTGCCTAGCAAGGTAGCCCCCCTCCTCTCTGTATTTCATGTCTTCTCTTTCCTTTTAGCCGTTAGATCGTGGATATAGGGTCTGGATTAAATCACTAGATACCCCTTCGGTCTAATAAGAAAAACCAGTGGGTTATTTTGTCACTTAAGTATTAACCAGCGAGTTTACTTAACTTCGGCCGTTTGCCCGTAGTGTTCCAACAAACACCCCCGCAGCCAATAGCATCAGGACACGTGTACCTCTCTTTTTAGCACTAGTAGTTTTGTAATTTTATGCCTGATTTCAAAAACAGAAACTTTCTATTTTGTTTTGGCAACAACTTTTTATCCCTAAGTCCAATGACATTGATTATTTTTCCAGTAGCTCAAAAATTTCCTGTAGTTTTTAAAAACATAAAATTTGTCTATGTTTGAAATTTTTAAATATAAGTTAGAGAAGATTTAGTTTAAACCTTGTTTTGCCTATTCCAGGAGTTTGAAAAATGATTTTGAGTTAATTCTTTTTTCTACTGCTTTCTAGTGATAAAATCTTACTGTGGTAGAAGTTTCAGAATTTTTAAAGTATTTTTACTGGTGTTTTCAACAGAAACAAGTTTCTGCCATACCGGCGCGCGATAAACTCTTTTGCTTAGGCTTTCGCAAATCATATCTTGTGATGTTATTTTTACTTGTGGCTTGATTGAAGTGCTTATGGTGTGCTTTGTGTTTGTATCGGTAGATCATCCGGAGTGTGAAGAGTGTTACTTAGAGACGCTCGAGCAAGACAATTATCATCAAGGCAAGTCATCTTTGATCATGTTATTTTACCTATGTTTTCGATGCATGGTAGATCACCTTCTTTGCCCAATTTGCATGCTTCCTGGGAACTTGGAAACTTTAGCTTAGTTGTAGTATCATGTGGTAGGAACACAACAATCCCGACACTTGGCCCCGGGATGACAATTTCTTAATGTTATGCTTGAGTAGACGGGTTATCGGTTGAGTGTATACCACGAGTGATGCGAGGTTGATATAATAATCAAGACCGGACTAAGACAAGATCTTCAAGACCTCGGACGCAATGCAACACTGGGTGAAGGACGGTTGATCGGCTCCCTGGAAAACCCAGTGGATGCCCGGGATGCTGGAGAGGCCATGTCATCCTGCGGAAAGCTTCACCGAGGCTCGAAGAGACGGACGGAGACTTCAAGACTCAAGGCTTACCTGCACAGCCACAAGTCATTATGGGCTCTGGCTTGGTTGGACAACGCGGCGGCTCTGGACAGGCGGTGCTAGCAGATGTAGACGAACGGTAGGAATGGATGGGCACCGACAGGGATTCTGAGGGACCCGTTGAAAGACCATGTTTTGATCATCCGGTCTTCAAACACCCTGAAGTGCGAGGACAAACCCGGAGGCGATCAAATCTTGTGGGGAACGTGTGCAAAACTCTGCAGAGTACTCAACCTAATCGATTAGCCGTGTCCACGGTCATGGACAACTTGAGCCGAAGGCATTGAATTTCCCCTGAACTCTCGACACAACTTAATAATGATGTGGGTGTTAACAACTATTCGGGTACGAGAATTGGTTGGCGGAACCATCTCGTTAAGAACAAACATTGTAGTAATATTTTGCTCTCAACCCCTTTTGTTGTAGGATAAAACTGGCTTTATGCAAAACTTAGCTCCACCGGCCAAATATGCATGTAGAGATAGTTGATATTATTTTACTCCTCTCTTTGATGATTTGCCGGCATATTCAATATGCTGACCTACACGGCTGCAACGTATCATGTTGCAGAGTACTTTTCCGACCAGGAGTGAGGCTACGTTCTACGCTCAGCGACATGCCCTTGGAGTCGGATGGACTCGTCTACCTGATGCTTCCGCTTAGTCTTCGTTAGATATCTCATGAGATGGCCTTCAGCCACTTTATTGTACTCCTTTATTGTAATAAAGTACTCTTTATGAGATTTCGATTAATAAAGCTGTGTGATTGCACACTTGAATATATACATTATGTACTGTGTGTGTACCAGCATGATCTTGGGATGGTACAGAAACACCAGAGGCTTGACTCGTCTTGAGTCGGGTCGCTACACCCACTGGCTCACCTCCTCCGGTGGATCTTTGTGCAGGTATTTTTCATTAATTCCAGGAAAATTCTTCGTAAATTTTCAGGTCATTCCGAGAACTTTTATTTCCGCACAAAAACAACAGCATGGCAATTCTGCTGAAAACAACGTTAATCCGGGTTAGTTCCATTCAAATCATGAAAATTAGAGTCCAAAACAAGGGCAAAAGAGTTCAGAAAAGTAGATACGACGGAGGCGTATCAGGGCTTCACCAAGCGTCTCTAGAACTGTGAACGAGGGAGAACGGGAGAGAGGCGAGGCCGCAGGGCGTGGAATTGTTGTGTACATCCCACCTCCTGTCCTCTACTATATATACGAGGCAAGGGGCGGGTTCACGTCGCGGCCCTTGGCCCCTCCTCCAAGGAGGGCCGGTGGCAAGGGTGGAGTCCTCCCTCCACAAGGAAGGGAGGAGTCCCCCTCCTCCTAGGCACCTCCGGGGTGCCTTGTCCCTTTGGGATTCTTGCCCCCAAGCCAATTTCGCCTCTAGGGGCTAGTGCCCCTGGCCTAAGGTGTCTAGGGCGCCACCCCTACACGCTACAACCCATGTGGGCCCACGGGGTATGTGGACCCCCAGAACCCTTAAGCGTGACCCAAGATACCTCTCCGGTCAATAAACAATAGCGGGACATCATACACTAGCGGTAATGTCCGGTAATGTATGAAACTTTTCCAGTACACAAAATAGGACTTCCCATATATAACATTCGGTCACCAACGTACATATCACAATACTACTCTAGGGTCAATCGAGCGTTAAGCGTGTGCACCCTACGGGTTCGAGAATCATGTCGACATGACCGAGACACCTCTCCGGTCAATAACCAATAGCAGGACATGACTGCCCATATTGGTCCCCACATATTCCACGAAGAGCATTATCGGTCAAACCACGATGTCAAGGATGCAGTCAATCCCGTATGCAGTTTTGTTTATCCAGCAGTATGTTCTTGCCCAAGATTCCATCATTGGTATCTCCATAACTAGTTCAATCTCGTTACTCGCGAGTCTCTTTACTCATTCTGGAATATAAGATCCTGTGACTAAATCCTTAGTCACAGTGCTTGCAAGCTTACTGTCATGATGTATTACCGAGTGGGCCCCAAGATACCTCTCCGTCACA